>NC_135488.1:70913626-71228750 GCF_052094955.1 Ictidomys tridecemlineatus
TACAATCAGTAGGAAATAGGATTGTTCAGACATTCAGTCAGCAAAAGGCTCAGGGAAGCTGCACACCTCTGCTGTGTCCCTCACTCCCAGCAGCTGAAGTTACTGGGATGGGACAGGGGTCACGCTGGCTCTGCTGCCATGAGGTCTTGGGCAGGAGTGCTCTGATGTGGCTTTTTGTCCCTGGTTCTATGTTGGGGGCATCCTTCCAGAGCTCCCAGTGCCACAGGCTGCCCTCCATTATTTCTGTTTCAGTCTCCAGTATGTTCTCAGCTGCCAAGTCCTGTCCAACACTTCAGCCAGGCCCCACCGGGAGCAGCTGAGCACATAATCAGGGGTCTGGCCCTAACGTGCCCTGTTGAGCCTGGTCCTGTGGCTAGATCCTGCTGATATCTTAGTTTTCTCACCCAGAAAGTGGGGGTAATAATAGTACCTACTTCACTGGGTTATTGGGAGGCTCAAGTGACCTACTTCTGTTAAAGTAGCTAGTTCCTGACACAGAGTAATGCTTAATATTTTTTTCATGGAGGAGGAAATGGTCAGCCACCTGCAGGTAAGAAGCCACCTGATTTGTGTCAGTCCTGCAGCTTGAAATTTTCCCATCTCTCATTTCATTCTTAACTGCTAGAGGCAGCTCGGCCCCTGCCTCCAGGAGCATTCCATCCTAGCCACTCCTGGGTTTCCTTCTGTGCTGTCCTGTGTCTCCCAAAGATGCTAGCCATGGCCAAGTTCTGAAAAGGTTGACTAATCCCCACCCTGATATAATCTACGTCTGTTTTGAATGTGTTAAACCTCTCAAACCTCTGTGGGCTTCTAGAGGCAAATAATTCTGTCGTGTGCATTTTTTTTTAATCTACCAATGGCAATAAATAATTGTTGAATGACACATTCGAAACTGAGAAAAACCCAAAAGTAAATTAATCACCCCAAAACCTAGTGTCCATGAGACCAGAAATAATACTGAAGGAAGCTCTTTGACTTTGGACCTTGGATTTTGGTAAATTGGGAGAGTAGAATGACAACTCACAGAACTTCCAGTCTTAGCCTTTTTTCTGTTCCATAAGGTTGGGGGTAAGCCCAAATGACTTCATCTATAATCAAATGAGGGAGATGACAACCAGAGTCAATAAATAGACATCCTTCTCTCCCTCAGTTTTATTTCCTCAGTGATGCTCTGAAATAATGCTGAACTCAGAGTCTTCAGTAATGGAATAGACAAGGACCACAAAGGGGTTGTCACCCCAGGCTTCAGGGAAAGTCCCTTCCACAGCTCTGCTGTGGCTCTCCATGGCATCTCTTCTTCTGCTGGAAAGGGAGCCCTTTGTGACTTCTCTTGGATTCTCTGACATTTCGGAGGTTTTGTTGGAAAATGGTTTTAGGTTATCATTAAGTATGTGTTATCCTTGAAAAGCTACTAATAAATGAGCTAACCTACCCTATTTTCTATAAAGAACTCTAACTTCTTCCCACTTCCCTGAACAAAATATCTGTATTCCCACCTACACTTGGCTACCTGCTGCCGAAGCTGAAACTCCCCCAATCCCAAGCTTTGCTTTGATGCTATGGCTCCTGGGGATTCAGGCTTCTTCCCCCAGTGCAGCCAGGGTCCTTGAATCTGCGTCCTGATATAGATAAAGGCATATTAATGAGGACAGAGTCCCTCTGCCAGATGGGCTGAAATGCTATGGACTGACTGCAGTCAGCAACCCTTGGAAGAGTCCAGACCTTAAATGCTTTGCTGCATGGAAGTTGTCAGCAAACAGCAGGGCAGCCCAGCTCCCAACCCACCCAGACGCAAATCCCACTCTCCTTTTAGACTCACCTAAGCCCATCTCCTTCTTCCATTCCTTCAGAATGCAATTACTGAGCACCTGCTGAATTCTAGGAATGGAAGAGAGATATAGCCAAGAAATCCACAAGCCCTACCTGCAAGGAGCTCCCAACCTAGGAAGGCATCTCTGACCACTCCAGCCCCAAAGCACTTGAACCACAAGTTCAAACAACTACCCAGCACAAAGCCATCTGTCTTGAAAACAGAAGGAACTGAAAAAAAAAAATTCATCTGGGGCCCAGCCTTGGCTTTCATGAATATTGTTTTCGACTTACAGATGAGTTTAACAGAGCCACAGGGTGGTAATAGCATTGCCGAGGTCACAACTGGCAGCTCTACCTGCTCTAACTGAAGGCTGTGTTGGTTTTATTTCCCCAGCTGGTCTCCAAATTCCCAGGAGGGGGCCAGGATACTTTAGCTTCCCTAGCTATAGCCCTCAGGCCAACACCTTTGCATACGTTAAATGCCTAACAAAAACTCATCAGTTGCTGATTGCTCTTGGACCTTTCTTAGGTACAGAAGTCACAGGGTCCAAAGTCAGGGGCTGTTCTACCTGGAACCCTGAAATCCAGACCCACATCTTCCTTCTCCATTGCTTTGGCCTCACACTCACAGTCCCTTGGTGTGACCCCCTCTGGAGAAGCAGCAATGGAAGGGGACATACATCTCATTGTTTGAAGACAGGTTTTGCTTTCTCCAAAGGCTCTGTCCCCAAGACAGGACCAAATGAGATGTCCTTAAGACGGGAGACATTTCCTTAAATAGGGTTCTGGGTTGCAGTGTTCTTGCTTGGAAAGATTGAGGTTACCCTGATCTCCTTTTTCCAATGAGCCATCTGGAGAACTGGAGATAAAGCTGAATTTCCCCTCATCCTTCTCAGCAGCTCCTTGTGAGGGACTGTGGCCTTGCCAAGAACGCACTGTGAGGGAGGAGCCAGAGAGACTGTACAGGGAGCCCCAGGAACCCAGTACTGGGCCAGCTGGTCTTCAGTGATTTCACTGAAGACCCCATGTGTCTGAGCCTCTAGCCAAGAAGGTGATACCTGGATGTCATGCAGCAAAAGGTGGCTGCACCCATGAAAATGTTCACCTTTAAACTTACTTGGATACTACAGGCCAGCATGTGGGCCAGTGTCCTCCTGGACACTTGTACCTCTGTGAGCAACTCTGCCAGCAGGTAGTAGGGATTTAGGAAACTGAGGAGTTGAGGTCTCTGCCTGAGAACATTGGGATTTGGGGATCTGGGTCAGAATCTCCTTGTAGATTTGTTTATTGTCTTTGAGGTAATTTAAATGTCTCATCTAAGTCTCTCCCTAGAGATGGTCCTAGGATCTGATGAGTTGGGAGAGGGTCCACAGGGCCTTGAATTTAACCCTTGGGGCTGAAGAAAGAGGGAAGTTACTCAGAATCAAAAAAAGCAGTGTCTCCCCGTCCCCTCCCCACAATCAGTGTGGTAGGGAAGGCCGACTAAAAGAAACCTAATTATGGCAAAGAGAAACAGATCAATCAATGGGCATCTTTCTAGGGCTCCTGGGGGAGGACCTGTTCACTGGCCTCAGGATTGACCTCTCCCTAAAGGGCAGGGGAGATGAAAGGGCAGGTGTGGTGCAAAGACTGCGGGAAGCGGGATGGGCTTTTCAGGGGCCAGGAAAGGGAGAGAGACTGGCAACCAGAGACAAAGACAAACTCTGCAGCCAGCAAGCATGGCCCAGGCTGGCCAGTGACGCTTCTAAGACACCAGACACTGCCTGTTCCTGGAGACCACACAGCACAGCCAACAGGAAAGCCCACCGCGCCTCCTTGAACACTCTCTTCCTCCAGGAATGAGTCCAAACTGCCCTTGGCCTCCCATGGCCTGGCAACCAGAAACAGGCAGACTGAGTAACCATCGCCTTTAATTTTTTTTTGTTTTCTTTAAATAAAATTCCTTGGAAAGAGCTTTGAAAGTAAGGAGAAAAGAAATCCTGGTTTGACTGTACCTTGAATGTTTCCATGATCCAGGGCAATCCAATCTCTGGATTTTTACTTTTTATTTTTGGTTTGAGGAGGTACTGGGGATTGAACTCAATGGTGCTTTGAAAGGGACCAGTCCATATCCTGTTTGGTTTTTTTTTGTTGTTGTTGTTGTTGTTGTTGTTGTCTTGTTTTTTTTTTTAAGACAGGGTCTCTCTAAGTTATTTTTTATTTTGAGACAGGGTCTCACTAAGTTACTGAGGTTCACCTGAACTTGTGATCCTCCTACCTTAGCCTCCCCTGTCACTGGAATTATAGGCATGTACCATCATACCAGGTGTAAAT
Source organism: Ictidomys tridecemlineatus (assembly GCF_052094955.1). NCBI lineage: Eukaryota > Metazoa > Chordata > Mammalia > Rodentia > Sciuridae > Ictidomys > Ictidomys tridecemlineatus. Next base: position 70,917,752 of record NC_135488.1, read on the forward strand.
CTCTGGGTTTTTAATTCAAAAAAAAAGAAGAAAAAAATGAAAAGATCTTAGTGAAATTCTGAATTAACCTGTGCAGCTTGAAATTGAAGATAAAAGACTTAGCAAAGTTTGCTCTTCCCCCAGATTACATGTGTGACCAGGCCAAGTGACCACCCAGTTTTGCCTACCAGGTCACCCCACCCCATCCCCATCCTGGGCCTATTTTGAGCAAGGAACTTAGCAATCTCTATGAGCCCAACCACATCCACTAAGCCTGATCCTGAGGTTGAATTATGCCACTAGTAGGTTTAGGGATATATATATTCTTCTACACAAAGATGCCTGTATAGCATAAAAATAATAAAAATTAGATGTTCCTGAAATACCATAAGATAAATTTGCACATTCCCTAGGAAAATAAAGGTGTTTTTGGCTTGGCCCTATGGGGATTCAAAGACATAAGGTAAAAAAGGTGACTGTCTGCTATTGGGGAGGCCTGACATGATGTGAAACTGAGCTAATCTGATATTCTGATGGGGGGGGGGTCTCCTATTTTGTCCCCCTGTGTCCAAGGACAACGTTCTAACTCTCCTACCAGCTAAAGCATGCCACCTCCCACCTTTGATAGCTTCTTTCCTCTGTCCTCTGACAGCCACATTTAGTGGACACCAGTTCTCTGAGTTGGTTTACTGGCACACAGAGATACAGCTTCCTATGGGTGCCTCCCAGTGTGGACGGGCCTGTTTGCCTTATCGGCTGGACCAAAGGTTTTTGCATGTGGGATACTATCTCTTGTTCTGCCCAGGATTTCAGAGGTTTGTTTGTGATGCATACTGAGTCCATTCTGACAACCCTTGTCCCCAACACCCACCTGTACCCAAAGACACCAAATTCTATCTAGCAATGTACAGGTTAAACCCTGGATGAGACAGAAAGCAATAACAGCCCAAGTCAGGGATCCAGTTGTAATTCTGGAAGCCACTGATTCTTTTAAGATGACAAATGTGACTCTCCCTTAGAGTTCAGGCTAAATGCCAAATGAAAATGTAGTTTCTGATGCTTTCATTTTGGGTGTTGTCCCCTCTGCACACCGTTGAAACCCCAGGGTATGGACTGGTCCAGGAATGTGATGGCATACCCCAACTTCCCCACTCCTCCTGAAGCCAGGGCACACATACCTACTGCCTTCTCTCTTCAGTCAGGCCTGGCCCCAAACAGCCTCTTCAAGAGCCAGGGCGGGCAGCAGGCTTTCTCTGTAGAACCATGTGGAAGAGCTCCAGGAGGAGGCCTACTTGGCAGAAGGGAACTTTCCTAAAGACATAAAACCATTTCAGACCTGTGTCCATTCTCCAAAGCCACACCAAGCCCAGACCCACCTCCCAGCTCTGGGGCTGCTGTGACCACTAAGGACTCCTCAGCCCCAGTCTTCTGAACCAGGTCCAGCCGACCAGCATGCATCAGGCACTGAAGATTTGGTTCCTTTGAGAGAAGTCCTGAGTTAATGAACACCTGGTTTCACAATTCACATCCTTTTTCTGATTGGAAAAGGAAAAAAGAAAGACGTGGTCTGGAGTGGGAAAGCCGGCCATGGGCACATACACTGGAATGCAGGCTTCTCTGAGGAGCTTACTCATGGCCTGAAGCCCAGCTACCTGGCCCTTGCAGATTGTGTAACCCTCTGTAAACATCTGGCCTCCTCTGCCTCTGGACGCTGGGGGTCACAAACCCTGGGCTCACCACCCCTGAGTCATCAGAGCCACACCGGGTTCTGCAACTAGGAAACAGGCCTGAGAGCTCAGGGATGCCACTGAGCAGTCTTGCAACACAATTGGCAGAACAACAGGGGACCGACCAAAAGAAAAGAAACCTTCTCTGGCACCCACGCTGCCTCTGGGAGGCCAACCAGCCTTCCAAGGAGTTTTACAAGGATACTCCAGAAGTCTCCAGAATACCACCAAGTTCACCTGTTCACAGAATTAACATTCTGTGTTAGGAAGGAAACTTTTGTGGGACTTTCAAGTCCTTTCTCCTTTCTGCTCTTTCAATTTGCTTCAACTAGACAATGAAGAATGGAACCAGATCTGTGAATCTCAACCTGTGGGCGCATGAGAACCACCTGAAGAAGCAGCAGTCCTGAGTTTATGACGTCTGGGATGGCTCAAGTAATCCTGGGGGCAGGCATGGGGAGGGTTGATGGGCATAGTGTTGCAACAGGACTAACCCAGGGCTGAAAATTGTTTAAGCCAGTGACAGGTGAGGGTAGGATTATTCCATTCACTCTGTATTTTAAAAACTAATGATGTCCTAAAACTGGGAACCTATTAAAATACAGGGAGCGGGCAAAAGTGCTGGTATTGGTGTTTTTTTACAAAGGAGTACCCAGATGTTGGGCCTGAGAACAGTTGACCAGATGCCTCCATGGGCCCCACATGCAGGAGAGGAGTTGAGCCCCCATATCTACCACTAAAAGTAGCAAGTCACATCCAGGTCCCATTGGCTTTTTTTTTTTTTTTTGATTTTTTTATTGGTTGTTCATAACCCACTTCAATCTAATGTATGAAATATGATATGTCAAGAGCTTTGTAATGTTGTGAACAACCCATTGGCTTTAACTTCTGTATTGCCCTTCCTCTCCAAGGGAGGGTCAAGGAACCCAGTCAGGCCTGAACCCCATGTCCTCGAGCTGGACTATTCTGTCCTGAATGGTGAACCCCTGCTAGGACACTCCTCAAGGCTCAGGGCCATGTGTACCAGCACAGGGAAGATGAGGGCTGCATGTCTAGGTGCATGAGGAAGCTCCAGACAGGAGCATCCCTCACCCCTACAGACAGCTTAAATTTGAGCCTCATTTTCTGTCTCCTCATGTGGCTAATATTTGGGCCTCCCTCCTACTGAAAACAGCAAGGCCCATTCACAGTGCATTTGGTTTAACCTCTCAGCACCCCCTGAACATTCCTGGATGGCTTTCCAATATCCTTTTCCTCCCTGTTGTATTTTAACATCTAGGACCAGGAAGCAGCAAGCAGGCTCAGCTTGGATTTCCACTCAGGATGCTGGGTCTCCTGGGGCCCTGCCGAGTTCCACCTGCTTTCACAGCCTCCCACCTAGTCCACCGCTTCAGCTGCCCACCAGGACGCCATGCTGCTGGCTGGATGTTCCTTCCCTCTCTCCACTGGTGGAATGGTGGAAAAGTTTACCTTCTAAGCTCTTAGAAGAATTCTCAGAAGATTCCCTTTCTCACAGCTCCTTTGTCTTTTATCAATGACAAGAGAGCCCTGCCAGGCAGTTGGGGGCCCTCCTTACTTGGCCTTGCTAAAATGCAGGAACTGCTTAGATTCTGGCAGTTGTGTGTGTGTGTGTGTGTGTGTGTGTGTGTGTGTGTGTGTGTGTGTGTGTGTGTCAGTGCTAGGGATTGAACCTAGGTCCTGGTGCAAACTAGGCAAGCATTCTGCCTCTGAGCTATACCCTCAGCTCTTTTATTTTGAGACTGAGTGTCACTAACTTGTCCAGGCTGGCCTTGAACTTGTGATCCTCCTGCCTCAGCCTCCTAAATAGCTGGGATTACAGGCCTGCACAACCGTGTCTGACTGTGGCCACTTTTTCCCCGGGGTACCTGCTCTGACTGAAGCTGGCACTCCGGTCTGCTCTTCAGGTCTCTCTTACCACATTTCTCACATCTGGGGTTCTTAAAGCACTTGTGGGCTGCCTGGTGGCTGGGAGAATTGAAGAAATCATGTAAGTCAAGAGGAAGAGACAGAACCAAAAAAATGTCTCCCTTATTTCCTATTTCCTAACCCATAAGGTTATGAGACAAGAAATGTCGAGGCCTGGCTACCGACACACCAAAGTCTGTGAGCAAGGAGAGAATGTCCTGAGGTTGGGAGTTTCTGGAAGACAGACACCAGCAAGCTAACAGAGAGTAGGTGATGAGAGGTAGAGGAAGGAGAACGAGCCACGTCACCCCTAAGTACATCATTGTGCAGGTAAGCAGGCCAAGACCACAGGAAAGGAGTTTACAGGAACTCATTGGCAAGAGGTATCGTCTGGAGGGGCCTTTTCAACCCAAGTACTTCCCAACCAGCATCTCTGTGCCTCTATTCACATCTATCCATAATTCAGCTTCCCTGTAAGTATTTATTGAGCACCTTTTATGTGATAGCTAGTTATTGGGACTAAAATTGTGACCAAAACCAGGGGTACCCTTAGCCAAATGGGGAGGGTTGGTTTTGTGGGTTTTGTCTTTATTCTTGTTTTTTTCTGACTTATCTCAAGGCCCGTGGGTAGGGTAGACTAAGCCAGAATGAGAAGCTAAAGGGAAAGAACACACTGGGTAATATTTTGCACATAGCAGAAAGAATCAGCAACTTGCTCAAAGTCATATAGGACTAGGACTCAGGTCCTGGACACTGATTTTACAGCTCTTCCTGTGCTAATATGAGCCTCAGTCATCTTTGCTCACTTTTTGATTCAGGAGTGCAAAACAGAATAGTCTGAGACCCCCTATGGTGGCAAAGGGAGGTCAGGGAGCAGTGTGGGTGTCTATGGCTGCATAAGGAGCTGAGAGCAGGTAGCTGGGCCTGTAGGAAGACTGGGGTGCGGATAAACGAGGGTAGTTCATCTGGAAGACACAGGCTATAAACACCGGAAACATCCTCCAGGGCCAGGGGCAGACCTCAGTTTCCCAGATGTGGGAACTCCACTACTATAGCAACCATAGCTCCTTAACCTGGACTCCTCCACGTGTCCACCATCAGGGGAAAGTGAAAGTAAGGAACAGCAGCATTGAGCAGGGTGCTAGGCAGGGTGTCATTCTGTCCTCCAGTAGCCCTTTGCTTACCAGGTTCCAGTCCCCTCACTGAGGGTAAAAGGAGGACCTGGGCTGGTTCTGAGGTTTTCAGTGATTCTGGAGAGCTAGTTAGATGTAGGTCCCAGGCCCACACCAGAATTGGGGTTCAGGGGTCTGGGATAAAGCTCAGGGACATGCCTTGCTAATATATGCCCTCAGATGATTTGGGGCCCTCTGCCTTCCTGGACCTTACTTTGGCCAACAGTGGACTTGGTTATCTCTGGGGTCTCTCAAAACTTCCCTGAAAAAACAAAACAAAACCAAAAAAGTTTCCTTGGGTCAAGTAGAGAGTAGGTAACCATTTTCCAGGCACTCCTTGCCTGTTAGTATGGGGTGAGCCCACAGAAAGCTACCCCACTGGCCAGGCAAGGTCAGCCAAGCAGGACATTGGCTTCCAGGGACCCACCACCACCAGTCTGGGCAGTGGAGATGGGGGACTCACCCAAAAGTGGCAGAGCCCCCAGATGATAGCAAACCATGTTGTCATGTTTAAGTCTCTGACGTCCTACTTACCTCCGTCTCCCCTATCTTGGCCTGGCCTGTTCACTTCAAATCTCAACCAGGCCAAAGCTCGTTTGAACATATTTGTGAAACAGAGAGCAGAGTTCATGGCCTGAGCCTTGGGAACACTCTGTGTTCTCCCAAATTCCAGGAGATCAAAAAGTTGAAGAACTCTAACAGGATCCAACACCCCAGGACCTAGTTCTTCTGTGGGAAATCACACACACACAACAATTTTTAGCTCTGAATCTAAGTTTGTTCCACTGTATGTGGGCCTTCTGTCTGTTCTCTACTAAGAAAGCCCCATCTTTCAAGGCTTCCTTCCTCCTCTACAACCTTGTTAGCCTTTTTAGTGCCCATATCTTATTCTAGATGGAAGGAGGGACTGTCCTGTCTTTGTTCTCCAGAATGCCTGGCACATAGCAGGTGTTCATCCAATTAAAAATACAATTGAATGAGATATGGCTAGTCACCTAGTTCAAAAAGTATAGAAATAATAGAGTGGGCAAATAATTGATATATTGTTACTGATTTCTACAGTTTATTAATCATTCTGAAAGTAATATATGGCCATTCCAGCAATAATAAACTATCCACAAGTCAGTATTGGATGATAGCTAAAGGAACCCCAAGGATAAAACTAGGAATGAAAATTATGTACTTTAGTGTTTATTTTCTTCCAAGCGTCAAAGTGAGTGAGGAGATGGAATGATTACTTTGGTAAGTGAGGAAGGAATTTCTTTTAGAAAGACATACAAGGCCACAACAATTGTGTGCACAGTTTGTAATCATGATGGAAGCATGACCTAAGAACGTTCCTTTGGGGGCTCATTTATCCCACCAATGACATAGAGATGGTAAGAACTTTGACATAGAAATGCTAGAGGAATAATAGCAAGACCTATTTCATATCTGGGCCAAAGGAGGGCCTGTCAGGAAGGGAGGTTTGGGGATAGGAAGTTTTGACATTTAGTGTACCATCGGGAGTGGACTGCAAAAGACTCCACTTCAGCCTTGTGGACTCCCGATAGAGAGAACACCATCTATGAGATATGTCTGGGGAAACATGAAAACTTCAGGACTTTAATACTTGTTCTTGGGTCCAACTGATAGACTTCCTCCTTATGAGCAAAGTGAATGAAAATCAGAGAAGAGACAAATGTGGTCTACTATTAAGGTAGGATATCCAGATTTGGCAGTTGGTTTTCAGGAAAGGAAATACAAAGATGAAATCTTTAAGTTTAAAAAAAGGGACAAAGGGTTCATGGATAAGAGTAACCACTGGCTCTGAGACACGTATGATAAAAGGTGGGAATGTCCTAACAGAAAAATCCTACAAGCTCATGACTGAGACCAAGACCCATTAGTCTTACTTTGGCAGGCATTTTGCATTTTGCTCCATGGTTCCCTATGATTGGCTCATCTCAAAAACTAAATTATACCTGAATTGCAGCAAAAGAAGGAAGAAAAACTCATCTACTCCTAGAGCCTCAAGTTCATCACCTACAAAATATGTACAACAATCATTTCTACCCATAGATTAGTTTTGAGGATTAAATAAGATCACAGCAGGGCTAATGGGTGCTCTTCTAGAGACCAGAGTAAACAGTACTTTGGCCTGGTTAATTACAGGTACCTGTCTACCCTCTATTGTAGAGGACAGAAGCACTATTCAGTAACTCATCATATCAGGCAAGAGTCCCCATCTCCCTACTTTCAGCATTTTTAAATAACATACAGTGACTTTTGGGCTGATTATGAAATGCTCCTTTCCCCTCCAGTTAGGAGCTCACATGGACAATATGAAAGTCAAGTATTACAATTTATGTTGTGAAATAAGTTACTGTGTAAGGGGGCATGGACATTGTTTGAGGTAATGAAAAGCATTAGCCCTGGTTTAATTTGTTACAAAAGTTTCTTGTTGAGGGCTAGGGTTGTGGCTCAGTGGCAGAGTGCTTGCCTTGCACATGTGAGGCACTGGGTTCAATACCCAGCACCACATAAAAATAAATAAGCAAAATAAAGATATTGTGCCCATGTATAATTTAAAAAATTTTTTTAAAAAGTCTCTTGTTGAGACAGTTTGGAAAATGAACTAAAGGAGAGCTCCACAAAGTGAGTTGGTGGACAGCAGAAACATGAGCTGGGCTTATGTGCCAAGCAACTAGGACTCAGGCTACCTAAGACAGGAGGCCTCAACTCTGCGATTTTGACTTGAACCATGCTACCATGAGGAAATCCCAAAGAAGCATCCCTTAATACCCTAACAAATGCAGATATTATGATATACAATAAGAGGCCACCAAGGGTCATGCAAAGCCTGTCTCTGTGCAGCTGCAGCAGAGGCCCTGAGAGCTGATGCTGGAGCATCCCCAAGTCAAGGTGGCAGAAACACCCCGCTCCTCACACACACTGACACACTGCCCATTATTCACAAAACAACCCCTGGCTTTCAATACCTGTGGCATTCTCCCTACTGTCACATTTGATTGAAATCTCTCCCCTGAGGGAAGCAACTCTCCAAATATCTTAAACAATTTTCAATCCAAAATTCTACGAGCAAGGAAACATATGACCCCAAAAGTGACACTCCTAAATATTTATCCAAGAGAAGTAAAAACATATGTTCCTACAAAGTCATACACAAATGCTCATAGCAGCTTTATTTATAATAGATTGTGAATCTGCTTTAAAGATTAAGGCTAAGTTTCCTTCAAAACCAGAGTTTAGTTTCTCCTTGAGCTATTTGCAGGATTCCACACCGGCATTAAAAGGGACTCTTTTGATTAGAAAGAAACATATCTAAGACAGCATGAGGCCAACTGTCATGCTCACAAATGTCCAGGAACCCCAAAGCACTGCCAGGCCCTGGGTTTTCATAGAAACAAACTATCACCCAGGAGTAGCAAGAGCCTCACCAGAAGGCTGAGCTTAGTTTGCTTGGGGTCTCTGCTTTTTCTGGCTTTGGTTTTGAGATCCAATTGTTCACTGCCTGAATCATCAGTACCAGGTTGCTGAAGGACAGGAGCTCAGCTCAGCATCCTGATCCAGCAGTACCACATGTTACCTCTTCCTCTGCATGGTATGTCCAGATGGTAGGTTATGTTAGACTCATTCTGCAGAAGCCAGTTCCCACAGAGGTAAAACACCTTTCCTAAAGTCACAAAGCTGATGAATCTTGGGTTAGGAGTAAACCCACATGATCTGGCTACAGTAACTGAGGATGCCATGTGAGGACCTGTGTGAGGATGCCCACACAGATGCAATGAGCTGCCTGGAGTGATCTCTGAGCTGGACCAAAGGGGAGTATGGGATTCTTGTCCCATGACAGCACACACTGCAGACTGCTTGGCCATCCAGTCCAGGCTGCATTTTCTGTCCTGCATCTGTGCTCCACCAACAACAGGCTCATCACAAGCCTACATCCATCAACTGGCCCTTGAAGTCCTCCTGGGATGCAAAAACCAAAAGTTATAGTGCTTCACAATGGCTGGGCAGTAAGAACAATTTGCCTCCCCGTTGAACAAAAGACTGAAAAACAGAGGCATAAATGAGAAAAGCACTCCTCCATCATCTCCTAACTGATGAGTGGCAAAGTCAGATGGAACACTCAGGTCTTTTTCTGACACCAGATCTGGGCTCTAACCTTTGACTTCTCTGAGGTTAGAGAAAGAAGCCACTGGGAAGACACTGGTACAAGGAAGGGCCATCTTAACCCCTTTTCACTAGAAAAACTATTTCCAGATGTAGTGGTCAACCAGTGATGGAGCCAGAGGCTGCTGGAGGCAAACAACTGCTTAGGTCAGGCCTCAAACAAGGGGGAAAGAAGTCAATTAGTGCAAGGCCTTAATCACTGGCTTTGCTCAGCCCCTAATAAAAGCATAGCACAGCCCTACCTACAGATGCTGGGTGACTAAGACATTCCACAGGCCCAGCTCAGCCCCCTACGGCCAGACAACCTGACCCCAGCCCACCTTCTGGAGATGGAAGCGCTTGTTCATGGAACCATGGGGTTTGGGAATCACACAAACTGGCCAAGACCCTTGGTGAGAAACTCATTCCAAATACAACAGTTCATTACTATCAGTCCTTCCTTGAGCTTTCAGTGCACAAGGAAACGGACATCCCTGTCCCACGGGCCTCTGTTCCTCACGGGCTCCACCGAGCCCAGGCACCCCGCCCTGCCCGGGCGTTCCCGAGCCAGGCCGGCGCTTCCTCCAGCCCAGGATCTCCTCCCAGCGCTCCAGGAGCCCGCTCGCGGCTGCCACGCCCAAACTTCCTTCTCTGGGACAGGGACGAAACGAGCCAGGGTGAGAAGTGAAGGCACAAATGGCTGTGTCAAAGACGCACAAGCTGCACCACTGATGACAAGACACGGCCCCAAGAAACGCTGCGGCGACACGCTGCCCCCGCAACAGCCTGAAGACCCTTTGCGCGGAGGATGCTGACCCCTGCTGGCTGCGCGCGAGATTGCAGCGTGGCTGTCTCAAGACGGGGACATAGTGACCGTGATGTGCAGACGTCCCCGCCTGCCCGGGAAAGAGCTGAGCTCTCACCCCACACAGATGTAGTGGGCCTAGAAGGGAAGTGGGAGAAGGCAAGGCCAGGAGAGATCGGGGCATCAGAGGCACTGAGTTCTCCTCTTGCCCCCTCCACCACTCGGGAGCAGTGGGGGCTGCCTCAAGAAGAAAAAAGTAAGGGATCTGTAACATCTGTAGTACTTGAGTGCCTCTGGTGTCCCTCCAGGTCCTAACTGCCCTCCAACAGACACCCCTCAGTCAGGTAACTTTCTTAGTCCCAGCCAAGGCCTCGCTCATTTAACTTACCTACTGTGGTAGGCTGAAACTCCACCCAGGACACCCAGGTCTTAATGACCTTTAATGGCAAAAGAGACTTTGCAGGTGTGGGCTGGGATCTTAAGATTGGGGGCAATATCCTGAAGTATTCCAGTGGGTTCTGGGTGTATTCAGAAATGGTATAAAAGGGAGGCAAATAAATATTTCACTTCAGAAGAAAAACTTAGCCATATTGCAAGGAAAAGAGATAGAAGGATTCTTTCTCTCCATAATCCCCAAAGTCTTAATCGACACCTTGACTAGGGCCCTGTGAAACTGATCTCAGACTTATGATCTCCAGAACTGTAAAAGAATAATGTGTGTTGTTTTAAGCCATCAAGTTTATAGCATAGGGCCTAAGGATATAGCTCAGTTGGAGAGTGCTTGCCTTGCATGCACAAGGCCCAATACCAAAAAAAAAAAAAAAAGCAAAAGAAAACTAAAACACATCCCTTTATTCTCAAATGCATGTGCACAACACTCAGGATAACATAGTTAATGAACAAGACAGACCTCCACCTCCATTGCTAGGAAAGTTATCATCAGCCTCTCCCTGGATTTTAAAAAGTAACAAATAAATAAACATCTTGGGGAAGAAGACATATGGATGCCCAATAAGCACATAAAAAGATTCTCAAAATCATCAGCCTTAGGGAAATGCAAAATAAAACTCCAATGAGACATCACACCCCACTAGGACGGCTGTAATAAGAGACAGACAATAATAAGCATTGGGGAGGATGGGGAGAAGCTGTAATTCTCAGACACTGCTGGTGGGATTGCCAAATGGTGCAACCATTTTGGAAAGTAATTCAGCAGTTTCTTAAAAAGCCAAGTATAAATAACCATAACGCCCAGCAATCTATTCCTGGGGATAGTACTTCCCAGGAATTCTACTCTCAGGAATCTACCCAAGATAAATGAATGCTTACATTCAAAGACATGCATACAGGAAACGGGGATGCAGCTCAGTTATAGAGTGCTTGCCTAGCAGGTGCAAGGCCCTGGGTTGGATCCCCAGCACCATAACAAAAGAAAACAACAAAAGATGTTCACAGATGTTCACTATTCTGAATAGCCCAAACTGGAAAATAACTCCAGAGTTCAACAATGAATGAAAATGTGGTATACAATGGGATATTATTCAACAAAAGGAACAGGTTGGTGACAGCCTACAATATGTGTCAATCTCAAAAACATGCCAAGTGAAAGAAGCTGGTCACAAAAGATCACATATTATATGATTCCATTAATCAAGAAATATTAAGAGGTAAATCCACAGAAACAGAAAGACCAATGGATGCCTGGGACTGGGGGTGAGGGTGGGAACAGGGAATGGCTGCAGTGGACAGGAGGGATCCTTAAGGGATGATTACAGTGTTTTAAAATTGGTTTGTGGCCATGGTTGCACTACACACTTAAAGCAATTGAATTTTATGGTCTATAAATTATACCTCAATAAAGACAAGTTTCTTTTTAAAGGCTCAGCCCAGGTATACGTTGATAAGGCTTCAAACTTCCCAGGAATATGTGTATTTTAAGGACTCTTTTAAAATACTTTAAAACATAGAGTATGATAGCCAGGTTACCGACCAGGTTTGGGGACAACATCCCAGCACTTCAGCCTGGTAGGCAGCTTCACCATTGGGTCCCTAGCCGTGTGGTACCCTCCTTTACATTTTGGGGATCCCTGGGTACAGAGCTGCATACTCTTCACCTCCCACCTTGGCCAAGATCCCATGTGGAAGCCAGTACATGCACCACTACAGCTGGGTCTGTCCATCTGGAGCAGTTGATATGCCATTAATTCCCCTCCCCAGAAGGGACCTGCATCACATCCCACCCAGCTCTTCCCTAGCTCCTTTCAGCCTACAAGGCTGGTCTCAGGAGCTATTAGGATGCAGAGCAGAGGCAGGAAGCTGCTAGTATAGAGCTTTCAATCCTATGTACCATGTGCCTCTCAAGATCCTGAGGCCAGCTCAAATGCACTCCTTCTCCTGAACCTTTACTTTGTAGGAGTGAGGGGAATTACCCTTCTGCCTTCTGAGAGTTTGCTGAAATCAATCCACTATAGACGGCTTAAGGCAGGAAAGTATGCAAATGTATTTATGTGAACAAGGACATCCCAGGAGGGTGATCATCCAATAACCCAATGAGAACCAGAAACTTTTATCCCTTTCTTCTTAGGGGAGAGGGAAATGTGTGTGGGGGGGGCTGTATAGGCAAATTTGAAATGTGGTAAATGATTTTTTAAAAGGAATTTAAAGGACTCAGTGAACAGACAACAATGTGTACATTATTATCTCTGGAAAATGCCTGGAAAACTGACAATAGTCTGTTTTTTGTGATAGTCTGTGAAGGTGTCATGATATTCCTGTCTTCTTACCTTCCCTAGTTAATGGAAACTCAGGGAGGAGGTCAAAGGCCATTGTGTCCCCTTTGAGTAGATCTGGTCTTTAGGTAGACAAGGGAATTTTAGAGTACAACCTCTTCCAGCATCAGATCCCCCAGTGCCTTTAGTTTAAAATAGTTAACATATCAGGGCATCATATTTTGGGGTAATAAGTTCCTGGATTCCTTCGACTTCAAGTGAAGGAATTCCTTCTTTTGTGGGGGAGAGTCTTAGTATGGATTAAATTTGGGGCGCTTTACCACTGAACTACATCACCAGCCCTTTTTATTTTTTATTTTGAAGACAGGGAAGAGGCCCCTACCTAGTACAGGAGAGGGGATGATTCTGCTTCCAGCAACTTGAGACCCAGGCTGTCTGCTTCTACATTTTTCTTCTCCATCTACTCTACACGTTTCTCCCACTATCATTGCCAGAGGATATGAGTACAAGTGGGCACTTTCTCCCTAATCGTATGTTCATTCTTCCACCTACTTCATCTACTAAGAGTGTGTCACAGGCTGGAACCACATTTCAGAATCTTGCCTTCTCTCTAGAAGTCTCCCCACCAAACGCCAAGTATAGGGGAGAACAGAGGAATGCTAATCACCCAGCTTTTAAATATGAAAGAGTCAAACACCAGAGGTAGTTTTAAAAAGGAGACATGCACCCATGGGTTTCTTTTATTTAGGGTTAAGCTGTAGGGGTCTAAGAGCATTCTGACACAGTCGGTGGCCCAAACAGAAATAAGAACAGAAGACCATTCTCTCCATACACACAAATTTGTAATAATTGAGGATGAAAGCGGGGTGGAAAGCAAGAATCAGAGTTTCTCACCCTCTGCTGGGCCTAAAAGAGAAGAAAAGTGCTGAGGACAAGCAAGTTTTCCAAACCTCCAAACTGTTAACAGTTCCTAGGTCTGTCCTTCATTGAACTCATTCATTTAACTCTGCAAGTTGATGCCATATGCTTCCTGCTCCCCAGAGCACCTCCTGTGGACTGTGCTCATGGCCTGCAGTGTGTGAGCCACCAGAGCTCTACCTTAGTCATTGCTGGGATTATAGGCTGTCTTGACATGAGACCCCAAGCATACAGGGAGAGTCAGAAGCCATCATAGAGAACAGGGATGACACATAAGATCAGAAACAGGCTTATTCTTCTCAAATTCCAAGAGTGTCCATGTGACGTGGCAGCACAGTGACTGTCTCACCTTCAAAAGGGAACAAAGTGTCCTTGTCTCCCATCCTCCTTTGTAGACAGGCATCAGGGAAATGGCTGCTCTCATCAGAGACTGATTGTTCCACCCACACCTGCTATTCCTGGCTTTCACAAACCTTGCCCTAAGCACCATCTGGAACCTAGCACACAGCTGAGGCTGGCAGGATCAAAGGGAGGGAGCTTCCAGAAGTTCCTCAGGTCAAAAGCAGACGCCATCAGCTGGTGCTCTTGTGCTGCTGAATCTGGTCACAGGCGACCAGACCAATGACCAACACGAACAAGACTGCAGTGACCATAGCAACCCATAGGTCCAGGTAGTTAGAGGATAATCCAATTCCTGAAATGCGAAGAAGATATTTTTGAGAATAGAAGCAGATTACAGGCTTATATTCCCCTTCTTAATATACCTCAGAGACATACTCTCATGCTCCTGTCCCTAGCATATTATTGGGCATATCATTTTTAAGATAATAAACAAAAGAACTCATTGCTAACATTTTATCAAAAACAAAAGCCAGACCAGTGTGGTGGCACATGCCTGTAATCCCAGTGGCTCGGAGGCTGAAGCAGGATAATCTCGAGTTCAAAGCCAGCTTCAGCAAAAGCAAGGCACTAAGCAACTCAGTGAGACCTTGTTTATAAATAAAATACAAAATAGGGCTGGGGATGTGGCTCAGTGGTGAAGTGCCCCCAAGTACAGTTCCTGCCCCCCCCCAAAAAAGCAAAAGCCAGACATAGAACAAAATAAATCTGAAAGTGTAAGGATTTTAACCAACTTCTGCCATATGACTCTTTCAATAACCATCTATATATACACAAGAGTTAACTTTGGAAACTGCCCAACATCCCTTTTGATACCCAATCTAAATTGCCAAGGAGTTAGTGACTAAAAGTCTTCCATTTTATGCATATCAGAAATTACTTATTTTTAAAAAGTATTTTTAGTTATAGATGGACACGATATATTTATTTATTTATTTTATGCGGTGCTGAGAATCAAACCCAATGCCTCACATGGGCTAGTCAAGCACTCTACCACTGAGACACAACCCCAGCCAAAGAAACTACATATTTTTTAAAAGAAACTGTTAAATTTAAGAACATGTACCCAGAGAAACACAAAGCCTAATTATATTCCAGAATGTGTTCCATCAACATGTAACTTACTGTGTAGACCCAAAGAGCTAGAGCCAGTCAGCACACTCTCTAAAAACCATCTTTAGAGCCACAGCCACAGATGCCAGGTTCCTGCAACTTCACAACAGCTTCAAGATGGCTTTAGGGACCTTGTTCCAACTTAGGTCACATTGTTACCTTATCTGGACCCTTGGGAGGGCAAGGGAAGAGGGGAATATTACAAATTGTTAGCTACAAGTAGGGTTTTAGCCATGAGAAATTCATTTGAAATCAAGGTTCTATTTAATGCCAAACTCAATCTTCTCTTAAGATATAAAAACTAGGGCTGGGGATGTGGCTCAAGCGGTAATGTGCTCGCCTGGCATGTGCAGGGCGCTATGGTCGATCCTCAGCACCACATAAAAATAAAGATGTTGTGTCCACTGAAAACTAAAAAATAAATATTAAAAAATTCTCTCTCTCTCTCTCTAAAAAAATATTAAAAACTAAGCAAAATAACCCATAGAACTTCTGAAGAGCATTGCAGGATTATCCACCTGCCCTTAGTTAGGAAGAAGACTGTGATTCATGGAATCATGTCCAAAGAGATGGACAAAAAAATGGATGAAGGAACAAATTTTTTCAGAAATAAGTGCTTCTCACCTCCCACTCAGCCTAAAAGGGGAGAAAATGCTGATGACCAGGATGTTTTCCAAAGCATGTTCACAGTTCCTCAATCTGTCCATCACTAAGCTCATTCATTCAACTGAGCTCAAAGATCTAGAAAAAGCCTCAACCTCTACCCAATCCTTTGTTTCATAGGGATATGCAAGACCTGAGCATCAAGGTCACACATCAAGTTAGCAAGGTGGGAAATAGAAACTGGGTCTGTTGTTCCCCTGTGGCAGCATGAGGCAGTTTTACATTATTTCAGAGGTAGCTGTACCAAATGGATCATTCTGGTCAGTCTCACACTATCTTCCAGGTTATTCCACAGGCCCGTCCACTGCCCTTTCCCTTTCTTGTTGGTCTCCATGCTACTCCTTGAACACACTGGACACAACCCTGTTAAGGGCCTCAGTGCCACCTGGAAGCCTCTTCCCCAATGCCTATCCTCCATGACTTCTCCATGAAGCCCTCCCTCACCACCTTTTAAAGACTACAATCATAATTGGGATTGTAACTCAGTGGTAGAATGCTAGACCAGCATGTATGAGGCAAGGTCCATTGACAACAACAAAAAATTTTTAAAGACTATAATCACCCCCTAACTCTGCCAGTTATTCCCCCTTAGTGAGAGTGTGATAAATACCTTACATGATGGAAAAGTTAATACCTGACCTTTCCTTGGGTTAGGGGACAAGCATAACTCCCATGACTAGAAGGGGACTGCGGGCTCTCCATGGAAAATAACACAGAGTGGCACTGGGGGACTTTGCCACTCAACCCCAGCTGAATCACACCTAATCCTCCAAGCATGGTTCACAGGGTTGACCACCAGCCACCAAGAGACCCACCTACACTTTCAAGGAAGGAGCATCTCTTCTGTGCCTTGTGGGTACCCAAGGGTCCTCAATGAGATCCTTGGCTGGTAAAATAGGGAAACTGGCACACTCATGCACCGAGCCCCAGTGTAGCCAGAAAACACTCATGACATTTACAGTGACTTTTCTGGGAAGAGAGAAGAAAACAATCTAAATATCTCTTGGTAGAGAAATGTTTAAAACTTTTAAAGGACTCCAAAACTTGTCAATAGAGTTAAAATCTATATTGCTGACTGATACATTAGGTTAGCTTCTTGCTTAAATTCCAGAGTCTTTTCCTTCAGTCTTACACAGTTTATATCTGTGTAAAAGTTGATCTCTTGCAAAGAATTGAGCACAAGGAAAAGATTTTAAATCATACTTTTCTTTCTTCTTCTTCTTCTTCTTCTTCTTCTTCTTCTTCTTCTTCTTCTTCTTCTTCTTTTTCTTTTTTCTTTTCTTTTTTTTTTTTGATACTTGGGATTGAACCTGGGGCCCTTAACCACTGAGCCACATCCCCAGCCCTTTTCTGTTTGTATTTTATTTAGAGACAGGGTCTCACTGAGTTGCTTAGGGCCTCACCAAGTGGTTGAAGCTGGCTTTGAACTCATGATCCTCCTGCCTCAGCCTTCTGAGCTGCTGGATTACAGGCATGTGTCATCACAGCCAAGTATTTAAATCATACTCTTGAAAGGCATTACTGCTGTTGGTGACCCTGGCTAGAATCATGGTATCTTTCCAGGTCCTCCTGTCGACCATGAATGAAGCAGAACCATGAGCAGCTCTTGTTTGATGCTCCAGACTTAACATGGTTATGCTGCTCTCGCCCTTTGTTTCAGGTACTTGGATTATAATAGAAATGAATTTTTTTCTCCCCAAGTAAAATGATGACATGTTAACACATATTGAACAAAACAACAAGACCTCCAGAAAATGTACACCTCCATTCCCGTTAGCCTGCCTTTATCATTTTGGGGTGAGCAGTTCTTTTTATCCTGAGATCTACAAGCCAATGGAGAGACAGTGGTTTTATGAGACCACCTCAGCTCTTCATTCCACTTGGTCAAGACTCAACATGCCCCTGGCTACCGATGATGGAGGCGAGCTCTGGACTCAAGACATCTGAGTATTGTCCAAAAAGGCTAAAGGGATCCCAGCAACAGGAGGAAAGCAGCTGCTTCTCTCTGCTGGGATTGTCTTTCTCTGAGCTAATATTTTCTTCAAAAACAAAGATTAAAAACAACTCATTTCAGGAAAGAACTGCTAAGTGGACACTTAGTATTCAATGATGAAAGTCAGGTCAGGCCTTCCTGATAATAAGTACTGAATCTCATTTTGTTCTGTTTCCACTTTCAGTTTCATTCAAAATGCTCTCTTGAGCATCTATTACAGATTTTCTTTTTAGTTATTAAAGAAAAAGAAAGACCCACAATGCCACAGCCCACAGTTTCTGCTAGGTACACTCTGATTTTCCACCCAGCATTCATAACTATCTACGGCTTCATTGCAGTTATGTGCTATGTGTTCAGGTTTGCATATCTTTTTAAAGAAGCTTTGCATTGCCACCATCTTTTAGTGCCTATGAAGGAGTCAGCCATGTAGATGGTCTAATTTATTTTATCTTTCTAATTTTTATTATAATCCTATGATAAATCCTATGTTAGTAACATGGGGGGTTTTAATATCTTTGCTTTATTTATTTGTTTGTTTATTATGTGGTACTACGGATCAAACCCAGTGCCTCACAAGTGTTAGGCAAGCACTCTACCACTGAGCTACAACTCCGCTCTTACATGAGTTTTATGAGCTATACAATTCCAAGATTTCTGAAGTAGAGTAGCTGGGTCTGAGAGCCAATTATTTTTGCTCTTGGTAGTCTGTTGCCCTGATTTTAAAAGGCATATGACCATGCATAGCCTTATAAGCAATATCTTGTAATGACCACTAACACTTTTTATTTGCATTGCACACTATGCACTGTTATAAACTCTTTGTATTAATTCATTTAACCTCCACAACAGAACCTTTTGAGGTAGGTACTATTATTATTCCCATGTTATAGAAAACTTGAGACACAGAGAGGTTTACTAAGTCATGCTAAACATTTTTACATGATGAAGATAAGTTTGGGGAAAGACTGTTTTGTCAACTGAAGGTTTGTTTTGGGAAAAAAATCTCATCTTGAATGCTTTTCAAAGCTGTGTGTGTACGTGTGTTGCTTTGGATTGGAACGCAGGGCCTTGTGCATGTGAGGCAAGCACTCTAACAACTAAGCTATAACCCCAGCCCTTTTCTTAGCTCTTAATAAAGTCCTCATGTAAGTTTAACAAGGTCCTAGTTCCAAAGTTGTCTAACCTGCTGTGACCTAGTTGACCAGGGATTCTATTACTGTTATCATCTCTACTGCCTGCCCGTCACCAGATCTCTGAGCTGGTTGAGAGCTGTGGAGGACGGGGGGTGACTATCCACACTTGGACCTTGGATGGGACAAAGGACTAGCCACGCCACATTCCCCATCACCTCAGAGTTCATGGAACAGGCAGCAGGGACTGTGTTCCCCTCAGCATTCAAAACACCGTCAGGGACTCTTCTGGGATTGGAACCTAGTCAGCTGAATCCCATTCTGATCCTCACACCAAGTCCCACTGCCTCTTGGTTTTGTTCCTGGACTCCAGTTAAAAGGCAGAACACAAGTAAAGGGGTAGGGAACAATTTCCATCCAAGAAAAAAGCAGAGAGAAGGAGATGGGGAAGAGGGTTGGTAGGGTTCCCCCACCCCATTCCTCTGCAGATGTCTTAAACCTCTGAGGGTCTTTGAGTAGTGATTTTTCAAAGTGTTAGAATCTGTGATAGAAGACTTGGTGCAGGGGACAAGCTGAACACTGGATTTAAGTACCTGTGTGTTCTTGACTCCTGTTCTAACAACAAGGTCAGCAGCCCCTGGGCCCAAGGATGCCAAATCTCTTCTGCCACTAGCTCAAAAGATGGGCTTAGAAGATTCAGGACTTGAAATATGATTGACAGGTTTAGAATATATCTAGTACCTCTATTTATGAACTCTTACTTGCTGGCTAATGGTGAAGTGTTAGAACAGAGTCATTTCTAGGAAATTAGAAATATTACCTAATTTATATTGGGTGACAGGAGAAAGGGAAAGAGAAATTAGGCTTGCTTTCCTATTCATACAAATCACTTTTAGTATTTCAAGCTTAATTTAGGCATGGTAATAATTTTAAGAGTAAATAGATGATACTCATTCAGCTCATTTTTTGTACCAAGATACTAATGTTCAATGTACTCTTCATAATTAAATTGGTTTAAGTTTGCATCATTAAGGTACTATCATTTCCATTTTACAAAGACTAGAACAGAGAGTTTAAATGACTTACCCAAGTTGCCCAGCTAAAAAGCTGCAGAGTTAGCATTTGAACCCAGGCTGTCTAGCTCTAGACTCTGCATTTAACCACAATATCTTGTCAGACTGTGTGCCTGGCTCCTTTTATTCTCAATCTTAGTCACCTCACCTGTAAAACAGAGATCCTAACACCCATTTCATAACTCTAGAGGAATTAGTAGCAGAACACTTGTGAGCAACAGTGCCTTTGTGTAATGGGGGTCTCCTTTGAGGAAAGATTTATTTTTATTCCTGAGGAAGAAAAAAAAATGGAATCAGAAAGGCATCATGACAATCAAGAGGGACCCAAGGAAGTACCCACCATAAGTATTCTTCCGTTTTTCTCTCTAGCTTTCTTTGGTCCCACAGAGTAACGAGTACCCTACTTATAACTCAGTCCAAACCATCTCCCTATGGGGAGGCAATCTCACAGAACAGGAGAAACTTCTGATTGCACTTTGAATACTTATGGCTGTTACAAGTTATCCTTTTCAATGACCTTTGAGATGCCCCACTGCCCGCTGAACCGTCTGTGGATTCAGAGTGTCAAAGCTGCCTTCAAAGCATGACACTGAGAACAGTCTCATCAGGCGGGGTATGACTATGGCAAGCAAAAGGGTACTCCCTCCTCCCTCGATCTGTGCCTTCTTCTTTTATGAGTACAACCCCAAGTGGTGCCCTACAGGTGATGCCAAAATAGGCATGCCCGTGATGCAGATTTCAGCTCCTAATCCCAATTGCTACCCATCCTCCAAATCTGCCGCTTGATATCTTGTAACTAAAAAGAGGCTTTGAGAAAATAACTGTAGCTCTTTCGGCCAGAACTGGAGAACAAGGCCATGAAACCATGCTTTTGTGGCCCTTGAGACCACCGAATAGTTAAAACAATCCAAAGTCTCAGGGTTTCAAGTTGGAGCAGAAGTCCTAAAGACCAACATGGGCCATGTCTGTCACTGACTTAAAGTCCCATGCCCTCCAGCTCTTTCCAATCTTAAGAGAGCAGGGTTATATGATAACTTCTGGCTAGTGTGTGTCATTTCTGGCCACAGCACT
Organism: Ictidomys tridecemlineatus; assembly: GCF_052094955.1. Lineage (NCBI taxonomy): Eukaryota > Metazoa > Chordata > Mammalia > Rodentia > Sciuridae > Ictidomys > Ictidomys tridecemlineatus. The sequence continues at coordinate 70,938,605 of NC_135488.1, forward strand.
CTGACCTGCCACTGCAAAGACATGCCAGAGCTCTTCCTCTTAGCTTGGCAACCAGCAACGGTCAGGCTGGTGCCAGGAGCAGAACCTACGTGTCTCACACAGGGCCTGTGGCCTGAGTGGGACGCACATCTCCATTGGTCCAATTTCTATTGCTAATACTGCTGAACCACAGACTGGTATGTTATAAAGAAAAGAGATTTACCTTGGCTCACTCTTCTGGTCCAAGGTTGTGGGCCACATCTGGTGATGGTCTTCTTGCTGGCAGAGTCCAGAGGTGGGGCAGAGAATTGTGTGGTGAGAGGCAGAGACACATGTGCCTATCCTCTGGCCTCTTTCTTCTTATGAAACCACCAACATTCAGTCCTGGAGGCCCCACCTTGATGTCCTTGTTCCTAATTACCTTCCCAGGACCCCTCCCCTAAACACTACGGTTTTCACCCTCTTAATTCCTCACTGTGGAGATTTGATTTCAAGGTGAGTTTTCAGAAGGGACAAACCAGAGCCAAGCCACAGCAGCACCTTTTGTTTGAAGCCTCTGAGATCTGGGTGGCTCTTGTTACCAGCGTCTGTCTATTTGTGGGCTGGGGATCATCAGGGCCTGAGCCTGCTGGGCAAGTGCTCTGTCGCTGAGCTACACCCCCTGCCCTCTGGTTAGCAGGTTCACTTAGTGCCTTCTGACAAAACCCCAGTTGTTAAATTCCTGAAAGGAATGGGAGGCTCCCCTTCAGCAACTCCTAGATATTTCCAAAGCACCCACCCAACACTTCCCACCCAACACTTCCCACCCAACACTTTTTCTTCCCTCTGTTTTCAAATTGGACTTAACAGCTTTATTTGACATGAAAATTCTTAGGATTACAAAAGCTCAACTGTTGTGATGAACCAGCAAGAAGACCTCCCCACTCCTAACCACCTAGACAATAGCTCTTTCTATTTGCTGGAGCAGCCGCAGAGGGTCAGGGGCACCTACTATGGAAGCTCTGAGCTAAGAAAGGGGGTTTAAAAAGGGAGGAAGAAAGACAGTGTCAAGAATAGAAAATGCTGTAGAACAGCCCTGCCATTAAGTTCCAGTCCTCTCCAGTTACAGCTTTCTGCCTCTCTGGAACTGGTTACTGCCAGCCTGGGGAGCACAGTGACCCAGCAAATGACAAAGTCCGCAGAAGCACCTCTGGCTCTGGAAGCGCAGTCACTGTTTCCATACAGGTCACATCCGGGATAGTGGTGACTTATTGAAAAGGTTACCAAGTTGCTGCAACTTTGCTTTTGGCTCTGTGAGGCATGGGAAAGTGACATCTGACAGAGAGCCCAGAGGATTCAGAATGTCCAAGCCAGGACCCGTCTGGGGTTTGCCAAGCTTCTTTCCAGTTTGTTAGATAGCCACCTCGGTGGAGGGGTGCCCATCTATTCTCCACACTCAGTGAGGACACAGGACACGCTTACCTAGAGTCGAGTCTGCTTCCTGGGCTCCCAATAGCCCCCTTAACCATCAACCTCAGAAAATGGACTTTAGGAAAAGCTTTTTAACTGAAACTTCAAAGGATTCTAAAACTTGGTATTTTGGCAGAGTGGGGTGAAGGGGGTCAAAAGATATGGAGAAACCTACCCATTTTCCTGAAGGTAAATGGGAGAGAATAGCTGGTATTCACTAATCTGTGGGATTTCCACTGGTGCAAATAGATGAACAAAGGGTCCAGAACTAAGAAAATCTGGAACATTTTTTAAGAGCCTTTTCTCATACTCAAAGCCCTCTCTCACCAGAATTCTGTCAATCTAAAATCATAAACAATTATTCAGTAAAGTTCATCCTTGGATTTCCTGAAGGCCCTCAAAAGAAGACGTTCCAAGAAGTGGTAGTGTTTGTTTAGCAGCTCTATGATACACATCAAGAACCTTCCCACGACAAGGTGCCTGTCCTCATGACACTTGCTTTTCAGTGAGACATACAGGCTATAAATGAGGAAAGAACTGACATCAAAAAGTTCTCAGAGCCAGGTGCGGTGGCACATGCCTGTAATCCTATCAGTTTAGGGAGCCAAGGCAGGAGGACCATGAGTTCAAAGCCAGCCTCAGCAACTTAGCGAGGTCTTAAGCAACTCAGTGAGCCCCTGTCTCCAAATAAAATATTTTAAAAAGGGCTGTGGATGTGGCTCAGTGGTTAAACACCCCTGGGCTCAATCTTCAGTACTCCCCCCCCCAAATAAAAAAGTGCTAGGAAAGAATTAGCTAGAGTGATGTGACAGTAACTATTGGTGGCATCTGAGCAGAGGCATGGACAGGTAAAAAGCTACAGCTGCTAATTGAAGTTGGATTTTATCTAGAAGCTAGACTTAGCTGTTTTGATGACAGGAAGGGAAAGACAAACTTTAGTCCTGATTCTCTTTAGTTTGTTCATGAAAGGTAGAACCCCAAACAACTCAACAACTTTAGGTTTCAATAACTGGGTGACTCCTCTACATTCATGCTCAGTAGAAGCTTGTTGTCAATGCTTCCTCCATCTGTAGCTGGGGATGAGAAGAGAAATCCATTAATATCTTCATGCCCCAGCCAGGGAAAGCACTGTGGAGTAGAGTCTCATATCCTGACCTTCTTGGGTAAGGACGTCTCCAGTGGTACCAGCAGAAGCATTAGCTATGGTCCCAAGGGGCAGGCCCTAGAGCCACGTGACAACTTGGTATTTACTGCTCTCACCCTTCAAATATAAAGGCTCAGCCCAGCTGTTGCCAGCAAGTGTAGGGATCTAGGAAGTTCGATGCCCAATCCTGACTTCCTGAGAACTTTCCAAATTTTAGGGGTACCTCTTGGAGAGATCTGATCTCTGGGGGTCAAGTGAGGGTATGAGGTCCTGGGTTTTGGTCCTAGGGGCTTCCTCCTCCCATTTGGAGGGCCCCTCAGCCTCTGCCCTTTTGTTTTCCACATGGATGACACTTGGATTTGAGGATGTTTCTAACTACCACCTGGAAGTCAGGGCGGGGGAACAGGACAAGACTTTCAGCATTCTTAAGCAAAAAAGAGATTCAGCAGAGACATACTACTGGCCCCAGAAGGCACCACTGGTGGGTCTGAAGTCAGTCCCATGGAAAGCAGCACCCCGTGAACAGCCAGTGCCTATGCAGTAAGCACAAGCTTCCCAAGTGTCTACAGGCACGAGAGGCCTTCCTCTCCATATTCTGTTGAAAACAAGTGTGAGGAGGAGCCCCCTGGAAGATGAGCTTGTCCTGGCTCTCAGCACCATCTTTCTGACCACTAAACTCTGGATGTGATGACAATGTGTTTCCTAGCCCAGCTTAGGGGGTCCAGTTGCACCAGATGTTTGGCAGGTGGCTGGGTATTCCAAGACAGTGGATGGATCCTTCAAACTGACATGGCATCTTCTGATTGAGAGATATGCTACTCTGATGCTTTGTCCCTCCTCTGTAGATAACAGAGCTGAGGAACAGGGCTGGGCATGTGACTCGGTAGTACAGTGCGTGCTTAGTGTGTGCAAGGCCCTGGGTTCCATCCCCAGCACCAAAAAAAAAAAAAAAAAAAAAAAAAATCTTGGCTAAAGAGTCACAGAAAAGGGCACACCCTGGAAGCTTCCCTCTACTTCCTGTAACTCCTCCCTTTTCTGATTGCTCTCAGCCCCCTGTGAACACTAGCATGCTGAGAGTCATCAGGCATGGCATCTGTTGTGCTGCATTTGGCTGTCACCAGTTTGTCTCTAACACCCGACTGCGAACTCCTCCATGGCAAGGGTCTGGCTCTTATCTCCCGGTTGCTACACACTCTGTGAAGGAATCACCAACATCCAATATGGTGCCGCATCTGAACACCATGAAGAAAGCGGGCTAAACCCCAGCTCCCAAAGCATACTGAGCTTTCTTCAATTCTCCCATGGAAGTTAGAACAGCCACGTTGAACTAGAAAAAAATAAGGACAGTAATGTGAGAGAGAACATCTTCCTCTGACACCCAGAGGGACTCTGAGTTCTACAGGACTCTCCCACTATGGGACCAGGTCTTGAACATGCATGCAAAATGGCTCATTCTTAAGCAAAAAAAGAGATTTCTATGTACCCCATTCCCACTTTACCCTCCAAAGAAAACTACAATGGGATTAGATGAATAAGAAATTTCTAGAGGCATGTTGACTTGAGGGTGGTTGCAGACACTATGCCACTATGGAATAGCAGCAAAATGGGGACACCGTCTGGGACTCTTAGCCTGAGGAGAGTCCAAGAGGAGTTAGCATATTTCCAGGTTGGCACACTCCAGGCTATCAGCAAAAGCAAATCCTCCCTGATGGAAAATATGCCATTTTAATCCTAGAGCAGAGGTCTACAACCATGGGACAGACCCAGCTGCTGGCTGTTTTTGTACATAAAATTTTGTTTAAATATAACCATTCCCACTTATTTATATAAATGAAAGATTATTCAATAATCTGCCCAACCCAATGCAGTAGCCACTAGCTACCTTGACCATTGAGAATGTGAAATGTGGGTAGTGTGACTGAGGAAATAAATTTCTAACTTTGACAATTTTTAACCAATTTCAATAGCCACATGTGCTAATAAGTACCATAATAGGCCTTGTCTGCCTTTGCCGTGTCTTCAGATTTTCCTTTCTTATGAAAGAGAAATGAAAACCTGTATCCCTCGTAAAGGGGAAACAAAAAAAGATGGTCAAGGACTCCACCCAGTGCACCCAAGAGGCTTCCATCAACCTTCTCCTTGTTCTGTTCTGAGTATCGCCCCGAAATCAAAGGAGAGCATCCTGGCCTATCCATTGGTGATGTTGCAAAGAAGTTGAGAGAGATGTGGAATCGCACTGCTGCACATGACAAGCAGCCTTATGAAAAGAAAGCTGCTAAATTGAAGGAAAAATAGAGGGGCTGGGGTTGTGGCTCAGCGGTAGAGTGTTCCCCTAGCACGTGTGAGGCGCTGGGTTTGACCCTCAGCACCACATAAAAATAAATAAATAAAACAAAGGTATTATGTTCAACTACAACTAAAAAAAATTTCAAAAAAAAAAATAGGAGAAGGATATTCCTGCCTAATGAGCTAAAGGAAAACCAGATGCAGAAAAAAAAAAAAGTGGGGGTGGAGGAGTTGTCAAGGCTGAAAAAAAAAAAAAAAGGCTGTGTAAGATTTGTTTTTAAACTGTCCAGTGTCTTTTTTTGTATAGTTAATACACTACCGAATGTGTCTTTAGACAGCTCTGACCTGGTGATACTCTCGGTGGCCACTAACCCTGCCTGGTACAATGTGGGGGTTGTAAATTGGCAGGGAAGTTCAGAGCAGGTTCTTGATGTGCACAGCACAAATTAGTTATATATGGGATGGTAGTTTTTCATCTTCAGTTGTCTCTGATGCAGCTTATACGAAATAATTGTTGTTCTGTTAACTGAATACCACTCTGTAATTGCAAAAACAACAAAAAAAAGTTGCAGCTGTTTTTTTGTATGCTGTTTTGAAGCATTCTGAATGCTTCTAAGCAAATACAATTTTTTTCGTTAAAAAAAAAAAATCCCAATTCTCCAATGAGAATTGTCAGTTTTGAGTTCCTAAAAAGGCTGAGTCTTGCCCCCCGAGTCCTGTCTCTCCTATGCAGCATGGAGGCCACAGCATCAGGTAGAGCTAGGCTTACCAGCTGAACACCCCTTCCCCTGCCATCTCCCCTCCAGACCTGTCAATCACAAACAGGTGTCCTGGCTTCCCTGTGTTTCTCCAGCACCTCTGCTGCCCTAGCTCTAAATGTTTGCTTCTCATTCCATCAGGGTAAAAAAGAACAGCTGAATGGTCTCCCTGGCTACTGCAGACAACAGCCCTGGTGGCCTAGACGGCTTCTTCCCCAACAACTGTGACTAATGACCCCATGAGACCACTAGCCAACATCTCTGTTCTGCAGTGGAAGTGCAGACAGGTGCTTATGTCAATAGATCTTGCCAAAGATGTCCAGTGCTAATCCTCCCCTCAGCTGTGCCAAGGTGGCAAAATGCCTGAGGAAGGCCCATAGCCAGGACAGTCTGCGAGCACCCCCTGGTTCCAGGAGCCTGTCACCTAGGCTCCCTGTCTCCTGCAGCTTCCATCACTGTTATAGCTACTTGGGTGGTAACTCTACCCTGTGGCCTGCTGATGGCAGGTTGGTGACTGAGCCACTTCATGCATCTGCAGCAAGCATGGGCTCTGGCTTCCAGCTTTCTGTGTGGAAATGCAGACATCTGCATTCGAGCTATTAAGGATCTCGGAAATAAATGGGTTTGTTGAAACTGTTACAGATACAAGCCAGGAAAAGCACCAGGTCTGGGACACGTTCTCACAACTGCCAACAGCGGGGCTATGTAGCAGTTGGAAAATGTCCACTGGATCAGAGCTAAGGGCATTTTTTAAATAAGGAGAATAGGGAAAGGAAGATGTGAGTTATTTACATTGGCTCTAGATAAGAGGGGCAGGATTATGTTTGGTGGGGGACAACTTTGGGGCAGGAGAGCAGTGCATGTGGAGAGGCGGTTGTTGCTTCTGGATTGGTTGGGGGTGGTGAGCAGGGTGCAGTGGTATCTCTAGGGCTGAGATGGGCATAAATGTTCTAATATACATTCAGGAATGCAGAGCCTGGCACAGTGGTGCATGCCTGTAATCCCAGTGGCTCGGGAGGAGGATCACGGTTCAAAGCCAGCCTCAGCAACTTAGGGAGGCCCCAAGCAACTCAGCAAGACCCTGTCTCTCAATAAAATCCAAAAAGGGGTTGGGGATGTGGCTTGGTGGTTAAGGGCCCCTGGGTTCAATCCCTGGTACCAAAAAAGAAAAGCAAAATTGTCTTTTGTTCTCAGCCTGTAGCATGTTAACTGATTAACCACCCCCAGCTCTCCTCTCCTCGATCCTTCCCCCTCTCACCCTTGTGATTAAACTTAGGGCATCTCAGAATTTGTATCTTATGAAGCTCAATGTTAGACAGAGGGAACAGGTTTTAGAATACCGGGGCTGGAGCCTTCCTGACCTTTCTCTCAGAGGGGGAAGTCCTGGCCAGAATTTCAAGTCTCAATGAAGATTGATTTCCACTCAGGCCGTTTTGAAAGCTCTGAGGACAGGCCTTCATTGAGCACCTGGCCAAGAGAAATGCCTGGAGATCAAGAGCATTTCAGGTTCAACACCTCTGATTCTGGCTGAAGCAAAGATCAATGTCTGCCAACAGAGTAGCCAGAGGGCAGTCTGCTTCAGAACTGCCAGGTATGAGAAGGGCATTTCAGTTAAAATACAAACTCCTGGGCCCATGGCTGGTTTTCTGGTTCTGAAGCCCCAAGGAAAGGGGTCCAGAAATCTGTCTAATGAGAAAGCTTCCACCACCACCTTCCAGTAACTCTGGGTCTCACTAGTATTTGCAAAGCATGGCCCACTGCCTTAGCTGGATGCTGAGTGTCCCTCAAAGGCCCATATGTTAAAGCGTTGGTCCGGGGTGATGCTACTAGGAAGTGGTAGAACCTTTGAGAGGCAGGGTCTTGTGGTGACTCCTTAGGTTATTAGGTGTGTGCTTTTGAAGAGAATCATGGGCTTCCATCCCCAAAAGAAAGAGAAGACTTTCTTTTGCTTTCTAGCCCTGAGGGGAGCAGTTTTGCTCCACCATATGCTCCTGCCATTATGTGCTGCTTCACCACAGACCCAAACAACAGGGACAATCTGCCATGGACTGGAACCTCCAAACCTGTGAGCCAAAATAAACCTTTTCTCTTTATAAGTTAATTATCTTAGTTATTTTGTTACAGTGACCAAAAGCTGACAAACATGTCTCGTCCAATAGCAATAAGAAATCAATGTGTCTCTCTTCCCTAAAGCAAGAAGAGAAAGTTTATTTCTGTCCCAGGGTTCAGATTTAAGCAAAGTAAAAGAGTCACAGTCATTAACATCCATGGTTTTGTATTCATCTGTAGAAGCCCTGTGCATAGATTCACGTTGATGGGCATGCCCAGGCCCTTAGTAGGAGAATGATGGTCTTTGCAGTTGAAAGAGATTAGAGGGAAGAGCAAGGGGAGCAATGAGAGAGCGATGAGAAAGAGTCAAAGGAAGAAGGACAGTCCCCAGTGACCTGTTGAACATCCTTTATTTAACCAATTGAGTTAATCGTCTGTTGTTGTACCCATAACTTAGCTCTGACTTTTCTTGAAGTCTATAGCTCTGTAATAAACAGCCCTGAAGCCTAGCTTCCTGACTACTTTTAGGATTCATTCTTAAGGGTACCCCAAAGGTTAGTTCAGCATATCATTTATTCTCTAAAACAGGACTTTTCAAAGCAAAAAAAAAAATGATACTTTTAAACATTTATAGTAATTAATAAAGAACAAGGGGCTGGGGTTATGGTTCAGTGGAAAAGTGCTTGCCTAGTATATGTGAGGCACTGGGTTCAATTCTCAGCATCACATACAAATAAATAAAAAATAAAAGTCCATTGACAACTAAATATAAAAGAAGAAGGAAGAGGAGGAGGAGGAGGAGGAGGAGGAGGAAGGAAGAAGCAGGCATGACCTGGGCAGGACACACATGGTCACGCTGCCCATGGAGCAACAATTTACACTTACAGGCAACATTCAAGTACCCTCACCCTAGGCCCTGGCCAACAGTGCCAGCCCTATACCATCTCCCACCCTTGGCCCCATCCTCCTAAAAAGGAAAACCCCACGGAGCTAATTGCCATTGGAACTTTCACTGGAGAGGTGGTAGAGGTTGCCCTGTTTCTTTGTGGCAGGGAGAGGACAAGGAAATAATCCTTTGCACTGGTTGCCAATGATTTGCCTTTAGGCAAGTTGACTGTGGCTTCTGATCCAGGTATATCCGGCTGGATTAGCTTCAAGGCAGCAGTGACCAATCTTTCTTACACGCACACAGGCACAGGTACAGGCACAGCCCAAGGGAAAGATTCCATCAGGGCCTTTCCCCAGGTCCAGGCACGCAAGCACTGTCACAAGACAGGACAAACTTACCTGGGCAAGAGACAGTCCACCAAACAAGAGCCAAGCACTAGAGCCTCAGCTGCCATCAGAGCAGGTTGTCCAACACATAGAATGTCAGGAGGAACACTTTCTCTTCCGAGGACTTCCTCTTGGATGGATCCCTGGAAGCTATCAATTGTCAAGGACACACCTCAGTCAAGCAGTTGCTAAAAAAACCACATACACACACACACACACACACAAAAAAAACTAGATTCATCATGAAGATGTTGTCTAGCATCCAAAGGTTTTTTGTTTTGTTCTGTTTTTTTTGTTTGTTTTATTTTTGTCTTTTATTTTGGTGGAGGCCATGTGAGCCTGGCTATCAAGTTTACAAAATACTCTAGAAAAAGACAGCCCATTCCCCGGCCCGCCTTGCTGGGCTGCGCTTCTCAGGTATGAAACAGGAATTGCGAATACAGATCCTAAGAGGGGATTTCAGGTCCTCAGATTCTTTGCTGCAGGCATTTCTGACCTCAAGGAACCCGATGAGACCTGTTTCTTTCCTCTCTACCCAGAAGGCAGCAGGAAATGCTTGATTCACTCTTTTTTAAATTTTATTTTATATGACAGCGGAATGCATTACAATTCTTATTACACAGAGTACAATTTTTCCTATCTCTGGTTGTATACAAAGTATATTCACACCAATTCGAGTCTTCATACCTGCACTTTGAATAATAATGATCAGATAATTGATTCACTCTTGTTGACTCAAACCTGATAGCAATTGAGTTTGGTACAGTATTACTTGTAAGCAACTGGCTCCCTGACTTATAGGAAACCCAATGCTTCAGAAATAAAGAACAACTCAGCCAGACTCCCTCCCCCAAATAAGGCCCCGCCTGTTCTGTACACACACCTGGAAACACCTCTGTTTGTTCACCTGGAAAATGAGCAAGGGCCAGAGCAAGATGCCTGGAATAGGAACTGACCATTCACCAGATGTCTAAGCTGAAATTAAACTTCGAAAGAACTGTATTTTTTAAATATTTAATTAAAAAAAATTTTTTTTCAGTGCTGGAGATTGAACCCAGGGCCTTGTGTGTGGTAGCCAAATAAATAAATAAATAAATAATTTTTTAACGATGACTTGGTGGAGGCATTCAGTTGGATATTTGGGATTTGGGGTGTAAGCATAGGCAGGCTTCTTCTCTTTATTGCACTTATTACTACTTCCCATGAGATTTTTTTAAATTTATGTGTCTAAATATTTGTTTCCATAGCTAAAATGTAAGGTCATTTTTATTTATATTCAGGTCCCCAGGTCTTAGAACAATATCTGACACATAATAAATGGCCAGTAAATATTTGTTGAATGACTGAATGAATCTTTTTTGAGGGGGTGGAGAGGAGAATAGAACATTTTTATTTCCCTTGTGTGATCAATATTTCTAACACGTTAATTTTGTTGTCAAAAAAAAAATTACTTAAAAAAAGCTCAGATGCTGAATTAGTGGATTGATCCATAAAATTCTGCCATTTTCAACACAGAGTTTCAGAGAGTTTTAGGCTGGAATATATAGAATTTCATGTCATAATCAATGACATTCCAATTATGACAGCAATATACTTCCCTGAAAAATGAACTTTTTTTTTTTAATATTGCATTGCTAGAGAATGAATTCAGGGCTTTGCACATGCTAGGCAAGCACTCTACCACTGAGCTGTATCCCCAGTCCTTTTTTAAAAATTTTTTATTCTAATTTGTTATATATGACAGCAGAATGTATTATAATTTATATTACACATATAGAACACAATTTTTCCTATCTCTGGTTGAATACAAAGTATATTCACACTATTCGTGTCCTCATATATATACTTAGGGTAATGGAGAGATTAAATGAACTCCAGATAGGACAAACGGGAGGGAGGGGAAGGGAGAGGGCAAGGGGGTAAAAAAGATGGTGGAATGGGATGATTGAATGAATCTTAAAGTTCAGGTGGAGTCGAATACCAAATAGCAAGTATTTTACTAGGTAAATTATGGACTTGCTCAAAAGGTATGTGGAAGAGGGTACAGAGTTTGGAGTAGTTTGGGAGGATAGATTTTGGGGAAAGAAGGTATTACCTGGGGTAGAAACAAGAACCATGGCTTGTGTTCCTGTGGTTTACAAAGATCACACAAATAACACGTGTGCAGCTATGGGGCTAGTGAGGGAGAGACCTGGTGTGATTTCCACTTACAGCCACAAGATGGAACCATTGCTCAGGCTCTTTACTCTGAAAAGTAGGCTCAGCGTGATTCCAGATAATTCTGCGGGAGTCTATGGGGCTCTCTGATTCTCTCTCTCTCTCTCTCTCTCTCTCTCTCTCTCTCTCTCTCTCTCTCTCTCTCTCTCTCCTTTCTTCCTTCTTTATCCCCACTTCTCCTGCTTTTACACTGCCTTTCTGGTGGGCTTGAGCAACACTACAAACAGAATGCTCTCATAAACAGAGAAACAAAGACCCTGAAATTGATATTTAGCCCCATGAAGTGAATGGTCTGCTCATGAGGCCTGACCGGAGAGGCTGGGCCCACCTGCTTTTTACTTCTGTTCCTTACTTGATACATCTTGAGGGACAATCTCGCTAGAACCCTCTTCATCTCCCTCCTCCTCCCTCCTCCCTAACTAGCTCCCTTGGCAGTGCCTGTCCTCAGATCTGGTTCTAGGGGTCAGGGGCTTTCATCTTGCGAAACTGTAAACAGGAGCCCTTTTCCTCCCAAGCATTTCAGCCCAAAGGAAAACCAGGCCATAGCTTGGGGATGGCGGGTGGAGCTTGTAGTATTCTTCTAAGACTTTTGTAGTTGAAGAACAACTCTCCAGGGATGGGGCAGGGCTGCAAGCCAATTCCAGTACAGGATCAGGGCTATGAAAACAGGCAGACAAAGGAAACTTCAAAGCTCTTCCCCAGCCTGAATGGGAAGGGGCCTGCCGAAGAGGTCAAATGTTAACTTTGCACCAAATGTCCTCTTGCTTCCGGATCGCCCTGTCTTCCTGGAAGCACCTTGGGGGCCCCCTTTCCCCAGGTCAGGATTTGACAAGGCCCTGAGCTGCTTGCCTGCACAGTGCTTCTGGGGTTTGAAGACAAAGACAACTTTACTTCTGTTCCTTACTTGATACATCTTGAGGGACAATCAAGGCAGAGGCCAGAAGCTGGGGTCTGGTTCTAATGATTCTCTGGCCTTAGGAATGGAGGCCAATTTCATTTCTGCAAACTGAGGCTAGGACTGGGGAGTGGGGAATGGCCACAGGAACTACGAATGTTCACCCCACTTCAGGTCCATCTCTTTCCTGGACCGGGTCAAACCTTGACACAGCTATTTTGCAGAGAGTGGTAAGAATTACTAATGCTGGAAGGTCACTTGGGGTGATAATTAGGACAATCATTAATTTCTGAGGCCTAAGAGTGACTCATTTATCTCTGATATGCACAGGGATCAAAGGAGGGTATTTATGGCTTAGAAACAAACCTCCCATTCATTGCCCTGCTGTAATAAATAATAAAAAGCTCCCAGGCCTCACTTCCCGTCCAATCTCTTGCCCGCTCCATCCTCTCCATCCCAACTGTCTCTATGTAAAACATCCCGTCCAATCTTCTTCTCCCCACTCTTCCTCTTCTTTAAGAAACAGGTAGCCCAAGCTGTTCTCTGCTGGCTTTGAAAAACTTGGCTGCAACTATGCCATGGAGAAGGGTTCTGACCCCTCTGTTCCCAGGGGAGGACGAAGGCAGGCCTAGGGTAGGCATGGGGCCAGGTCTCCCTGGGAACTTACTATCTTTACTTTGTCTAATTATGTATATCAGTGCCTGAGAAGACAAGAAACCTGGCTGTCACTTATTAGCTATGTGACCTTGACCAAGCCACCTGACCTTAAAACTTTTTCCCAGTCTATAAAATATGGATAATAAGCCAGGCGTGGTGGCACATGTCTGTAATCCCAGTGACTCAGAAGGCTGAAGCAGGAGGATCACAAGTTCGAAGGCAGTCTCAGAAACTGAGGGAGACCCTATCTCAAAATTAAAAATAAATAAATAAAAAGGACTGGGCATGTAGCTCAGTGATAGAAAACCCCTGGATTCAATCCCCAGGGCTGCAAAAATAATAATAGCAACAAAGGGGCTGGGGTTGTGACTTAGTGGTACAGCCCTCACCTAGCACGTGCGAGGCCCTGGGTTCGATCCTCAGCACCACATAAGAAAAATACATATAAAAATAATAATAATAGTAACAAAGCCTGACTTATGAGAATGACAATATAAAATAGCACAAAACCTGTTACAAAATAATGTCAGCTACATCTGTCAGTCCTCAAAATCTATATTGTATTTCCAAGGACTTATGGTTGGAATGAGGTGAGCCCAGCTCAGTTTTTCAAGTGTGGCACCGTTGAATTGAGACATTGCCAAGTGCGTTTGAGAAAGTCCAGCACATCTTTGGGCCCTGCTCACTAGGTGCCAGTCAGTAGCAGCCTTCTAGTCAAAAATGTCCCTAGACTTTGCCAAATATTCCTCCGGGTGGGGGGCAAAGGTGCCCTGGGTTGAGAAGCTTTGAACTAGGAAGATGGGGAAGGATAGGGCCATCTCCATAGGGAACTGGCCAAGCAGCAGGAGTCAGGCCAACCCTCAGAGTTGAGCATACAGGTTGGCCTTGGAAAATGAACCCCTGTGGTTTTCCCAGTGACATGTGGCTTGGTTTCCTTAGGAGGTGAAGCTCTGCCTGGAGTTCCCTAAATCCTGAACCAAAGTATGTAACCTTGTCTAACCTTGGGAGGTCTCGCCAAGAAATAGTGTACCAGTGACACCAAATGCTCACTAAATAGACACTAAATCAATTCTCAACTGCGGCCGAAGCATGGGAGCTGCCTAGTGTTGCTACTCCTTCACTGTGTAACCTTGGGCAAACTGCTTAACCCCTCTGTGTCCTATGATCCTCATCTGTAAAGTGAAGGTAATAATAACATTTACTGCACAGGGTTGTTCTGAGGATTAAATGACTTGATATCTGTAAAAGACTTAGAACAGAGCCTGGTATAAAGCAAAGTTGTTCGTGAAATAAACCAAAATCACCAGCAAAGGTGGTGACTAACAACCCGGAGGCACAGCCTCATGTATGCAGAGGTGCCCAGGCTGTGACCTAAGGTCAGCAGTTGCGTTTTCCTGGGTCCCTGGCCATCTGCACCAAGGCAGGTGGAGGATGGGAACTGTGAGTGCCTGGGGCCTCCCCTCTGCAGAGGCTGCTCTCATGGAAAGTTCATTATACCAGAGAGAAAACAGTGCAGAAGGCTCTAGAACTTTGCACATGGTGGCCCCTGGGGATTTCTTTCATTTAAAGGTGTTGGGAGGGAAAACTTTTCCTTTCCCAATTTAGGCTTTGAGTAGGTGGCCTGTGAATTAACTGAGAGATTAACAAAAGAAAAGACCTGGTCTAGTTACCAGTAGAAGCACTCAGTAACAAGTACCTTGCTGAATATCTAGAGGTTAAGGGTTTGTACCAATTTAACAAAAGGGCGGCAGATTAGGCTTCCGAGGATGGAAGGTTTTGATGTGACTTGTTTACATACTCTTTTTGAAATGTCCAGGTGGCCAAGGCCGGACACCTTCCTGACTGGCAGGGAGGGGTCTGTGGTAAAGTTTGGCTTTTAGTCAGATAAGGGAAGTTCTGTTAGGATTTCTTTCCACATCTGCTGATGGGATTTTGAGGGGAAGTTCCTGAGGTGTGAGGGAAGGAAGAGGGAGTGAGTGGCTAGAACCTTCTGGGAGCCCTACTACTTCCTGTCTGGCACAGGAGGCAAACCCCCAGCCCAGAAGCCTCCCCAGACACAGCCAAGAATGCACTTACAGCTGCCAAGTGCATTGGATGACATTTCTTTTTTTCTTTCATTCTTTTTTTTTTTTTTTTTTTGGCAGTGCTGGAGATCCAACTCAGGGCCTTATGCATGCTAGGCAAGTGCCTTACCACTGAGCTACATGTACCCAGGTCCTGACCTAGCCCTTTCTGTGTATCAAACTAACGCAAAACTTAGCTGCTTAAACAAATCACACACACACACCTATATTTCGGAGAGTCAGGAATTTGGAAGCAGTCAAGCTGGAAGGTTCTGGTTCAGTTTCTCACCAAGTTGTGTTTAAGATATTGAAAGAGGTTGCTGTCATTCGAGGTCTTGACTGTGTTGGAGGACACACGTCCAGGATGGCTCCTGGATGGCTGCTGGCAGGAGGCTTCCGTTCCTCACCCTGAGGATCTCCAAGAGGGCTGCAGGAACCTCACAAGGAGGCAGCTGGCTTCTTCCAAAGTGAGCAGCCCCAAAAGGAAACGAAGGCAGATATCGCAGTGTCTTTGGCTAGCCTCTGAGACCGACACCACCACTTCTGCCGTATTTTGTTGGTCTTACGGACCAACCCTGATACAATGTGGGAGGAAACCATACATAGACATGAAAACCAGGAGATAGGGATCACTGAGCACCATCTTAGAGGCAGGCGACCACAGGCCTCAGTTCTCCCTCTGTCAACCAGGGCCAGGCACACCTGGAGGAAGCCCCTCAGTTGAAACCCCAGTGGCCTGACTTGGTGCTGTTCCTACTTCCTCCACCTGCCTCCTCACTGAACAACATAACCACACAGAACTGGGCCAGTCGCCCCACGGTTGGCTCAAGACATTGGGGCAGGGGTGCTTCAACCTCATGGACGCCTCTCCAAACAGAGGCCAAGAAAATAAAGGGGATTTGGGGGACAGCAGGTAGCTCATCATCTATCTCTCCCTACTTCTTTCTCCAAGAGTGAGACCTCAAACATCACCAAAGCTGCCACTCCCCTCTGTCCTCCACATGAAACAGAAGCTGGACGGTTCTGGACTTGATTGTCTTGAGAAGTAGCTTTTGGCACTGGAGGCCGGCAACAGAAGAGGCTGGAGGAGTTTGTGCCCAGGGTCTCCAGGCTGTGTTGGAGGAGTTTCAGGTGAATGACAGGGTGAAACCCCCGTGGTGACAATCTCTGTGGGACCATCTAGTGACCCAGCAGTTTCTTGAGAGCAGTGTGCAGCACCTCTAGGAGGCTGAACGTGATTAAAGTGAGTCAAGGCTATGCCGTGGTGTGGCCCTGGAATAAGACCAGCCATCTGGAGAGAATTGCCGGGGCTGAAGGTCTGGGGCTCCCCAACTTCCTGAAGCTGCCTGAGGCCTCCCTCTGCCCTCAGGACCCAGCCACCTCTGGGCACACATCAGGCACAGGGGTATCCGCGGGCACTCACTGGAGTTTTCTTTCCACATGCGTTAAATATTAACCTGTGTTTTGGTTTAGTTTTCTGCTTGCTGAGATGGGGCATGCTCAGAGGAAATTAGCCATTCTCCCTGGGTCAAGGCGCACAGACTTCATCGACACAGGAAGGGCTCACTTTTATTTTACTTTGTTTTTTGACCCCTTACCCTATCCCAAATCTCATTTTCCTCACCCTACCACAGGATTTATTCCTGTGATGTTTTTTTTTTGTTTCGATTTTTTTTCTATGTCTTCCTTGATTATATTTCTATTTGCAATATTGGTGTTATGTGTGTGCTTTTAAATATATATGCAGGGGCTGGGGTTGTGGCTTAGTGATAGAGTGCTTGCTTAGCTTGTGTAAGGCTCTGGATTTGATCCTCAGTACCACATAAAAATAAATAAAATAAAGGTATCGTGTCCATCTACAAACTAAAAAAAAAAAAAAATTAAAAACTATATATGCATGGCCTGTTGTATACATCTCTTACTGCTTCTCACCTTTTCCCAGTCCAGGTGATGCTTTGGAGATTGCTCCAGACTGATATAAGTAGATGTGGGCCTGAGCATTTCTTTATCTGCCGAACGGCATTCATTATTTGCATGTAACACATTATATTTATCTACTTTCCCATTTGCAAGCTTTAAGGTGTTTCCAAAATCTTCTGTATTACAAACACTTCTATAATGAACAGAGCTTTACACATCTTGTTAGAGGCCTGGGAAGGAGTTTCTTGGGTTCAGCATTCAGGATGGCATGGCTGGGTGGGAAGTATTTGTTCAGTCCATGTTAGACAGGAGATGTTCCCAAAAGCTCATGTGTGAGACTGTTTTAGTCAGCTTGTCCATTGCTGCAACCAAAAGACCTGACAAGAACAATTTTAGAGGAGGAAAAGTTTATTTGAGGTTCATGATTTCAGAGGTCTCAGTCCACAGACAGCTGGCTGCATTTCTTGGGGCTTGAGGTGAGGGAGAACATTATGGCAAAAGAGAGGAAAACAGCTCAGGACATGAGAAGCAGAGAGAGGGAG
The DNA here is from genome assembly GCF_052094955.1 of Ictidomys tridecemlineatus. Taxonomy (NCBI): domain Eukaryota; kingdom Metazoa; phylum Chordata; class Mammalia; order Rodentia; family Sciuridae; genus Ictidomys; species Ictidomys tridecemlineatus. The sequence goes on from NC_135488.1 coordinate 70,955,839, forward strand.
ACTAAATTTAGCTCACAAAATACATAACCCCAAAGACACGCTTCATGACCCTCCTGCTCCAGCCACACTCTAACTGACTACAGTCACCAGTTAATCCCTATCAGGAGATTAACACTGATTAGGTTAAGGCTCTCATAATCCAATCATTTCACCTCTAAACCTTTTTGTATTGTCTCACACATGAGCTTCTGGGGGAACACCTAATATCTAAACCATAACAGAGAATCCAAGAAATTTCAGAGGTAAATCGATCAAGTTATAAAAGCCTTAACGTTATCGGTGCATTAATTCACTTGAATGGATTATCTGGATAGTAACTATAGGCATGTAGAGTGTGGCTAGAGGGTCACTGGGTTGTGCCTATAGTTTGTCCCTGGTGGGTAGGGAGTGCGCTCTCTCTCTCTCTCTCTCTCTCTCTCTCTCTCTCTCTCTCTCTCTCTCTCTCCTTCCTGATGCCCTGACTCCAGGTTCTTTCCTTTGCCACACCTTTTCATCATGATGTTCTGCTTCATCTTGGGCACAGGGTGATGAAGTTGGTCATCTATGGACTGAGACCTCTGAAACTATGAGCCCCAAATAAACTTTTCCTTCTCTAAAATTATTTTCATTGGGCCTTTTGGTCACAGCAATGAAAAAGCTGACTCCAACAGTCCACCCAACACATCACACTGCTTCCCAGGGAGCTTACACCAGATGATGTTCCCAGCTTCTGATTTCCATTCACCTTAGCAGCACTTGAAACTAAACTCTTTAATGTTTGCCAGTGTGATGGGTGTAAGACCTGGACTCACATCTTCACCAAATGCTTCCCAGTTTTCTTTCCCATTCCCATCTGTTGGTTTCCCCATTTAAGGGTCAGCGTGTTCTGTTCTCACTGCCCGGAAAAGTGATATGACAGAGAGCAGGAAGCAGAGAGAGAAGTGGTCTTTTCCAGGTTTTTTGAGTTTCAAAATCCTGGACTCTTGGGGGACCAAAAAAGGATTCATGGTATGGAAAAAAGGACCTGGGAGAAGAACATCATGAAAAAGGAAGAGAGGAAGCAGCTGGCTTTGCCCCACTTGAACAGTGGTGCTGGTCTGGGTGAGAAGAACGTGAGAGGGGAAGTAGGGTAAGTGCCCAGTAGAGGGCAGCCTGGAGTGCTGGGGCTGATGGACACCTGTGCAGGTGTGCAGGCAGGATATGGCCAGGCCAGTGCAACCCGAGTGGCAGGAACGATGGCTGCCTGCACAGTGCCAGCATGGAAACACTCCCACTGTTGTTGCAATATGGGAGTCTGGCCTAGTGACACCAGAGCTTTCCATGAGAATCCAAACTCAGAATTGTTATAGGAAAACTCTCTCTCTCTCTCTCTCTTTTTTTTTTTTTTTTTGGTATTGGAGACTGAACCCAGGAGCGCTTAACCACTGAGCTACAACCCCCCTTTTTATTTTTTATTTTGACACAGGGTCTCACTAAATTGCTTAGGACCTCTCTAAATTGTTCAAGCTGGCCTTGGACTTGCAATCCTCTTACCTTAGCCTCCCAAGCTACTAGGATTACAGGCCACCAAACCCATCTGGAAGTTCTTCTTTAAAAAATATTATTACAGGGCTGTGGATGTAGCTCAGTGGTAGAATACTTACCTAGCATTTGTGAGGCCCTAGGTTTCTCCCCAGTACCATCACACACACACACACACACACACACACACACACACACACACACACACACACGCACACATTCTTTTTAATGCTATGGAAAACTTTAAACATATTTAACAATAAACAAAAGACCATAGTAAACCCCACCTACCACCAAATTTCAACAATGATTATTGATCACGAGTTTTTGTTTCATCCATAACTTCACTACTTTCCCCATCCTGAATTATTTTAAAGTAAATTCCTAATCCATCCTTTTCTTTATAAAGACAGGACTCTTGTTTCTAACCATGGCACAGTATCATAGCTTAAAAAACCCCAATAATTTCTTAACATCAAATGTCCCATCAGTGTTAAAATTTATAATTTTCTCATAAAATGTTTATTTAATGTAATTATTTATTTATTTATTTATTTATGCTGGCAATCCAAGCCAAGACTTGGGCTGCCTAAGGACACAATCTACCTGTGAGGTCTGCCTCCAGCCCTAATTTGATTTCTTGTGGTTTGTCCGATCCAAACAAGGTCTGTGAGTTGAGTGATTGACATGTTTTCAAGTCTCCTTTAATCCATTGTTTTATTCCCCTCATCTTTTCCCCTTTGCTGTGTATTTGTTAAAGAGCCAGCTCCTTTGTCTTACAAAGTTCCCAGCGTCTGGATTTGCTGGTGTCCTTTAACATGCTCTTGTCTTCTGCGTGTTCTGAGACTGGGTATTTGTATCTAAAAAGCTAAAGATCTCATTTTTTAAAATGTTCACCATCTTTTCACAAGAAGGCTTAAATACTGTCTGAGCCAAATGAAATTCCTCCTGAACTGGATTAGACCTGCATGCTATTTGCTATCCCTAGCTTAGGTGTTACAGGATCATGGGGAAAGAAAAAAAAGGATTTGGGGTTCTGAGCCCCAGGAAGAGAGTAAAATCCCCAATTGCCAAGGTCTCGGCTTGGCACCAGAATCACGAGCCACCACACACCTTGTAGATTCAAACAGCAATTCTTTATTCCCGCTCTCACACCGCCTCCACACAGGTCCAGGGGCAATCGCGTTCTGCGTTCTGCCGTCTGCCCGCACAATTCATCTACTCCACGAGGCTATCTCCAAATCCCATTTTAATCTCACGAGAACTCAACGGAAACAAGCAGCAGGAACACCCTAATCCCATCAATAATCTTCAACCTCTAACTTCCCTAAAACCCATTGTCTTAAACTGGCAACGCCTTAAACTCAAGGAGCCGGGTTACTTCCTCAAACCTGATCAGCTCTAAACCCGGATCCGCCTTGGTCCTTGAGCAAGGTCACCTTATTAAAGCATGCATGCAATGTCCCATCGAATGTCCTCTAAGCAGCATGGGGTACGCTTGGCAAGGAAGTTTCGATGCGTCATTCCTACTTGACAATGGCCCGCAGCACCCAATGGACGTGTGGGGTCTAGTCTGTGTGGGACATATCACATCTTAATCTTTAGAGAGGTGGAAAGACCCCAGAGAGGGGAGGGGGTCACAGCCTTTCCAGAACTTTCAACTTCTTTCTGAGAGGGGAAAAGGAGTTTTGCTTTTACAGTCAACCAAATAAGGCAAGAAGTATTCTAAAGAATTTTTTTAAAAGAATCATACAATGAAAAGACATATTTAATAATAAAGTGTGAAGAATATTGAATTAATATGACCTCCAAATTTATACCTGAAGCAGAAATGGTGGGGACATAGGTGCGATTCAGCAATAAAGCACTCACCTAGCACATGTGAGGCCCTGGGTTCGATCCCTAACACTTCCCCCTCAAAAAAGAAAAAATAGTATAAACACAAGGAAATTTCATTTTAGAAAACAATTACAGTAAGAAATTTAATGTCTCATCTTCAATTAGGTGTCAATTCAGTTGCATAATAATAGAAATCCAAATATGGCAGCTTCATCAAATGGGGCTTTTCCAAAGTAACAATAACTTTGGTAGAAGGCAGGCTCCTAACTGCATGCTCTGTTATAATGTGCTGTTCTTGACCTCATTATATAAAATAGCTGCTGTCTCCAGATACTCACTTTGCATTCCAGGCAGAAGGGGAAAGACTGAAAGAAGTCATGCCAGCTAATTAGTCTCTCTAAATAGGAAAACAATAGTTTTCCTGGAAATGCCACCCAATATTCTCTTTTAGATCTCATCAGGCATCAACTAGGTTTCATGGCCTTTTCTGTTTACAAGTGAGGTAAATGGTTTTTTTTATCTGGTGCATAGTCATCCTGAAGAAAATCAGAGTTGTTTTAGTAAGAAAAATATAGAGGCTGCATATGATCTGTTAAGTAGTAGCATCTGCCCCACACCTACCAGTAAACCAATATTATGGGCTGGATATTTTCATCCCCATCCCAACATTTTTTTGTTTCATATATTGAAGCTCTAACCTCCAATATGATGGTATTTGGAAGTATGACCTTGGGAAATTTCCAGATTACCATCAGTTCATGTGGGTATCTCACGATGGGAATGGAGCCTTATAAAAAGAGGAAGAGAAAGAGCTGTCTTTCAAGTAGCCCCCACACCCTGGACCCAATGGCATTTTGGTCTTGGACTTCGCAGCCTGAAGAAAGGAATAAATATCCATCTGTAAGAAATAAATGTCTCTTGTTTCAGCCACCCAGTCTATGGCATTTTGTTATAGCAGCCTGAGCTAAGACAAGCAGCAAAATACAAACAAGGAAAAGGAGTAGAATGGCAACATTAAGAGTAAGAAAGGAAAAAAATCCAGAATATACTCCAGCTCCACCGCCTGATTACTGGCAAAGCTCACCCAGTCCTCCAAACCTTAGATGTGCCAAGTATGTAACAGGGGGCAATGGCAATGCCGACCTTGAGGATTGTTGGAGAGGTTGTCTGGATGACCTCTGTCCACTGCCTTCTGCCTGGCAGAAGAAAAAAAAATGAGATAAGAAGTACCAGGACGATGGGTAGCGGCCAATACAGTCTTAAATAGAGCAGTCACAGTGGCCCTTTCTGAAAAGGCAATATATAAGCAATATATTCAGGAGGAATTTTTCTTACATAAATTAAATTACTAAAATCAGAGTTCGAGCTCAGCCAGCAGTAGCGGTTACCCTTGTTCACTCGGGCCACTATCACTACCAAGAGGTGCTCCTGCTCTGCTTAAAATGAATTCAGACTTCACTTTCTAAACCCCTACATTCTAAGTCAGTAAATATTTATGAAGGCCCAGAGTGTGCCAAGAATTAGGAACGTCCTGGTAGCCCAGGCAGGGTTTCCATGTTGGGGAACATGACGGAGACCACCGGTGGCCTGCCCACTGTCTATCTAGTTTCCTCTTCTTGCTTAGTAACAGAGCTCTGATGCTGCTCATGGTGGTAACCTTTCCCAGCTTTCCCTACATTAGGACTGGTCATGTGACCTGCCCATGAGATGGCAATGTGGTATTTCCAGGAGGACTTCTACAGGAGTCGATTCTGCTAGAAGGTGAGTTTTCTGGACCTTTCCACCTTTCCCTTCCTGTCCCAGGAGTGTAGAGGTGGTGAGATTGGCAGAAGGGACAGAGGGAAGGACCCTGGGGTCGACTCTGGTTCTGTGAGCCACCATCCCAGCCCTGGACAGCCTTTCTCCAGATGTCTTGTACATGAAAGAAGAACACTAAGATATTGAAGCAAATATTATTAAATTAATAATATACTGTTGTATATTGCCAACACAAATCCTACCTGATACAGAGATTATTTTTTTAAGGATATTCATACCTCTCTTTTTATCCCCGTTTGATTTCTCTGCTTGTTTCTGTTGCCGAAAGCTCATGCCATGCCATGCCAATCCAATAACAAGGACAGAGTTTTGAAAAAAAGGAAAAATAAGGCTTATTGCTTTGATAGCAAAGGAGAGACACAGGGGACTCCTGTCTCAGAGGCTGTGATTCTGCCCATCAGAAGGAACAGGGGGCTTTTTAAAGAGGTGATTCAGAGAAAATTAGATTAGGGAGGAGAGATCAGGAAGAAGATCAGGAAAGAAAAGTTAGAGAAAGATCAGAGAAGATCAGGGAAAAGGCTAGGGAAAAGAAGATCAGGGAAGAGAAGGTCAGGAAGGAGAAAGTTAGGGAAAAGAAGATGAGGGAGAAGAAGGATGGGAAAAAGAAAAAATATATATATGTTTCAAAGCCACAAGGGACATAGTCAAAGCATCAAGTGAACCCCTGTTACATTTCCTCTTGGTCCGTCTTGCCACTATTGAAAACCAAAATCCATTAGTAAATTAATTATAATGAGTATACTTGGTTTTGTTTTTTAAGACAAAATCCAGAAAACAGGCAACTATTTTAATAAAAATCAGACAGAATGACAAAAGGATTTCCTAAATCATTAGTGACCTCTGAGGATCCCTCTCACCGCTCAATCCAGTTCCTCCACAGGGAGGAGACCACTGGTCCCTCAGTTCTGAGGCTTGCCGCAAGAGGGTTCTTGGGGGATCCCAGGAGGTTCCTGTCTCTGTCAAACATCTCTGTTTTCCTTAATGCACACTGACTTCTATCACAGGCTCCCATTCCACCAGGTGTCCTGAGCGCCCTCCTGATCTCTCAGGTCCTGCTTCCTTTCTGAACACTTCTTGCTGAATAACTTTCCAGACTTTCTCCTCAATTGAGTTATAAGCTTTAATATTAAAGTTTAGACTTTCATATTGTGAAAGTTTAGAGTTTTATATTTTAAAATATAAATAATCTACTTTTCATTTATATGTTCAAATGTTATTAATACAAACTTTTGTGTTTCACCAAGTAGGATTTCCTCAGGAAAATAATGTGTGTGTGTGTGTGTGTGTGTGTGTGTGTGTGTATGTGTGTGTATCCTTTCTCAATTTAAATTTTATTGAATTATATATTTTCTTGTCCAATTCTTAGCTTTTGGTTATTAAGCTCATTGAAATTATTTTTCACTTTCAAAAGTATCTCCTTCTGCTTTTTTTGCCTTAATTTTCTTCTTCCTCTTTACTTTGGGTGGTCTTCTCATTCCTTTCCTCGTATCTTAAGTTGAGTTCTTTATAAAATGTTTTCTTTTTATCAACCACCAAAAAAGAAAAAAAAATTTTTTTGAGCCATAAAGTTTCCTAAAAGTACTGCTTTGAACACATTCCACAGAGATTAGCAAGGCAGGCTGAACCATCATTGTTTTCTGAATAAACTCCTTTTGTGTTCTTGATTTCCTTTCCAAGTCAATTGTTGATTCAATAAGTATTTTTAAGTTTCCAAGTAGCTGGTTTATTTTTGTTTGGGTTGTTACTTTATTTTTCATCTTATTTTGGCCAGAGAGCATAACACGCATCGTTTCTGTTCTTTTGGAGCCAGTCAAGGGTATGTTTGTGATCCAGTATGTGATCTATGAGACTGTATGCAGACTTGCCAAGAACAGATGAAAATTATACATAGTACAGGATGGCACTAATTTTATCTCTCAGATACTTTTTCTCCAGGGCGAGGACAGGTGTGGGGGCTGAAGTAAGGGTTGTGGAGTGTCTGTGAGTACAGCTAGTGGGGGGCCTGAGCTGGGAGGGGCACCTCTCACAGCCTGGGAGTGCCTGGCTAAAGCAGGGTAGTTAAGAGAGTAGCTGGTGTGAGTGGCTGGAGAGATGGGGAACGAGTTAGGAAGTGCTACTTGGGGAAGGCTCTCTAGGGATGGATTCTGAAGTGGAGGTAGAAGGCTCTGCCAAAGGTCAAATGTATTTATTGGCCAATTTTGTAAGATAGTCAGAGAGGAATCAATGAACTCAGTAAGTCTTTACTAAAATGTATTGGCCTTAGAGAACTCATGCTGTTCTGTTTTTTCTGAGCCTTGAAAATGTGCCCTGTTGCGTAGGTCATTATGTACAAATAAAGAATACCCCAGGGCATACTTTCTCCATCTGGGTATCTCCTCCAAGCATCAGATTTGACTCTTGTAGGGGTTAAAGAAAACCTTATTCTTTGCGTGTAGAAAGTGCAACTCTACCTGTAGTAGAATTATGGTATATCTGTGGTATGAAAATTCAATGGGGGTGGCAATTAAGAAAAAAAAAAAAAGATCTAAAAAGATTCCTTAGGGAGGCAATAATGAGAAAAAGATTGAAAATCATTGTTCTAGAAAAACCTTACCTAGGCCTATAAAGCACCCATAGATCTTGCATTAAAGCATACATAGAATGGATTTCATTAATACATTGTGGGAAACCTTATGCCATGAACAGAGAGGCTTTATCCCAAGAATAACTGTAGGGTTTGACTCACAGATAACCATTAATAATAATAAAATATCACCCTTATCACGGATTAAATCATGAACATGTGATTTCAACAGATGCTGGAAAGTCATTTCTCTTTTTTTTTTAAAAAAAAGAGGAATAGAAATATATTACCGTAACAAAATATGCAGCTATTTAAAACAGTCCTGGCTTTATCTTTATACAAAGCAGACCGTTGTTACTAAAAATAGGAACAAAACAGGAAGATCTGCCAGGCCCACCTTCACCCCAGCCTCCTGAAACAATCATCTGCCTCTAGCCAGGAGGTCCCTTCTGCAAGCAGGTCTGCAAATGGTCTTCTACTGTCCTTTGTCTGGAGTGACTGGAGGTCTTTGTCAACCTCTGCACCAGGGGCACCTCCTGAATGGCAGTTTCCTGGGTCCCTGGCACCTGGCAACTATTGTTTCTGTCATGTTGCTCTAACAAAATGCCATAGACTGTGTGACTGAGACGACAGACATTTATCTAACAGTCTGGATGCAGGAGGTCCAAGATCAAGATGCTGATAGATGTAGTGTTTGGAGAGGGACTTCTTCCAGGTCAGAGACTGTTTACTTCCTATGGCATCCAAAAGAGTAAGACAGCCATGTGGGGACCCTTTTAGAGGGACACTAATTCTGTTCACCAGAGGGCCACCCTCATAAACTAATTACCTCCAAAGACCCCGCCCCCTAATACCATCACATGGGGGTTAGGATTTCAACCTAGGAATCCAAGGGAGGGTCACAAACATGCAGTTCATTGCACTCTTCCTTCTGGATCCTTCTGGAATCCTTAGGAAGCTTGATTTCTCCTGCTGCATGCAAACCTGTCTCATCATTCTAGACTCTGTTTCCAGCCTTACTTGGCTTGGCACACCCTCAGTCCACTTTACTCAGAGGGTGAAAGGGAGTGAGACAGAATGAACGATCCTTGAGAGTGGTGTCTGACTGTGGTCTCAGAGGGAGCAAGAAATCTACAAAAATGAGTGTGCTAAACCCAAGTCCTGATCAGAGTGGTGGAGAGGTGGAGAACAGACTGTGGCCAGGGGACAGGAGAAGGCAGATCTTGCCCACCTGCTTCTGATGTTGGAGATGGAGTCTTGCCTCCCATGATATGTAGAGATGCCCTCACAGCAAGAAAAATATTGGGATGCCGGGAAGACAGAAAGGCCAATATCACTGCACAGCTCTTGGCCACATTCTGTACTCCAGTGTCCTCAAAGTGTAGAACACCAGCCTCAGCATCTCCAGAGCACATTAGAAATGCAAATTCTTGTCTCTACCCCACATTGACTGAATCAAAAATTCTAGGAATGGGGTCCAGCAAACTCTTCAACAAGTGTTCCAGGGGGTTTCTTTTTGGCCCCCCAGCCCCTTTTTTAAACCACTCCATTGAGGTATATAGTTCACATACAATAAATAGAGTACAAGTTGGTGAGTTTTGACATATGTATACATATCTGTGAAACTACTACCACCTTCAAGATAATGCACATACATGTTCATCACCCCTCAAAATTCCTCTTGCCCCTTTGTGATTCCTCCTACTCTTTCCCGCCAATACACACTGCTAATGTCACCAGGCAACCACTGATTTGTCACTATGGATCAGTTTGCAATTTTTCTTACTTTACATAAGTGGAATCATACAGCACATAATCTTCTTTGTGTTGTTTCTTTCAGTCAGAATAATAAATTTGACATTCATCAATATTGCTGTGTGTATCATTCCTTTTTAAAGATGAGTACTGTTTCATAATGTAGATATACATATTTATTTATTAACCTATTTATGGACATTTGGGTTGTTTCCCATTTGGGGCTATTTTAAAGTTGCTTGAATAGTCATGTGCAAGTCTTTGTGTAGACATATGTTTTCATTTCTGTTGGATAAATATTTAGAAGTGGAATGACTAGATCATGTGGTAGGTGTGAGTTTATCTTTAAATTGGGGCCAAACTGTTTTCTAAAGCAGTTGCTCTGTTTTGCATTCCTTGCAGAACGTCCTTGTTAATACTCAGTCTTTTAACATCTTAGCTCTTCTAATAGATGTGTAATGGGATCTGTGATTTTTATTTGCATTTTCCTAATGCCTAATGATTTTGAGCATCTCTTCATGTGCTTATTTGTCATCTGCACATTTTCTTTGGTACATTATCTGTTCAAATATTTTCCTGTTTTAAACTGAGTTGCTTATCATATTATTGAATTGTAAGAACTTCTCATATATTCCAGATACACATTTTTTTGTCAGATATATATTTTGAAAATATTCTCTTCTAGTCTTTGGCTTATCTTTTTATTTTTGTAAAATTGGGGCTTTTGAAGGGCAAAAGTCTTAAATTTTGATGAAGTCCAATTTACTGGTTTTATCTCTTATAATTTATGCCTTTTGTGTCATATTAAGAAATCTTGTTAAACCTGAAGCTATGGATTTTCTACTACAATTTCTTCTAGAAGTTTTAGCTCTTAAATTTAGGTATATTAGCCATTTAAAATTAAAATTTTAAAAGCTTTATTTTGAAATAAATTTGGACTTACAGAAAAGCTACAAAAATAGTACAAACAGTTCACACGTACCTTTCACCCAGGTTCCCCCCATGTTAATAATCATAGTACAGTTATCAAAACTGGGAAATTAGCATTTATTAATAAGCTATAGACTATATTTAAATCTCACTGATATTTTCATTATTGTGCTTTTCCCGTTCTAGGATCCTGTCCAGGATCCCACACTGCATATATTATTTACTTTGTCTACCCTAGTCTGTGACAGGTTCTTAATTTGTCATGTATTCCCTCTTAGTTTTACAGATGGGGTGAGGTAAGGATCAATATTTGATATAGTGTTTTTTGTTTGTTTTGTTTTGTTTTGCATATGGCTCTCTAATTGGTTCAGCATTTGTTGAAAAGACTGTCCTTTCCCTAGTTGAATTGCTCCAATAACTTTGCCAAACATCAGTTGAGCATATTTGGATGAATCTCTTTATATACTCTATTCCACTGAAATATCTATGTACCTATTGTTACACCAACACAGAATTGTCTTGCCTTTTTAGTTTCCCTCACCCCTCCGGTACTGGGAATTGAATCTAGGAGCATCTTGCCACTGAACTACACCCCAAATTCTTTTGCATATAAAGGTTGGGTTGTGGGATATAGCTCAATAGTACAACATTTGCCTAGCACGTATGAAGTGGATACTAGTGTTTGATCCTAGTACCACCAAAAATAAATAAGAAAAGGAAAATAAATAAATCCAAATGGTTAGGTTATACCTCATATAAATTAAAACAGTTGCATAAGGTAGAAGAATAGAGGATACAGTATATATTCAAAACACAATATAATTCCTTTGAACTAATTAGAAATATTAATTAGAATAAGATCCCCCTATAATTAGAAATTTTAATTAGAATTAGGTCCCATTCACACTAGTCTTCAAAAAAATTACTGAATGAGAATTTCAGTTATACTTGGTGATCTAATTTATGTTTATAAAAATGTGTGTTTCTATGTGTTTACAATTATGTATGGAAATGAACAGAAAATATTCTGGAAGTCTGAGACAGGTGCTTTTGCAGGAGAGGGGAAAAGGATGGAAGGAGGATGAAGGAGGACTTTTCTGTATCCTTTGAATTTCTTTCAGTGACAAGGTCCTAATGCAGTACTCATAAAATACAAAACTTGACAAAAAAGCAAATATGATCCCACTTGGTCCAATTACAGATATTACTTGTGTATATATAGAAAGTGTCTCAAAAGATGATCACACAACTTTAATAGCAGTTATATATAGAGGGGTTTCAGATGATTTTCACTGTCATTCTTTTTTTAGTGTTGTTCGATGTTTTCTAGTAAATATTTTTTTGAGCATTGTTATTTTTATAATAAAAAAGTAAAAATACAACCTTATTTTGAACAGAAACAGAACTGAGGGAATGCTGTTCATGATGTGAACAGGACACTTTTAAGTCTAAGTTAGGAGAAATAGAATATTAAGAAATGGAAAAAAATAGATCATGTTCCTATTATTCACATAAAATAAAGATAAATCTTCCCAGGCTATAAATAGCTTATTATAATACTAATTAACTTTTCAAAAGAAGAAATTTCCTATTAAAATATTTATTTCCTCCTCCTGTTATGAAAATCTCTGATCATAGTAAAACCAATAAAAAAATGTAGGAGGGAGCCCTCCATTTTCCACAGGACAAGGAACTGCCACAGCACCAAACCAGAGCCCATGAAACAAACCTGCTGTTTCCATGGGATGAGATCTGGAACAGGAAAGGGAGGTGCCAGGTACACCCAGGGTGGGACCAGGTCGATGTAAAATTCTATGGTGGAAGCTTGGTTGATGGTGCTTTGACTTCACGTAGAAGACATGATAGCACAGGCTGGCCTCCAGAGACTGGGGCGTGTGGGGGCAGGGGTACTGTAGAGAGCAACCAGGGCTAGAGCAGCAGAGAAGATGGGCTATATGTGGGGATGGTGGGGAAGGAGGAAGTGGAGACCACGGGAAGGAGGAAGTAGAGACTACCAGATTGCACCAGGGACCCTTGTGTCTCAGCCTCATAGACTTCCTGAACACCAAAACATCAGAGAGATGATCCCCAAGAAAAAGAAAACAAAGAAAGGGTGTTTGAGACAAAAAAAAAAAAATTATTATATCTGAAGGAGCTTAGGTTTTCTCCAATCCCCAACTTCCTTCTGCTTTCTTCATACTGTTATTCCATCAGTAGTAGACCCCATTCAAAGATAAGTAATAATCAAAAGGGGATTTATGCCTAGAAATTGCCGAGAAAGAAAATATACACAAAAGGCTAATTTAAAAAAAAAAAAAACACTAAAAGGGAGTTACCTAATGAAACAGAAAAGATGTTCAGATAAATTCTCTGTATTCTCAAAGAAAATTCAGACAATACCTTTTCTATAAAATGATTCCAAAGGAAACACCTAAAAGTCCAAAGAGCTGAGCCAGGTACAGTGGCACATACCTGTAATTCCAGCAACTCGGGAGGCTGAGGCAGGAGAATTGCAAGTTTAAAGCCAGCCTCAGTAATTTAGTGAGACCCTCAGCAACTTAGTGAAACCCTATATCAAATAAATAAATAAATAAATTAAAAGGACTGGGGTTGTTGTTCAGCAGTAAAGCACTCCAGGGTTCAATCCCCAATACGTGCCCCCACCCCCAAAAATGTTTTTTTTTTCCCCCTTCAACAAAGAGTTTACAAAATAGCAGAAAGAGGTAAAAAGTAAACTAGTAGATGCAGGATAAAAATGGAAGAGTAAACCATGATAGAGATGGGATCTATGTTAGAAGCAACAGAACATAAAATAAAAGTAACTATGTAGTTCAGCACATGGGGGACAGACTCCTGGAAATTACACAAAATGAGACGAACAACAAACCTCACGACTTGCTAATGATTCTGGAGAAAATTAATATTGTTAAAGAAAACCAAGAAAAGAGAGGTTGTCGTTTCTGAAGGATGATTTAAATCTTCTGATCAAAAGGCTATACATATTCCGAGAAAAGTTGATATAGATTGTTCAACACCAAGATATATCTTACTGAAGTTATGAAACACCAAGGATAAGGAAAAATCTCACATGGGTGTCCAGTTAGGAAACCATGTGCAGAGAGAAGAATCAGAAGACAAAGGACCAACCTCTAAAATGTTCTGAAGGAAATAAAACACGACTCAAGGACTTTATATACACCAATAAAGACAACAGACAGACTGTGAGGATGGCCTTAGCCTAAACAACTCCATTTTAAATAAACCTGCAGTCTCACCAGGCACCAGCTACAATAGCCTGATAAAGACACGTAACTTTCCACAACCTGATGAGAGTCAGAGTGAAGTCACATGTCATTTGCCTTCGCCCTGATAAGAGTTAGAGGTGTAAGATCAGGGAGAAAATCACCAAATCATATGTCCTGAAATGTAAAACATCACTAAGAAAACTAGTAATAGCTCATAGGGACCCAAAGGGCAAGCAGAACTCCAAAATTTAGTATAAAGGTGGAGCAAATGAACAGACATTAGAGCTAGCTGATACTGATGCACACACACTAGAGAGCCTGATGAGGACCTGGACTGACATCCCAACTCTCTTCATCATCTACCTGATCCTCTGCACCATCTGCTCCACTCTTAAACTCTACAGCAGCCTCCTAACCCTACTGAGAAAGGTGACATCTCCTTACAACTGTCTCCTCAACTGGCTGTCAACTCCACATCAGGAGAAGCCTCCATGAGTTCCTGACCTGATCACTGTGGTCTGAGTGAGTGTGCATCTGCTGGACTTAAGGCCTAAGACTTGAAACTCTAGATCTGGCATTTGAGCTTGTTGTTCAGAGGGAACGTCTGTAATAGGTCTGTCATGATTAAGTGTATTTGCAGTGCTTAGAGTTGACTTAGAATTGTTTGCTTTGAATTGATTATGTCTATTACCGTGCCCATCATTAAAGATGGTCATTTTCTTGATTAAGAACCTATAGAGTGAAATTGTATTGAGTGATTTGAGTGAACAAAACTTCGAAAAGGGCAGAAGTGCGTGGACATTCTTTATTTCTCCCCTCAACTGCATAAGTTGTGCCTTTGCCCACCGTGGCACAGACAGTCTCAAACATGTAAAACCTCAGGAAATAAAAGACCCAGGAATTTTGTGGAAAAACATGAATAAAGTGCATCCAACCAAGAGATGTGTCAAAATAAATTCTAGAATGAAGAACCTGGGTCTCTTGGTTTCCTAGGAATGCCATAACAAATACCATAGATCAAATGTGTTAGAATAGCAGAGATTTGTTGCCCCAAGTGATGGAGGCCAGAAGAATGGAAGCAAGGTGTTCAGAGGCAGGCTCCCTTTGAAGGAGCTAGGGAAGGATCCACTCTGCCTTCTCCAGCTCCGATAGGCAGCATATTCCTTGGCTTGGGGAAACCTGACTGCTCTTCACTGTATTATCCCCAGTGTCTTTTCGCATTATCTTTCTTCTGTGCCTGTGTCTAACTTTCCCCTTTTTATAAGGATTAGTCATTTGGATTAGGGCCTACTCTTATGACCTCATTTTAACTTGGTTACCTCCATGAAGATCCTATTTCCAAATAAGGTCACATCTTGAAGATTCAACATACATTCTCTTGGTGGAGAAGGCACAATTCCATCCATAACAATGGGGTAACACAGATGTGGTCAGTACTGAGTCCACTAAAGACAGAGCAAAAACTAAACAACAGAAAGATATGGTTAGACAGCAAAATGAAATGAGGTGAACACTGCCAAAGGAATATAATAAAAAATCAAGAATAGAGTCAGGCAGTGGGCTGAACTATGTGTGGATAATTCCTCACCTTTCATAATAGAAAGTCAATAGACATTCATTTCAAATTGAAAATGATCTTTTTTTAAAAAACAATTGTATATTCAGTCTTCTAATGTTTTTCTTAATTCTAGAATGATATCTTTGAGGAACTATTATATCTTGTACTGATGAAGCAACCAATTTAGTAATTCTGAGTGTTTCTTCTGTTTTTCTGATGTTAAATTCAAGTAAAATTATATTTAGTTTTTTAAAAAATCTAAAACAGTATGCAGAATACCATCCTATTTTTAAAATTGTATTTGTTCATCCATCCACTCATTCATCTAGTGAGTCTCAAATCATAGTTGATAAATGTGGGGATGGTTATGTCTGGGGAGTGAGGATTTACAGTAAAGGGTCTAAAAAAAACTGATGTACTTTTCTATATAATTTGAATTTTTTTACAAGAATATGTGCTATTTTGAACAAAAACAACAAAGTCATTCTTCCACCTTTCCCCACCAAGCCCCTTCCTGCCAAAAGCTTTCTCTGTAGGCATTGGGGGTGCTGAGAGCCATGAGATCAGTCCATGTCCCAGCCAATGTGATGTTTCTGGGTCAAGGGAACTTCCTAAACCTGGGGCTTGCTTCACACTACTGTGGCAGAAAACTCCTTCGACAGCAGATGCTGCCACTTGTGTCAAGAACTTTATACAGTCATGCTCAACACCCAGAGAAGGCCAATGACCTCCAAGTTCAGCAAAATGAGTCAGACTTGCCCTCTAATTTCTGAGAGAAGCTAGCATTCACTTTATTGCAACATCAAAAAAGTCAGTGCTCACATAAACCAATCAGGAGGTTGCCTGTGTTCTGGGGCCCGCTATCAAGAGGGCTGCTCTGTGTGTCCTGAGCTCACAGCCATGTGACCAAGTCCTCCACTGTGTCCTCCAGGCCCGATTTTTCAACAGGAAAGGCATCTGTACATAATGGTTGTCATCATATTCACAAATTATTGTTCCTCCTCTTCTATCTGGTTGTCCCCCTAATGTTTGGCAGGAAATGTACCTTTTATTACTTTTCTTCCTGTGCTTTCTTGGGAAACCAGGAAACTTCCCCAGCAACAACAAAAATCAAAAAGAAAGTGGAGTCTGTGCCATAGGGCAAGGGATCACATGTCTCCAGGGGACAGACTCAATAGACAGGTTGTCATAGTAACATAGAAGCAGAGGCAGGTGGTAAGTCTTCAGTGAATGCTGAGCCACGGGGGAACCTAGCAGGAGCCCATAAGGACAGCACCTGCCAGCGACTGAGACCCTTCTTGGAAAATATTGTCTATGTTTACTGTTTGCTTTTTCTCTTTTAAACAGAAAGATTACTATTAAACATACAAAACATCATTCATGAAAACATACAGAAAATCAATTCACTTCAAATAAAATACTACAGGTCATAGGTTCTCTGTATTGGGAATCTAAGTTCTGTAATTGTTGCAATCTGTCCGTCTCCTCTTTGCTCTCTAGATACTTCTAAGATTGGTGCTAATTACTCAAGGAGTCTGGGTTGTCTCTGAAGTCCCATCTATCTAGGCAAAGCAGAAGGGGCCATCTTACCACCTGCTGCCCTGACCTTTGGATTACCAGTGCTCTCCTTACTCACACTAACTTCTTCACACAAAATAATAAATATAGCTCTAGAGACCTCTACTTATTAAAAACATGGTTTCATTCACTCAGTGAAGGTAGATTAGAATCCCTTCTCGTCACCTCATCCTACCATCTGCCTCTTAGCTCACCACAGAGGCTGATGGCAGTCTCTGCCTTATTCAGAACCACATCGTGACTATGACTTTAGCCATCAGTTACATTTCCTGACAGAGCCTCTGTAGTCCAGAAAAGGGTGCTCCTGAACACAAGTGAGCCCATTCTGGAAGCCCCAGAGAGGAAGTTGACTGAGACTTGCAATACGTCCCTGGTTTGGTCAGAAATTAGGGCCTCAAGGGATCAAGCAGATGCTGTCTGCAGAGAGGAAGTTTGACTGCTCTCCCTGCTGGTCACATCCCCTCAAAGGACTTTCTCTCCCCAGAGAGAAAATGGAGAGATATAACTATGCTTCCCCTTTGCACCCAATGATGTCAGCCTGCAGACAATTCTATATGAAAATGAAGACTAAGAGTCCTCAGGTAGACTCAGCGTGAACTTAAGAGGAATCCCCAAAATGCTTGGATGTGTCCTGAGAACACAAATGGAGCCAACTCATTGAGCTCTGGACTTTGGAGTTTTCATACTTCCTTCCTGTATTTCTAGTAACTACTGTTTCTGACTTTTCTGGAAATCCCACCAGGCACCCTGATTCTCTTTTCCATAAGAATTAAGTCACAAAAATAGAACCATGAGAAAAATTAGCTCAACCCCTTTGCCCTCTGAAATGTGCTGGTGGAAAGAGCCTGGGGCAAGCAGGGAAGGGCAGAGCCTTTCTAGCCATTCTTTCAGCTCAAGGAAAAACAAACTGAAACACAGAATAAAGAATATTTTAAAATAGTTATCCATAGGAAAGGGAGTTTGGAGGGAAAGAGTATATACTGGGACTACTTTAGTATTTGGGAAAGGAGTTTTTAACCTGAGATCCATGAATTGGCTTTGCTAGAATATATGTTCCTCCAGAAATTGAATTACAAGTTTTTGTGTCTGTACATTTTTCTAAGGAAAGGGTCTATATATATATATATATATTTTTTTTTTTTTTAATAAATTCTAAAAGAAGTCCCTGGCCCATCCCCACCAAAAAGTAAGACTTACTCACTTAGAGGATAACCTAGCTAAATTAGTTATTTATTGCTGTGTAGCAAATTACCTCCAAACAGCTGAGTAACATAACTAATATTTGTTATCTCACAGTTCATATGGGTCAGGAATTTATGACAATTTAGCTGAGAGATTCTGTTCCATCATGGTCTTTTATAATGTTGCTGTCAAGAAGTCAACAAAGGTTGTCATTATCTGCAGACTTAACTGGGCTAAAGAATGGTTATCCAAGATGATTGTCTCACATGGCTATTGTCAGGAGGCCTCAGTTTCTTGGCATATGGATCTCTCCACGGATCTGCTTGAGCATCCTCACAACATGGCATCTGGCTTCCTCCAGAGTGAGTGACCAAGAGAGAAAGCAAGAAGGAAATCAAAATGCCTTTTATGACTATATCAGAAGTCATACATTGTCCTTCTATCACATGCTAGCCTATAAAAACACAGTCCACTCTCAAGGGGAGAAAATTAGGCTCCACTTTTTGAAGGGAGAAATATCAAAGAATTTGTGAAATATTTTGAAATTACCAACTAATAAATAGCCCTTACTTTACAGTCTTGATGAGAAACAAATTTCTCTCCCTCTGTTCATTCCTCCCCTTTCTTCCACTAGATCATTTTTTAGAATTTGGGGCTGACCCAGGGGTGGAGGGCTTCTCTATGATCTTGAAACTACTAAATTTTGGTTTCAAAATTTTTTCATAGGGATAATAATAACACCTACTTCATAGAATTGTTGTATGAGGATTAAATGAAATTCTATGTTAATAACTGCTAAAAAATGTTAGCTGTAACAATGGTAAGCCCCCCCATGCTAATCTAGAGATTTCCAGTTCTATTCAATAGAATCATACATTTATGGATTATAAATCTTCAAAGAAGGGTTAGAATTATTTATGGAGGGCTGGGGATGTGGTTCAGTGGTAGAGTGCTTACCTAATGAGGCCCTGGGTTCAATCCCTAGTACTACAAAAAGAAGTGATTATTGATATTTACTTTGTGGAATAAAAGCTACAGGGCAGAGAGATACAAAAGAAGTTAAAAGCATACGTATTCCATAGTTATAAAATTTGATTGAAATTATATACACACATAAAAGAAAAGGATGCTTTAGAAATGCAGTGACACCATCTCTTTGTTGAACAAGAGAAATTCCCTGCCTTGAGTATAATTTTGAGGATGAGATTCAGGCCTAAGAACATGAATAAATATTTAATTGAAAAGGTATGCTGAAGTTTGAAGGGGAACCATAGAAAGTGTTTCAGGGACCATTTCAAAAAAATAAAAGAGAAAAGAAAAATTTATGAAGTAAATAATTCAGACAAAGAAATAGACTTAAAGAAGGTGAAAAAGAACAGATATTTCTCCAATGGAAGAACTAATTTAAACCATGGTGATCCTCAAAGGAGAAATTTTGTCACATTTATCAATCTATTTGTTGGAAAAGAAAGATATTTTGTTAACCCTTACAACATAAGAATAGTGTCTATTAGGCTTCTATAATCTTAAGACAGTTATAGCTACTGCAGATATGTTTAAAAATTACTAAGTCAGAGTTTAGGTGAAAATATTAGCTGGCACACATCCCACATATCTGATTCCTTCCTGCTCAGTTGTTTTGCTTGTCCCCTGTGGTAAAAGGAACTCAAAAAAGTTAGATTAATATGACACATGATTGTTTTGGGGACTCCAATTACTAAGCATTCAAATAAGGGGAGATCCTTGCACTAAAATAACCTCTGTTGAGTAACAAGTAGAAGAAAGTAGCATTTCATATGGTTTTATCCCCAAAGGCAATTTTGGCTGCAAAGAAATCATTCATTCTGGGTCAAATCAAAGGTCATGAAATAGACCCATAAAAATACTTTATTTGTCCTGAAAATTTTGTGAAATTATTGAATTTGATTGCCAGTACTTAAAAATCAGTTGCTATTCTCATAAACATCTGGATTTCTAGCCTCTCATAAAAAAAAAAAAATTCAATCTGGCAGCTCTAGGTCTGTATTCCCTGCTGACTTGAGGCAGGTGGAATGGAGGAAACATTATATCCAGGACAGGCATTTCCTCTCCAGCTTGCTGCAGTCCCCACCATGCCCTATCACTTTCCAACACTCAGGCCCAGTTGTCACACATCATCATCTCAACTGCACCTCTGTATTTCTTAGCATCATGGTTCAGGAGATGGGCTAAGGAAGCAGATAGTTTAGTGTTGAATCCTGGTGCATTAACTTTCTACTTATGTGGCTTTGGAAAAGTGGCTTAACTTTTCAGCCTGGGCTTTCTTATCTGCAAATTGACATTAATACTGATTTCCTCCTCATATAGGGTTGCTGTGGGGATTTAAATGCTTTAGACAGCATCAAATAAGTGTCTTGGAGAGAGATGTGGCTCCATCTCATCCTCTTTAATCTTTTGTTACCCACCTGTCCTCCTGAAGGCAATGAATTTACAGTTTAAATAAATATGTGGTTCCCATTTTAATGGTTAATAATGGATTATTAACCAAATTGAACATGTCCAGAAGATTTTCCTTACCTTTGAAAATCACTTTATGGGACACTCCTTAGCTATTCTCAGCAACAAAGCCTTGAAACATGATCCCAAGAGGATCACAGAACTGCATCTCTGCCCAACGCAGCCCTGGGATCAAATCTTCATCATAAAGACACCACATACTCCTAACAAGACAAATAGGAGAAGAGACTGATGACACTTATAGCAGCAAATAAGTGGTATCCAGAATAACACAAAGAACTTCTAGAAGAAGTTAAGAAATAGACAACCAGTTCATAGAAAAAGAGGCAAGAGATGACCATATGATTCACAGAGGAAGGAATGGAAATAATCAATAAATGCCTTTTCAGATGCTCAGTTCTCTAGTAATCTAGAAAATAAAGGTTAATATTAACAAATTTCTTTTCATACCCATCATATTGGCAAATATCCAGTAGTTTAACAATATCACCTAGTGTTATTTGCATCACCAGTTGAATTTAGATTGACCCATCCTCTCTGAAGAGTGGTTTGGAACTCTCTAGAGAAGCTGTTTATCCAAGGTTTCAGAAATGCCAGTCCCAGGAATAAATCCTAGAGAAACCCTTGCAGAAATTCATGAGACAGGTACAAAAACCACTCATGGGCATATTATTTGTAATATCCCCAAACTGATAATAAACTAAATGTTCACTGGCAGAATAAAGTATGACATATTCATAACAATGGGGTAACACAGATTCCACAGGCATCAATAAGAATGAGTCTCAGGCTGGGGTTGTGGCTCAGCAGTAGAGCACTCATCTAGCATGTGTGAGGCTTTGGGTTCGATCCTCAGCACCACATAAAAATAAATAAATAAAATAAAGGTATTGTGCCCAACTACAACTAAAAAATAAACATATATATTTTTTAAAGAATGAGTCTCAAAACATTAGACACTACCCATGGTGGCTCACACCTATAATCTCAACAATTTGGGAAGCTAAGGCAGCAGGATCAGAAGTTCAAGGCCAGCCTCAGCAATTTAGTGAGACCCTGTCTCAAAATTAAAAATAAAATAAGGTCTAGGTGTGTAGCTCAGTGGTAAAGTGCCCCCTAAGGTCAATTCCAATCCAAAAATCTCCACCATATTAGGTACAAAAAGCCTAACATATAAGATAGCATGCAAAGCAGTACAAACAGTCCCAACTTAAGAATTTTTTTTTTTAACTTTACAAGGGTGCAAAAGCAGTATTCATTTGGTAGAAACCAATCTTTGAAGTTTTGAATATGAACCTTTCCCCAGGATGATGGTAAGTGGCACCACACCCCCTCAAGACTCACTGTGACTGTGAGTCACAGTGCCCTGTCAGCCATTTAATCCCAAGAGTGAGCAACAGGGACTCGAGGGTGAACTGTGTTGCTAGCATTTTTTGGAAACAAGTTTTCAGTAAGTAATATGAAATATTCAACAGTTTCTTATCAAACAGACTTTGTGCTCGTTGGTTTTGCCCAACCATATAGGCTAAGTAAGCCTTCTGAGCATATGTACGGTAAGTGAGGCTAAGCTATAATATTCAGCATTTTCAACTGGTATTGGGATGTCACCCCGTTGTAAGTCAAAGAACATCTGTGTGACATATTGTTGGGGATACATGCATAAAAATGTATGTCAGCCGGGTGTGGCAGCCCATGCCTATAATCCGAGTGATTCGGGAGGCTGAGGCGGGGAGATTGCAAATTCAAGAAGAGCCTGGGCAATTTAGCAAGGCCCAGTCTCAAAAATTAAGGAAAAAAAAATGGAGATGCACTGGGGATATAGCTCAGTGGTATAGCACCCAGGATTCAATTCCTAGTACCACTCCCCAAACTGGGCATGGTGGTGCACACCCGTAATTCCAATGGCACAGGAGGCTGAGGCAGGAGGATCACAAGTTCAAAGCCAGCCTCAGCAACAGTGAGGCACTAAGCAACTCAGTGAGACACTGTATCTAAATATAATACAAAATAGGGCTGGGATGTGGCTCAATGTTTGAGTGTCCCTGGGTTCAATCCAGGGTACCTCCTCAAAAAAAAAAAAAAAAAAAAAAAAAAAGAAACCTAGTACTACCCCTCCAAAAAAAATCATGGGAATAAAAAGAATACCAAAATTAGGATATTGATTAGCTCTACAAAGCAGAGAGGGAAATGAAACCAGAGTTGGGTTTGCAAGGGGCTTGAGCTACATTAGAAATGCTTTATGTCTTGAGTTTGGAAATATGACTAGTTGTGCATTGTATCTGTCCTTATACCTTTTATATTTATTAAATATGATAAAAACAAATTTAAAAATAGATAACATGTTAGTTTCTAGTTTTCAGTTTTCCTCTTTTATGTCAGTTAATTTTAAAAAAAAAATTTTCCAGGTTGTATTAATTTCTTGTAGCCATATAGCAAATTACCAAAAAGATAGTGGCACAAAAAAGATTATTATCTTGTAGTTCTGGTCCCCTCCTTTATCTTCAAAACCAACACCACACCATTTTCAAATCTCTCTATCTGGTTTCTGTCATCACTTTTCCCCTGATCAGCGCCGCCTGTCTTCCTTTTATAAGAATCCTTTTGATTGCGGTGGGTTCACCATCATAATCCAGGGTAAGCTTCTCACTTCTCAAGATCCTTAACTAATCACATTTGAAAAATCCCTTTGCCCAGTGAGGTCATTAGGATGTAAACAGCTCTGCGGGGCACTTGGCTGCCCATCACAGAGGCCTGAAATATTTTGGTATGTCCCAGTGCAGTGCTCTTGTGGCTCTGGGAAAAGCCCCTATCCTGTGTAACTCTTAAAAATTATCTGAGTTGGTGGTGCCCTGCCTGATAGAGACCCAGATGACCAGAAAGTAGCCAAAAGGTGAACCCCAGAATAACAACAGAGACTGGAAATTCCACAGCTGGAAAGAGCAGGCGGGTCTCAAAAACTACCCGAACAGTTAGGTCTTGAAATTTCTTCTGAGCAGCTGGATCAATTTTAACACATAAATCTGGTCACGTCATTCTCCTGGGTAAAACCCCTTCATGACTGCCCCTGGGCTTCAGAATAAGGAACAAAGTCCTTAAGTGTGGCTCTAGAAAGTTTCCCAGCCTCTGTCCTATTGAATTCTCCTTCTCCTTTTTTTTTTTTTTTTTTTTTTTTTTTTTTTTTTGTTGTTGTTGTGGTACCAGGGATTGAACTCAGGGCCACTCAACCACTGAGCCATATCCTCAACTCTATTTTGTATTTTATTTAGAGACAGGGTCTCACTGAGTTGCTTAGCACCTTGCTTTTGCTGAGGCTGATTCTGAACTCATGATCCTCTTGCCTCAGCCTCCTGAGTCACTGGGATTACAGGCGTGGGCCACCTATTGAATTCTTTATTGGAATCATTCTTTATTGGCAGGGGCTGTTCTGCACTTTGCAGGATGTTTAGCAGCATCCCCGAAGCACCCCCCCACACACACCCCCGCGCCCAAACCTCCAACACACACTAGTGACAACCTTGCCAAAAGTCTCTGGAGGACAGGAAGCCTGTTCTGGGAGGTCCTACAGGATCTGGCCTATTTTCCCACTCTGGAGTCTCTTGTTTAGCCACCTGAGGGACAGCTCAGCTGAATACAGTCCCTCCAGCCTCAAGACTTCTGTGTACAATTCCTCTCCAGCACTGCCCTCCGGATCTCTTGGCATCTGGCAAACTCTTTATGTCTCAGTCAAATGTCTCCTGCTCAGGGTCCCTTCCCTGTCCCTTTCTTTAATGCTGGTTACTATGGGCTGCAGCAACCCCTACCCCACCCTTCTGCCAAGCCCCCCTTCATAGCTGCTTTCTCCATACAATGCCACCTCCAGCAGGGCAGGGACCACAGATATCTCATCCTCTCACAGTGCCCTTGAGTGGCAGCTACTGGGTCTGCATTGTCTCATGACCATCAGACTACTCACACTACTGTCACCCAGCCCATCATGTCCCACATCCAACACCCAAAATAGGAATCAGAGCATGAAGCCAGATAGTCCCAAAGGAAAGCAAGTAACTTCTACTCCCTGTTGTGTTTGGACTGTGTTGGCCCCATTAAAGTTTAAACAGTAACTTGGGGTGTGATCTGAAAAAGAGTCCAGTGAGCTCAGGATTCCTAAGACTACACATCAGGAATTCGTTGCACTCAGGCGCCTATCAAATCATGCCCTCCCGAGGAAGGGGTCAGCACTATGAGCTTGGAACCAGCTGCCAGGGCTCTGGAAATGGGCGAGGGGCGGGGCTGTCACCTGTCAGCTCGAGTGCAACAGACCTCTCACAGGGCTTCCAAACCAGAGACATCTAGACCCTGGCAAGGTTCCCTCTGGCTTTGTTTTTTTGCAGTGTTGGGGACTAAACCCAAGGCCTTGCACATACTAGGCAAATGTTCTACCACTGAGCTACACCCCCAGTACCCTCTTCTCTACCCAACCTGGGATGTCTAAGTGCAAATAAAGGTGAATGCACTACAGAAACTCAGCCCTGAGCTCACCAAATAATAGGTTACTTGATTAAAAAGTCACAACTGAGACTCTGAAATAGAATCCTCTGCATAACATTGAAAAAACAAAGCCCAGCCTCTGGGTGGTGGCTGCCAGAACTTCCTATGACAGGAAGCCAGGCTTCCTCAGGCTTCCCTGATGTCAGTTGGGGTTCAGCTGGCCCCTCCCTGCTCCCCACAACCTCTCCCTGTCTTCTGCTCAGGCCCCTTCCTCAGAGTTGGCTAAGCCACCATTCTGAGTTCAAGTTCCTAACATCAGTCAACTTGGTGATAAATATATCCTTGTATTATTCACTTAATAAGTTCCTTTAAACATGTATATCTTTCTCCAGAGCAAAAACAGTTATTTTCTGGTTATGTAACTAATATATGCTTGTTGTAAAAAGGGCAAGCAACTTAAAAATATAAGGAAGACAAAAATCATCTGAAATCCTATTACCACGGACACATTGGTGACTCTCGATTTCTATCTCTTTATCCAAATGCACATATAATATGATTTTTTATGTACACAAGGAAAACTTTTTTGCTCAAATAAATTCAAAAGTAAATGCTCTATTAGCATCATTAATATCAAACTCAGTCACCAGAATGATAGGTAAGACCCTAAAACACAATGAAAAAACAAGGTGATTAAATATCTAGAAAGACTCCAGAGCCCTCCAAGGCGCCAAAGCCTGAGGCCAGTCCCTAAGGGTTAGAAGAGAGGGGGTTAGCAACTGTTGGTGTTGGGGTGGGGGGTGGGGCAGTGTTATAGATGCTATTAAAAGAAAATTATAAGAAAAAATTCCTTTACTTTTACTGTTATCTGATTCCATGTCTGTGAGTAGCTGAAACATTCTGGGGTGCCCCCAAGCACTTCCTATATTCTACAGGGAACGCAGGGGACAGAACCCACAAGTACAGAGGCTGCAGACTCCACTCACAACCACGGAGGGGAGAGGTCCTGTGTGCCCCAGCCTTCTGTTCCCCAGAGCCTCAGAAAACTATGAAACTTCTAACAGCATCTCTGAGACATAAGGTGCCAGTCTCTCCATTCCTAGAGGCTTCACTCTGACCATCCCATCTTCCCCCCTTCATAGCCAATGGAAGTTATACTCCTTCTTCTCTGTATCCAGAACCCACATTCCTGGGCAGGAGACCCAAGTCTCCTATGTGTTGGGGACTGTTCATTGCAAGAAGACCCTTCCCAGAAGGAGAGAACAAAAGCAGTCCTGGGATAGGGTGAGTCAAAATTGAAGAAGGTGCCCACCCTTAGCTGCTAACCATGAACTTTCGTGACCCTGCCAACGGGTGCTGTGCTTGCCTCATCCTTGTCTTGGTCCTGGGCAACAAAGTTGAGCCATGAATAACTCAATATACGGTGCTGGGACATGCATACCCATGTAGAAAAAGATAAAACTAGATCCTTATGCCAGACACAAAAATAAATTCATTGTGGATCTAAAACTTAAAAGTAAGAAGAAAACATGAAAACTTTTTGTAAAATATAGAAAAATAGCTTTATGAGTTGAGAATAGAGATTTTTTTCAGACACCAAAAATAAAGCCACAAATTTAAACATTAATAAACTATGTTCTGATTGTCTGTGATTATTTTTGTAAAGCCACCATAATAACCAAAGTTAAAAGACAAAGTATAAACTGGAAAAATAATTAAAAAAAAACATTTGCATTGCCTATAAGCGCAAGAGGTGAGTTGTAGCTTAGTGGTGGAGCACTTGCTTAGCACCTGTGAGGCATTGATTGGGTTAGATCCTCAGCACCACATAAAAATAAATAAATACACTGGACACAGTGGCGCACGCCTATAATCAATCCCAGCAGTTAGGGAGGCTGAGGCAGGAGGATCCAGAGTTCAAAGCCAGCCTCAGCAAAAGTGAGGCACCAAGCAACTCAGTGAGACCCTGTCTCTAAATAAAATACAAAATAGACCTGGGGATGTGGCTCAGTGGTTGAGTGCCCCTGAGTTCAATCCCCTGTCCCCAAAAATTAATAAATAAAAAATAAAGGTATTCTGTCCATCTACAACTTTAAATTTTTTTTTAAAAAGGTGAGTATCCAGAACATATAGGATAATTTTTTTTTAAATGGGGGGACGGGTCTGGGGGTGTAGCTCAGTGGTAGAGCACTTATCTAACCCTGGGTTCAATCCCTGCACCTAAATAAATAAATAAGGAAAACTGGACAAAAGAATAAACAGGAAATTTATGGAAAAGAAAAAAAAATTAGCTGGACTACTAACCAGGGAAATATAGTTAAAATTAAAATGAAATGCCGGTTCCTACCCATCTGATTGGCAAAAATGTAGAAGTCTGATAATGTCAAGTGTCATGAGAAACAAAAACTCTCTCTGCCAGCAACTGGGTGCTGAGTCAGAACAGCCTGTTAGGAGGAGAGCCTGGCCCTGCCCAGTGAGAGTGAATGGGGTACATGTAGCCACTTAACTAGTTCCTACTCTGCTCTCAATTTTTCTGAAACATGGCTTCCTTCACGTTTCTAAAGTTCAGCTCTGAACATAAACCCTCTCTTTAGATGTTTTCCTTGGCTCCCTGCTGCCTAGAAAGAACACTGAACTCTAAGTGGACATTTTGGCCTTCGCAATGTAATCCCAACCCACCTTTCCGTTTATATACCCTCTGTTCTTACTGTGTTCTTACTGTTCTTCCTTCAAAATTAACAGTCTAGGCTTGGCTTTTAAGTCCTTAACCTCATGGAGTATTAAAATAGGGAGAAGAGTTGCTCAGGGATAATGTGATTTCATACTCTTATGTTATAGAAGAGAATACTGATGTCCAGGGAGGCTGGGTGCTCTACTCAAGTCCCCACAGCAAAATAATCAAAGACCCCAGCTTTCTGATTCTGTTATTAGGGCTCCTAACACTGCACATCTTTTCCTGGGCTGAAGTATCACAGGCCCAGCTATGGGATAGTTGGGAGCCCAATCCATCTAGTTCTCTTCATGTCACCTTAATTGACATAGCCTAAGGGTGACAGCCACCGTTTGTCATAAGGCAAAAATATCTCAGGACATTGGAGTAGGAAAGTACTTTCTGTGCTGGTCCTGAATTGGGATGCCCTTGTGTTCACCTTGTCAACAGGGAGCAGCTGGAGCTCTCTGTCACTGTAATTGGGTTAGTCTTGTGGGTTTGTCCCTCTTCCCCCAGTTGTCGAAAGAGATTACACAAAAACGTAGGGCTGCATCCACCACAGCTCAGGTGCAGGCCAAGGCCAAGACAGGAGGAAATGCAGTCATTAATCACCTGAGTACCTGTGTGTGCCAGCCGCACTGCCTTCTCCTGCGACAACCACTTTTGCTCCAGCCAGAGCTCAAAGGTCTCCCTGAGAGATGCAAGGCCCTGGGCAGGGCCTTGGTGCAGACACAGGGAAGGTGCCAGAGCCTGCAAGGTTCTGTATTCACCTTGCCCACATCTCTGTGCCTCAACTAGGAGTGAGTGATATCAAGTAGCAAATTAAAGCACACGTGACAGGTCAAGAGGGAGACCAGAGAAGAAAGGAGATGCTTTTCTCCTGCTTTTTGAATGTGGGCCCTGCATTTTCATTTTGCAATGGGACCCACAAGTTGTAAAGCAGGCTCTGCTCCCCCTTCTCCAGCCCAATAGTTTCTAAACACAATGGATGGGGTGGGGGTGACATTGCTCCATCAGAACCCACAGGGGCCTAGTTGGGGCCAGCGATCTTAATGTTGCTCAACTAGAGCAAGCAAAAACACCACCTGGAGAGTGTTAGAAACGGCGATTCTCAAAGCCCAGTCCCACAGCTCTGACTCAGGAGGTGTGGGAGGTCCAGGAGTTTGCACCCTAGCTGTGCTTCCCGGATGGAGGTGCCACCCCAGTGGCACTCCCCTTCTTAGCGCAGCACGCACCACCACGTCTCCCTTGGCCAGCACCCCCACACCTCCTGCAGCACCACCACAGCTCTCAGGGACTTTGAGGAAGGGTGGCATGAGTCACAACCTTGTTCCAAACATTCCCATAGTGTGAGGAGCAAATGAGCATCCTAGCAACTCAAAGACCCCTTCCCCACTTCTCCCTCTGACCCATGAGGGAAAGCAAATAGCACTGGAGAACAAAAGATCACCCTTCATCTGTCCTGAGCCCCAGTTTCCTTAATAATAACTAAATTCATTAAGAACTTACCAGGCATTTTTTACTCACTGATCCTTTCCACAATCCTATGTGACAGATCATAATCCAGAGTTTAGATAATGTGACTAGAGTCATGGAACCAGCACACTCCAGGCGGGATCTGAACTGATGACTCAGCTTCACCAGCTCCTCAGCCCCCATCAAAGAACACCATTGTGGGAAGTGCAGGGCGAGGCTCTGACTGCTGCACCAAACCCTCCTGTGGGTTGGTCCCACTCAACCCACAGCTCCCTTTGAACATTCCCTCAGGTGTGCTCTGCTTGCTCACGGCACCCAGGCAGCTCTCTGGCCTGACCAACACGATCCCAACACACTCCAAGTGTGCCAACCCTGCGGCCTCTGGTGCACACTCAATCCTCTGAGGCCAATGTATCGCCAACATTGCAACTTTCTCATGGAAGCCAGGAAGAGAGAGAGTCTGCTAGAAAAGAGGAATTACTATCTTAGGTAACCTAATCAGGAAAATGACCTTCCATTAACTTTGCCACATGCATTGATTAGAAGCAATTCATGGATCCTGCCTACCCTTAAGAGAAGGGATCACATAGGTGTAAATATGAGGAGATGCGAATCACTAGGGTTCATCTTGGAAGCTGCCTGCCAGTCATTTCCAACAGAGAACTCCAAGGACTCAGAGAGAGTTCTCAATTCAAACCTGGATTTCCCAAGTCATTATGAAATTGTATTTATTAAGGGAGGAAAATAGATAATATTTTAGTCAACAGTTTATTAGCTTGAGTTATAGCTTTCAAGTATTTAAAGATGTGATATAGGAGCCTCCATCCACCAATACTTTCATCTTGGCCCCATAAATGTTAGGGACAGGCCTATTCAATGCAAATGTCCTGGCTGTCACCTCACACAGGGAGGACCTTGTGGGCAGGAAGGACCTCATGGGCAGGGAGGACCTTGTGCCAGGGTCCTGTCTGCTGGTCTTTTGCCTCCAACACAGCCTAGCACAGTGGTCTCCATTATGTGGTCAGCAGTCAGCAGAGTTGTGTGACATCCACTGGCAGTGCCCAGTGCCCAGGGTAGCGCCCTCCCCACAAGGCCTCTTATGAGGCAGCTGGGCTGATGTTGAAGTCTCAGTGGTTGGGCTTCCTCTTGAGCAAAAAGAGAGGACCCCCACATGGCACAGGAAGGAAGCCAGAGAGCAAAGCCTGCCACAGCAGCTTGTCAAAGCTGACTTCTTCCAATAGAGCCATTAGACAAATTCTGCCTCTAGACAAAACCAGGATTCTTAGGTTTCTTCCTATTTTGTTTTATTGTGCAAAAAATAAATATGGTTTATATTTTTTAAAAGGAATTAAGAAATAAAAGCCAGAGTTCTATCACTGAAGAACGTGTGTGTGTGTGTGTGTGTGTGTGTGTGTGTGTGTAATTTCCTTCCTTAGAAAATGTTTACAATGCAGAGTTACATCTTTTTTTTTTTACCATGTGCAGTTTGGGTGCTTGAAAAAAAATAAAACTAATCATACTGTCTATTCAATTATCTACTTACTTTTAAAGATGCAAAATGTTTCTCGAGATTAAAGAGAAAAATTTTTTTTTCTATAGTGTGGTTTGTTTTTGTGGTACTGCAGATTGAACCTGAGGGCACTATGTCCCCACCTTTTTTCTTTCTTTCTTTTTTTGAGACAGGGTCTCACTGAATTGTGGAGAATGGCATCAAACTTGCAATTCTTCTGCCTCAGCCTCCCTAAGTGTGAGGGCTACCATGCTGGGTGAAGAGACAGAATTTTAAAACAATTTTTAAAAAAATAGATAATAGACTGACAAAGTCAGAAGAATTCACAAACTTTCCCTCCCATTTCACTACCAATTCACATTCCTGGCAGTTCTTTCTATGCCCTTCCAGAGATAATTTATGGGCCTACAAGCAAATCTATAAATATTTTCTTTTCCACTTTTTATATAGTGATGGCATACAATACTGTACTCAACACATCTTGAAGATAGTTCAATGTCTATATATGCAGGTGGTTCAGCCTCAACCTTCAATAACTTAAGAATCACCTGCATTGGGCTGGTGATGTAGTTCAATGGCAGAGAGCTTGCATAGCCTGCAGGAGGCCCTGGGTTCAATCCCCAGCACTGGAGGAAGAAAAGTTCCTAAGTAACTTTGAAAAATCCTGAATACTCAAGTCACATTAGTTAGTTAGATCTAACTAATCCAATCTAAGTTAGTTAGATCCAAATAATATAGAATCTCTAAGGGTGAGCCCCACACATCAGAGATTTTTTTTAAAAAAAGCTTTTTCAGGTTCACCCAAAGTTACATACCACTGCTAAAAGAGATCTTTCTCAGAAAGGAAGTAGAAAGAGGAGGGATTGTAATAATTCCATCATTGCTTATAGTAGAAAATTAGGGTAACCAATTGTCTTGGTTCTCTGGGGATTAAGGGGTTTCCCAGGACTTTCAAGGCTGAAGATAGGAAAGTCCCAGGGAAATTGAGATGAGATATTCACCCCATAGAGAAAACTGTATGCTATGTCTAAAGAAATAGAGGATTAGTGTATTGCTATCAATATTTATTCCTTAATTAACCCTATAGAAAGAAAAGTCTTGGATGTAGCTCAGCAGTAGAGCATTTCTCTAGTATGTGTGAGGCCCTGGGTTCAATCCTCATTACCACAAAAAAGAAAGAGAGAGAGGAAGAGAGAGGGGAGGAAAGAAAAAAAGACTATAGAAAGAAATTCTGTACTTGCATGAAAAAATACACATT
Organism: Ictidomys tridecemlineatus; assembly: GCF_052094955.1. Classification (NCBI taxonomy): domain Eukaryota; kingdom Metazoa; phylum Chordata; class Mammalia; order Rodentia; family Sciuridae; genus Ictidomys; species Ictidomys tridecemlineatus. Next base: position 70,987,724 of record NC_135488.1, read on the forward strand.
GTCTATAAAACAGTCCTCCAACCAATTCGATTCTGGCCCTGTTCATTGTTGGACTATTTTGCAACTCTTTGTAAATTGAAGGTAACTGATAGAAAGGTAGTATCTGTTAGTCTCCTTTGACTTCTTTTCCCCTTGCAGAAAAACAGTTTGCCTTCATTTGTATTCAAACCCTTTATTCCGGTCATATTTGTGTTCCTTTGTTGTTGTTGTTTTTCCTTTCAATCAGTTATAATTCCAGTCTGGTTTCCTTTCCAGTTTTATTTTGATTAAGGATCAAAATAAAATCTTTAACACACATTCATTCTTGTATCAGAGTCCTGTCTTTACAGTTTTGGGGAGTGGGGGATGTATATGAAGATATATCCGTGTTTGTGTATGTGTATGTGAGTGTGTGTGCGTGTGTGTGTGTGTGTGTGTGTGTGTGTATGCTGGGGATTGAACCCAGGGGCACTTTACCACTGAGCTACATCATATATATATATATATATATATATATATATATGTATATATATAGGGTCTCATTAAGTTTCTGAGGGTGGCCTCAAACTTGTGATCCTGCCTCAGCATCCAGAATCACTGAGGTTACAGGCATGTGCCATTGTACCCTACTGAAAAACGTTTTTTTTTTTTAACAGTTTTAAATGTTTTGCCATGAAGGCAACTAGAACAAAAACACAAACCTTTCAAATCATCACTAAAAAGTCAAAAACAATAATAAAACAAAGGCAATGAACCAAAACATAACTGTCATATCAAATAGTAGGTCACAATCATCTTCTAAATCTACCAAGTCTCATATTTGATCACAAAGTAAAATCCAAATGGTTAAGAAAGGTTGAAATTTAGGTGTGGTGGTTCATACCTGTAATCCCAGCCACTCAGGAGGCTGAGGCAAAAGCCTCACAAGTTTGAGGTCAAGCCTTGGCAACTTAGTGAGACCTGTCTCAAATGAAAAATAAAAAAAGGGTGTAACTCAGTGACAGGACTCCCCTGGGTTCAATCCCTAGGACCCAAAAATACAAAACTACTAGACAAGTGAATTCTGGCCAAATGTCATTAAATGAGACCAGGGTTCTTTAGTTATATGACTGTGAAGTTCACAAAAATAATCTGAATATCTTGTTAATATCTATGCAACAACATATATTAACAAACAAAAACTAGGGAAAATACAAAGAGAAATAGAAACACACCAGTAGGGGAGATTAATTTACCACCTCTTTAGGCCATGGTCCTAAGGCAACCCTAAATAGCATAATTATTAAAATAGAGTTGCTTTACATATATCAAATTTATAATCGGAAAACTAAAAGTTTATTTTCATGTATAGAAATTTTTCAAAATAATCGACCCTAAAGTAATTAGGTTATTAAAAAAACTTCAATAAATTCTGAAAGAAATAGAAATGCCATTTTCTAATCAGAATATAATAAAACTAGAAATTAATTATGGAATGAGAAAATAGAAAGAACCAACTGGTTAAATAAATGGTTAGCCATTTATTGCTCTTCCTCACTCAATACTTGGTTCAAACAGAGGCAAATATGAAGAGGAGAAAAAGAAGGAAGTGTGGAATGTATAAATGAAGGGGATCTGAACATAACACTAAAATTATGCCACTCTGGGTTACGGATTATTTGGGGCTGAGGACAATGAGAGGCAGCCCTCCTCTTGAAATTAGTTAAAACCTAGACACACCTGTACATAAATTCCTTGAGTTGTTTGTCCAGGAAAAGCCTCCCAGCCTTTCACCAACTGGCTTTTCAAGATCTGATATGAGCAAAAGAAGCCAGGTCATCGGTCAATGATGTCATAAGCTCAACATTCCCTGTGCAGAACATTACCTAATCCCCTACCCCTGCAAAGAAATACAAGACCTGGGAAGAGGCATGCCGTCTAGTCAACAAGTAACTTCTCCCCTCTCCCTTCCTATAAATTCCCCCCACTACCAACCTACCAAGGGCCTCCTTGCCAATTAGACATGCAATAATAAGCCTCTTTTCTTTTTGCAAAAACCCAGTACCATAGCACTAGCTTCTATGCATGGCAGGCAATGAGTCCTTGTTCAATAACATTGCTAGTGTCTAGTCAATACTCCAAAGTTTATTACCCTGTGTCAAAATGCCATGTAAGATTCAAAGAAAGAAGACCATGTAAAGACACAGGGAGAAAGATGGTTGTTTACAAAATAAGAAGAAAGGTCTTAGAAGAAACCAACCTTGCTGACACCTTCCTCTTAGACTTCCAGATCCAGAATTGCAAAGAATGTCAAAATCTTCTGCTGATTTTATGCTCTGTCCTTTTATACTTCAAGACTTGGAGCCAGATTTCAAATAGGTAAGCCCACAGCTTTCTGCTGTGTGAACTATTCTCTCAGGTTAAAGAGAGAGAGAGAGAGAGAGAGAGAGAGAGAGAGAGAGAGAGAGAGATATCTTAGATCAAGCCCTGTATAGATCTATTTCACAAGCATCCATTTCTCAGTGGAGCAAGTTGGTGGAATAGAGGCCCACAATGCTCACCTGTTCCCCCACCATATTGAAACAAAGCAACAGGTGTGTAGCTGTATGTGGAGATGAGTGGCTGTGGATGTACACTGGAATTCAAAAGCAAAGAGAAGATGACCTGGAAATATTTCAGACACATATTAGCACAGCCAGAGAAATAAAGTGCCAAGCACTTGTCATCTGGCACCAGGGAGAGCAGGTAAATATGATGAAAGACAGAGAGAGTCTTGGCATTGGCTCAGAAGCTTGCCCATTACAGACACAGCCTAAATAAGTGAGAGACTTGGAATCTGCATCAAAGGCTAAACTAGAAGAAGAAATCCGCAGCATCTCCTAGCATTCCCTCAGAGTGCTGTAGCTGGGAGCCATCCAGAGAAGAGTCTCCATTGTCAGAGTCTGTACTGCTCTGGAGGTCAGAAACCTTGGCAAATATCCATCCCTGGGATCTATGGAGACTCTGTTACCATTGGGATGTCCAGTCGAAGCCCAGGTCCTTGGTGTCCCGAACAAAGAATTGAGTAAGACACACAGAAGTAACAGAGAACTTATTTATCGAAGGTGCAAATAGGAAGAAGGTGGTGGGCTGAGGGTGGGGAGGGGGTGGCAGGCTCAAGGCCCCAATGTCTAGAAATTAAGGTCTCACATCCTGAACTGTGGGGCTTTCTCTTTCCTATACAAACCCAATTAAAGACCTTATCCCATTTTCTCCCATTTGTTATCTTATGATACCCGATTAGAATATTTTCCACCCCCCACCCCCATTGGTTACTTTAGAAAACCTAATTAGAATACTGCCCACTTTACTTCCATGGTCTTTTTAAAATTTGAACCTGTCATAGTAATAAGTCGTCAGTGGTGGGAGTTGTCACAGTAATGGGATTTATTGTAAACAGGGACAAGACTGTCGCCTTGTCTTCTAGCAGTTTCTTTTTAATATCCCGTCCCCACCACCTTGGTGTCCCTGAATTCCTACCTAACAAGTCTGCTCCATGGCCTGAACAGTGGCCTCAAGGCAGTCCTGGCTCGGTGAATGATTGACACAGGCCCGCTGGGAGTTCTGTGTTACAAGACCCAAGGACCACAACATGAAGGGGAGCAGAGAACACTGACATTTGGAATCTGCAGATTGATGAGCTTTCCCTCTGAGACCCAGAGAAGACCAGTTCATGTGGTTTTACAAGGGGCCCAGGTCTGCTAAGATCAAGATCCAGGATAAAGATCCCGTGATTCCCAACACAGGCTCCCAGCACAGGCCTTTGTGGTCAATGGCGACCAATTTTCAGAGACATTCAAGGATCCTCTCCTGCTGTGGCCTTCACCCCACACTATAGTGTACAGTTTAAGAAGCTCCAGAGAAGCCAGGCACAGTGGCACACGCCTGTAATCCCTGCAATTAGGGAGGCTGAGGCAGGAGGATTGCAAATTCAAGGTCATCCTCAGTGACTTAGTGAGAACCAGTCTCAAATAAAAAATGATGGGGATGCAGCTCAGTGACTGAGTGCTTGCCTACTATGCATGAGGCCCTGGGTTAGAAGGGAAACAGAAAAGAGAAAAGAGAAGAGAAAAGGGGAGGGGAGGGAAGGGAAGGGTCCAGAGAGACTGTGGCTAGAGCTGACTGCATTCCACCCTAGCTTATTCAGGTTGGAAATGCAGCTGAACAGTATTTCAATTAATATAGCCACAACTCATTCCTGACTGATGCCTGGCGGGGTATCACAGATGGAAGAACAGTGGGGTGGGGGTGGAGGTGGGACTTGGCGGTGGATGGATAAAATCCTGCCTGCCTCCCTGCTCCCTGCCTGGGGGTGCACAGCCTAAGAAGACTTGGAGATAAGCTTAGATTGTTAAAGTCCAGGATCTTCTGCACTCACTTGAGTTCTGAGCACCTTGGCTAGGAAAAGTCATTTTATGTAGTTTATTATTTTTAAATTTTTAATTCTATTTTTGATTTTTCTTTTTCTTAAAATTTTTATTTTTTTATTTTTAAATTTTTTTTGTTTTCTCCATTTTTACTTTCTATTTTTATTTGTGTATTTTTTATTCTATTACTTTCCATTTTTCCCATTTTATTTTTTATTTTTACTTTTATTTAACTTTTATCTTTTATCTTTTACCTTTTTCTTTTTTGTTCTCATTTATCATTAAAATCTGTTTATCATTTTTTATTTATTTGTTTATCTATGATACGGGATTGAACCCAGAGGTGCTCTACCACTGAGCTATATCACCAGTCCTTTTCATTTTTCACTTTGGCACAGGGTCTGGCTACATGGCTGAGGCTAGCCTCCAACCTGCAATCACCTGAGTCAGAGCATTGCTCCTGTGCTGGTATTACAGATATGTGACATTGCACCCGACTCAACACTTTTTTTTTTCTTTATTTTGAAATCTTTTTTTACTTTTCTTCTTTCTTCACCGTTGGGTATCAAACCCACGGTTTTGCACACATTGTCTGGGTGCTCTGCCACTAAGCTATACCTCCAGCCCCCTGAGAGGAATTGTGCCCACTCCAGCCACAACCCAGTCCTATTTAAACCCTGACAGATACTTCTATTAAAAAATAGGGTACACCTGGTACACCTCTCAGATGTCCACCAATCCCCAGGTGAGCACAGCTAGGGGGGATCTGAGGCCCCATTCCTGGGCAAACATGCCCACAGTAGCAACAGAGAAGAATACTACAATGGTTGCTGACATGGCTCCTGTGTGGGTTCTCTACATTGGTTGTAGCAGCATCTTGTCAGATTTCACACTGATCACAAATCTAGAGGAGAGTACTACAGAAGGGGAGCTGTGGTTCTGGCCCCTACTTCTTCCTTTGAAGCACCTCAACCTGCACCAGTGTCCGATCAGAGGATAAAAACATCAAGCCTTTCACCACAACTGGAGCTACCATAATCAGAATTGCTTTTAAGTGGGCCATGGCTGTGGCTCAGGGGCAGAGTGCTTGCCTAACATGTGTGACACCCTGTGTTCAAACCCCATTACTGCAAAAAAGCTAAAAATAAAACTGCTGCTTGAAAGTAACAGAGCCAGTATAAACCATGCCCATGAAAAGCTCCATCACCTGATAGGGGCTACCATTCTTATAATAGAAGCAACCACAGAGGGTAAACCTCACATACTCAGCTACTATCCCCACCACACCTACCTAAATACCAGATTGTCCCTACTCTCATAAGACCTGCAGAAACAGTAGATTTCTCCAGTTAAAATTTGGTACAATCTGTGCCCAAACCCATGAATCACAATCAAAGAAGTTACGGGGAGTTCACACTCAGGCATCCAGTTTGAAATAAACTCAACATTTCAGAACAGTAGTATCCCCAAGATATATCATCAGGAAAAAGCTGCATACCAAGTGAGCCATCACCTTAGAGTTAAAGAGATTTCCATCCCAACAGATGCTCAAATATCAACAGAGAAACCCAAGAAAGATTAAGAACAAATAAATATGATGCCTCCTAAAGTTTATAACTCTTAAATATCAAAGATATCAAAGTGGATGAAATACCAAATAAAGAATATAAAAGAATTATTTTTTTTAAAACACAATGAATTATAAGAGAATACAAATTGTATGGTTTCAATATAAGGTGTCCCCCAAAAGCTCATGTGTGAGACACTTCAAGAATGTTCAGAGGTGAAATGATTCGATCATGAAATGTATAACCTAATCAATGGATTAATTAACTGGTATGGATTAAGTGGGCAGTGACTATAGGCAGGTAGGGTGTGGCTGGAGGAAGTAAGTCACTAGGGGCTTTGGGGTTTATATTTTGTCCCTGGTGAGCCGAACTAACTCTCTGCTTCCTGGTGGCCATGTCCTAAGCTGCTTTCCTTCTGCCCATCTGCTAATCTGCTTTATCCAGTCCCAGAACTATAGAATTAGCCAGCCATGGACTGAACTTCTGAAACTGTGAACCAAAATAAACTTTTCCTCCTCTAATTGTTTTTTTTTTTTTTCAGGTCTTTTGATCACAATGACTCAAATGCTGACTGAAACACATACTGTTTAATGAAATAAGAAACATACTGCAAGACATAAATTAAAAGTTCAGTAAAGAGATAGAGATTTTGATAAAGAATCAAATAGAAATCTTGGAAATGAAAAAGCTCACTAAGTGTAAAAAAAAAAAAACAAAAAAAAGAACTCAATTGAAAGCCTCAACAACAGACTAGCTGGAGTAGAAGAAAGACTATCATAGCTTGAAGATAAATTGTTCAAAATACTGTATTTACACAGAAATAAAAAAAATAAGAAAGAATGAAAATAACACAAAAGATCTCTGTAACACTATTAAAAGATCAAACATCTAGCTCTTTAGTATACCTGAAGAAGAAGAACTACAGGTTCAGGGTATAGAAAACCTGTTCAAATGAAATAATAGCAGAAAAGGTCCATATCTCAGGAAAGATATGGAAATCCAGGCGCTGGAGGCAGTTAAAACCCCAAATAGACATGACCAGAAAAGAACCTCTCCATAATACAACTTAGTTAAATTGCCAAAAGTACAGGACAAAGGAAGAATATTAATATCTATAAGAGAGAAGAGACAAGTCCCTTTAAGGGCAGAACAACCTCATCTGTAAAAACATATACAGACTGAAAGTAAAAGAATGGAAAAACAATATTTCAAGCAAGTAGAATCCTAAAGAAAGCAGAAGTATCTATACTTATATACAAAAAAAATAAAAAAGACTTTAAGACAAAATCAGATTTCTCAGCATAAACCTTACAAGCCAGGAGGGCATGAAATGATGCCCTGAAAGAAAATAACTGCTAAGATTACTATACCCAGTGGCAAGGCTATTCTTCAGAATCAAAGAAAAAAAATAAAGAGCATCCAAGACAAACACAAATTAAGGGAATTCATGATAAGTAGAAGGCATTTCAAAAGTCGTTTAAGACACACCAGGAGGAAGAGAGATGATTACCATTATGAGAGCACGTGAAACAATAAATCCCCAAAGAAAAGCAGATACATAAAGGAGAAATAGGAAAAAAATAAAACATTATCAATACAGTAAAATACCAAACCTCAGAGATGAATAAGAGGAGGAAACAAAGAATATTCAAAAAAAAAAAAAAGAAAAGAAAAGGAAAGAACCAGAAGAAAGACAAAATGAAGGACTACTCCCATATCTTTTGTTAATAACTCTGATTGTAAATGGCCTTAATTATCCCATTAAATGACACTAAGTAAGTTTAAAAATAAGACACAACAATATGCTGCCTAAAATAAACTTACCTCACCTGTAAAGACACACACAGACTGAAAAGAAAAGGATGGAAAATCATATTCCAAGCAAATGAAATCCCAAAGCAAGCAGAAGTAGCAATACTTATATACAACAAAACAGACTTTTGGACAAAATTAGAAGAAATAAAAGTTGTCACTATGTATTGATCAAGGAAACAATCCATCAAGAGATATAACAATTATAAATTTATATACTGATTATATTTATCAGAGCACCCAGTATATAAAACAAACACTACTAGACATAAAGTGAGACATAGGCCCCAATACATTAATAGTGGATGATATCAATACCACACTCCTGAACAGATATATCATCCAGGCAAAGAAATCAACAAAGAACTATGAGTTAAGTTACACCATAGGTCAAATGGAGTCACCAGACATTTACAGAATATTTCACCCAACAGATGCAGAATACACACTTTTTTCATTGGCATGCAATATTTTCTAGAATAGACATATATTAGGCTACAAAGTAAGTCTTAAAAAAAATTAAAACAGAGATGATATTCTGCATCTTTTCCGATCACAATGGAATGAAACTGAAAATCAACAGCAAGAGAAACTGTAGAAATTATACAAACACATGAAGATTGAACAACATACTTCTGAACAAACAGTGGGTCACTGAAGAAGTCAGAAGGGAAATTTTTTAAATTCCTTGAATTAGCTGGACATGTTGGTGCATGCCTGTAATCCCAGGTACGAAGGAGGATGAAGAAGGAGGATCTCAAATTCAAGGCCAGCCTGGGCAACTTAGTAAGACCCTGTCTCAAAATACAGTAAAAAGGGCTGAGGATGTGGATCAGTGGTTGATCATACCTAGCATGTGAGAGGCCACGGGCTCAGTACTGCCAAAAAAGAAAAATCCTGAATCTAATGACAATGGAATCACAATGTACGAAAATCTGTAGGATACAACAAAAGCCGTGCTAAGAAAGAATTTCCTAGTAATAAGTGCCTACATAAAAAAAAAGAAGAAAAGAAAAGATAGAGATCTCAAATAAATAATCTAGTGATACATTTCAAGCTCTTAGAAAAACAAGAAAAAGCAAACCCCAAATCAGTAGAAGGAAAGAATAAAGATCAGAGTAGAAATAAATGAAATAAGAGACTAAAAGAACAATACAAAGGACCAGTGAAACAGTTGGTTCTTGAAGAGATGAACGAAATTGACAAATCTTTATATAAATTGAAGAAAAGAAAGAGCAGACCCAAATAAAGTTAAAGATGAAAAAGGACACATTACAACTAATATCACAGAATGCAAAGATCATTAGAAAATTTTCTAAATATGCTAATACATTTAAAAATTTGGAAGAAATGAACCAAATTGAAGTAAGAGGATATAAAAAAAACTAAATAGACTAATAAATAATAATGAGATTAATCAGCAATAAAAAAAAAGTCTCCCAACAAAGAAAAGTCCAGGACCAGGTGACTTCACTGTTGAATTTCACCAGACTTATAAAGAACTAGCACCAATGTTTATCACATTATTCTATAAAATTGCAAGGAAAGGAAACTCCTCCAAATCATTCTACAAAGTCGGCCTTACCCTGCTACCAAAACCTGAAAGGGCCACAACAAAAAAGAAAACTAATGGCCAATATCCCTGATGAACAAAGAAATAAAAATTCTCATCAAAATACTAGCAAATTGAATTCAACAGCAAATCAGAAGACCATACACCAGGATCAAGTTGGATTAATTCCAGAAATGCAAGTAGGGTTCAATATACACAAAATCAAGAAAAGTAATACAGCACATAAACAGAATCAAGGGGGGAAATCCCATGATCAATTCAATAAATCCAGAAAAAAAATTGATAAAATTCAACATCCCCTCTTGATAAAAGCCCCAAATAAACTAGTTACAGAAGGATCACACATGATAAACTCACAGTCGACACCACACTGAATGAGGAAAATTGAAAGCATTTCCTGTAAAATCAGAAACAAGATAAGAGTGTCCACTCCCATCACTCTTTTTCAAGAAATTTGAGCCAATCATGCAAATGAATAAATTAAAAGGCAAACTGGCAAGAAGGAAGCAAAATCATCCCTGTTTTCAGATTATATGAATCTATATTGAAAAACCTAAAGATACCCTCAATAGATGAATAGATAAAGAAAATGTGGTATATATACTCAATGGAATATTACTCAGCTTTAAAGAAGAGTAAAATTATGGCATTTGCCAATAAATGGTTGGAGTTGGAGAATATCATGCTAAACAAAATAAGCCAATCCCACAAAACCAAAGGTTGAATTCACAATAAGGCAGGGGTGCACTAGGGAAGAATAGTGTTAGATTAGGTAGAGGGAAGTGATGGGAGGGGAGGGGATGTGGGGATAGGAAAGATAGTAGAATGAAACAGACATTATTACTGTATTATATATGTGACTACATGACCAATATGATTCTGTAACATGTACATTCAGAAAAATGAGCAATTATATCCTATCTATGTATAATATATCAAAGTGCATAATGCATTCTACTGTCATGTATAACTAATTAAAACAAATTTTTAAAATTTTTAAAAACTAATAGAACTGATAAATTCAGTAAAGTAAAAGCATATAAAATTAACATATAAAATCAGTAGCTTTCTGTACACCAATAACGAACTCACTGAGAAAAAAAAATCAAGAAAGTAATCCCATTCACAATAGCCACACAGACACACAAATACCTAGGGGAAAAAAACCCAACTAAGGATGTGAAAGTCCTCTACAATGAAAATTACAAAACACTAAAGAAATAAATTGAAGAAGACCCCAAAAGATGGAAAGGCCTTCTGTGTTCATGGATTAGGAGAACAAATCTTGTTAAAATGTCCATACTACCCAAAGCCATCTACAGTCAATGCAGTCCCGACCAGATACGAATGACAGCTGGGCATGCTAACGCACATCTAGGATTCCAATGACTGGAAAGGCTAAGGCAAGAGGACTGCAAGTTTGAGACCAGCCTGGGTAATTTAGTGAGACTCTGTTTCAAAATAAAGAAATAAAACATCTGGGGAGGTAACTTAGTGAAAGCGTGCAACCTCCAGTTCCACAAAACAAACAAACAAAAAACCCAGTGACATTTTTTTTTTCACAAAACTATGAAAAAAATCCTAAAACTCACAGGGAAACAACAAATAAAAAATTTAAAAAACCAAATGACAAAGCAATCTTGAGCAAAAGAGCAATGCTGGCGGCATCACAATACCTGATTTCAACACACTCTATAGAGCCATAGTAACAAAACCAACATATTTTGGCAGAAAAACAGACCCATGGACCAACGGAACAGAATAGAGGACTCAGAAATAAATGCACACATTTTAAATCAATTGATTTAAACAAAGTTGTCAGAAATAGAAAAAGGACAGCCTCTTCAACAAATATTGCTGGGAAATCTGGATTTAACCATGTAGAAAATTGAAACTTGACCCTATGTCTCTCTCACCTTGTACAAAAATTAAATGAAAATGGATCAAAGACTTAACGTAAGACCTGGAACTCTGAAACTACTGGAAGAAAACACTGGGTAAACATTTTAAGACATTGGCACAGGCAACGATTTCCTAGATAGGATGCCAAAAGCAAGAACTGACAAATGAATTACATCAAACTAAAAACCTTCTGCATAGCAAAAGAAATAATGAACAGAGAGGACAGGTAACTGACAGAATGGAAGATAATCTCTGCCAGTTGTCTACCCAACAGAGGTTTCATATCCAGAATATATAAAGAACTCAAAAAATTGAACATACACAATCAATCCAATTTTAAAATGGGTGAATGATATGAACAGACACTTCTCAAACAAGAAATAAAATGGTCAATAAATATATTAAAAAATGCTCAACATCTACAGTCATCTGAGAAATGCACATAAAAACTACAATGAGATTCCATCTCACTCCAATTAAGATGCCTATCATTAAAAAAATAGCCAGGTGTGGTGACATATGCCTGTGATTTCAGCAACTCAGGCGGCTGAGTCAGGAGGATTTCAAGCTCAAGGCCAGCTTCAATAATTTAGCAAGGTACTGTCTCAAAATTAAAAAGTTAAAAGGGCTGGAGATGTAGCTCAATAGTAAAGTGTCCCTGAGTTCAGTCCCCAGTAAAGAAAGAAAGAAAGAAAGAAAGAAAGAGAGAGAGAGAGAGAGAGAGAGAGAGAGAGAGAGAGAGAAGAGAAGATGATGACAAGGATGTGGAGGAAAAGGAACCCTTACACACTGTTGGTAGAAATGTAAATTAGTACAGCCACTAGGAAAATAGTATAAAGGCTCCGCAAAAAGCTAAAAATAGAACTACCATATGATCCAGCTATCCCACTCCTGGATTTATATCTGAAGGAAGTAAAGTCAGCACACAAATGAGATACCTGCATACCCATGTTTACTGTGAAACCAGTCACAATAGCCAAGATATGAAATCAGCCTAGATGGATTTTTAAAAATGGAATATCACTCAATCATAAAGAAGAATGAAATCCTGTCATCTGGAGGAAAATGGATGGCACTGGAAGATATGTTAAGCAAAATAAGCCAGACACAGAAAGACAAGTATTGTATGCTTGTTCTCATATGTAGAAACCTAAAGAAAAAAAAAAAGATGACCTGAAAGTAGAAGAGGAACTACTGGGGAGGGAATTGGGGAGAGGGGAAAAAGGAAAGAGAAGAGTAAGGAGGATGTATAAAATGCATTACATATGCAAGAATGGAAATATCACAGCAAATCCAATCGATTCATATGATTAATATGTTAAAATTACAATAAATTTTAAAAAGAAAATCATATATGAGCCTCCAGGTCTGATAATCTCTTTGGATCCTTCCTTCCTTCCTTCCTTCCTTCCTTCCTTCCTTCCTTCCTTCCTTCCTTCCTTCCCTCCCTCTTTCTCTCTCTCTCTCTCTCTCTCTCTCTCTCTCTCTCTCTCTCTCTCTGTCTCTCTCTCTTTCTTTCTTTCTTTCTTTCTGATGCCCGAGGCATGTAAAAATAGATGAAAGACTGTGAGTGTTGGTGAGAATGTGCAGAGAAAGGAGCCCTTAGACCCTGTTGGTAGTATTGTACACTAGTGTAGCCATTGTGGAAAATAGCATAGAGGATCCTCAAAAACCTAAAAATAGAATTACCATATGACCCGACAATTCCACGACTGGGTACATACCTGAATTGAAGTCAGGATGCCCAGGAGATGCCTGTATTCCCATGTTCGTTGTAGCATTATTCTCAATGCCTAAGATACAAAAACAGCTGTGATGCCCAACAATGGATGAATCATTTTTTAAAACAAAATGAACATATACACAATATAAATTCTGTCATTTTCAACAAGTTGAGTGAACGTAGAAGATGATATAACGTAGAAGTGAAATAAGTAAGGCACAAAGAGACAAATATTATATGACCTCACTTATAAATACAATCTTCAAAAGTTATAGAAGTAGAGAGTAGAATGGTGGTCCCCAGGAGATAGTAGGGGATGGGGAATAGAAAGGAAAAGGGGAGCACTTGGTCAATGGGTAAAAAAATCACACTTCTGTAGGAGGAAGAAGTCACAGTAAAGTGACTACAATTAACATACATTTCAAAGTAGCTAAAAAGAAAACAATTTTTTTTTGCTTGTTTGTTTTGTTTTTTATACCAGGAATTGAACCCAGGGGTTCCTAACTAAGCCACATTTCCATCCATTTTTATTTTTTGAGACAGGGTCTTGCTAAGTTGCTGAGGCTGACTTTAAACTTGAATCCTCTTGCCTCGACCTTCCAGTCACTGAGATTACAGGCATGCACCACCTCATCGGCCAAAGAAATATTTTTAAATGTTCTCATCACAAAGAAATGACCCAGCAGCTCAGGAGGCTGAGGCAGGAAGATTGCAAGTTCAAAGCCAGCCTCAGCAACAGCAAGGTGCTAAGCAGCTCAGTGAGACCCTATCTCTAAATACAAAATAGGGCTGGGGATGTGGCTCAGTGGTTGAATGTCCCTGAGTTCAAACCCTGGTACACACACACACACACCAAAAAAAAAAAAAAAAGCAAGAAAATGATAAGTATTTGAAGTAATAGATATGCTGCCTGGTCTGATTTTATCATTCCACAATACATACATGTACCAAAATATCACATCATACCTCAGAAATACATATAATTATTATTTGTCAATTAAAAATAAAAGTATGAAAACAAAATTAAAAGGGATCTGCAATTTTAAATGATGATAAACAAGCACTATGAAGAACTGCTCAGCATCATTAGTCATTTGGGAAATGTCAATCAAAGCCACAGTGGACACCAAGCCACCAAAGGGGAGCAAATTTAGTGACTCACCTCAGCTAACCTAAAGGTCGCTTCACACACAGTCACACTTGGCTGCAGATGGCAGGCAGCAGCAGTAGCAGGTGGGACTCTCCTAGGACCAACGTGGGCATGTTCTTCATGGAAGAGGAGGTGCAGAAGGTAGGGGCAGCATCGATGCTGGGCAGAACCAATGGAAGACCAGGATCAGGATGTCAAGGATAACGTCCAGGGAAGTGGGGCAGGGATGGGGATGGAGAGGAAGCAGAAGTAAAACAAGAAGTAAAAAGTTCAGAAGTAATGAAAAAAATTAAATTAAAAAAAGAAAAGAAGAGCAGAGAAGATAATAGAGAAAAGAACAGGAACCGAAGACTAGGGGAAATTAAAGAGGTCAGAAGAACTGAAAACCCAACACCTACCAGAAGAACAACTAACAGATAAACTGTGGCTAAACTAATTATGGCCAGATCGAAAACTAGCAAAAGAAACTTTGGGTGTGAATAATACAGTTTATGGAATAGATGTTATAAATCCCTCTTCAAGTAATAATGTCACAGAGTGTGGAAAGTTACTAAAGATAAATTATACAATATGAAGTCACTATATTATACTATGTTATTTTTTTTAATTTATTTTTTAAATTTTAGTACTGAGGATTGAACCCAGGGGCATTTAACCACTGAGCCATATCCCCAGCCCTTTTTATCTTTTATTTAGAGACTGGGTCTCGATGAGTTGCGTAGGACTTAAGTTGCTGAGGCTGGCTTTGAACTCAAGATCCTCCTGCCTCAGCTCTTGAGCCACTGGGATTACGGGCATGAGCCATCATGCCCAGCTCTATTTTACCAGGTTTTTGAAAGTTTCAGTTTGAGAGAAGTGTATTTCATTAAAAATGGATCGTTTGAAAAAGATTGACAATTCAATCTTTTTCAATTGAATTCAATTGGCTGGGCTTTGCAGTTAACACACATACACACACACACACACACACACACACACACACACACACAAGAAAAACAAAGCAAGGCCAAAAAGTAGAAAGATGTACTTCCTGGTGGTAAAATACCACCACAAAAGAAGATGACGGGTCAGATTATGGAGGTTATGGATGCAGGATATATATATGCCTATGAAAACTTCATGTGACATTTTATCTTCAATATATACACATATACACATGTGTGTGTACACACGCACACACATACACAGATCATACTTAATGCCCACTGGGATAGCTATATATATATTTTTTAAAAAAAGTGCTGGAGCCAGGCAGAGTGGTACACACAGTAATCTCAGTGACTTGGGAGGCCTAGGCAGGAGGATCATAAGTTCAAAGCCAGTTATCGGAATCTTAGCAAGGCCCTAAGCAACTTAGCGAGACCCTGTCTCAAAATAAAAAATAAAAAGGGTTGGGGATGTGACTTGGTGGTAGAGTTCCCTGAGTTCAATCCCCATTACCAAAAATAAATAAATAAATAAAGTCTTGGCAAGAGTATAGAGAAATGAGAACCCCCATGTATTGTTGGTAAGAATAGAAAATGGTGTAGCCCCTTGGGAAAAGTTTGGCAGTTCCTCAAAAAATTAAACAGAGTTACCATTGGACCTAGCAATTTCCTAGATAGATAGCCAAAAGAATTGAAAACCTATTTTCACACAAAAACTTGCAACAAAATGTTGATAGCAGTATAATAGCTAAATAGGAAAATAATAGCTAAAAGGGGAAATAACCCAAACGTCTACCAACTGGTGATGCAAAACCAAATTGTGGTAAACAAGGAAATGCAATTTGGCAATAAGAAGGAACGAAGTACTGCATGTTACAACATGAATGGACGTTGAAAACGTTATACCAGGTGGAAGGACCAGTTACAAAATACCACGAATTAGACAATTCCATTTATATGAATGTCAAATAGGCAAATCCATACAGGCAGAAAGTAGATTAGCCATTGCCTGGAACTGGACAATTGGAAATGGGGAGTGACTGTTAATGGGCTTGGCATTTCTTTTTGAGAGATGAAATTGTTCTAAAATGGATTGTGGTAATGGCTGCACAACTTAGTAACAATATTGAAAGTCAATGAATTGCATACTCTAAATGAGTTGATCATATAGTATGTGAATTTTTACCTCAAGCTGGTACTTAAAATACCAAAACTATACCAAGGTAGTGTTGTTGTTGTTTTTTTAATAAAGATTTTTTTTAAAGAGAGAGAGAGAGAATTTTTTAGTATTTATTTTTTAGTTTTCGGCAGACACAACATCTTTGTTTGTTTGTGGTGCTGAGGATCAAACCCTGGTCGCACATATGCCAGGCGAGCGCACTACTGCTTGAGCCACATCCCCAGCCCCTAAGGTAGTGTTTTTTAATGGTTAAGAAATTCTTCTTTCCTTGGTTGTTCAGAGACAAAAGACCACCTCACCCTGACATACCCAAAATAAGACTTGGCTCCACCCTTCCTCCATGATTCCCTTGTTTTCTAAAACCATAATTTTCATAAACCATAACACTCTCCTTTGAGACTTTCCTCATTAATGAACTCTTTCCCTATTGCACTAGCTGGAATAAAATCATTTCTTTTAATGTCATGTCAGGTGCATTGTACCTTAGATAGTATTTAGACATAGGATGCTTTTTGCAAGGATTAATTAGATTTTCAAACCCCAAAATTAATGGAAGCAGCCCAGCACGGTGGCGCACACCTGTAATCCCAGTGACTTGGGAGGCTGAAGCAGGAGGATCATGAATTCAAAACCAGCATTGGCAACTTAACAAGGCCCTAAGAAACTTAGGGAAACCCTGATCCTGTTCCAAAATAAGACATAAAAAATGCTGAGGATGTGGCTCAGTGCTAAACACCCCTGGATTCAATCCCTGGTACAAAAAAAAAAAAAATTAATGGAAGCATTAATGGTCTGAATGAACTGGTGTCTGGTATTTGAATTTTGATGTATATGGAGCACATTGTAGCTTGGTTTGGCACAGTTTGAGTCAGGCTATGCTGGTGCAGTTTCTGTTTCTCATGGAGTACCTGGTCTATGGCAGGCACTCAATTAAAAAAAAATGTTGAAAGAATTAAAAATCAGGACTGAGGTTGTGGCTAAACAGCAGAGCAAATGCCTAGCATATGCAAAGCCCTGGGTTCAATCCCCAGCACCACAAAAATGAATAAATAAAAAAGATACAATATAAAAAGATAAATAAAATTTTTTTTAAAAAATCAATACATGTTGGCAGCAGAACAAAAATACCACAACTTCAAATGATATTGGCCAAATTATATCATTATATTGTGTTCATGTACAAATATGTAACCATGAATCCCACCATTGTGTGCAATTTTAATGCACCAATAAAAAATAAATAAATGAACAACTGAAAAAAAAATACTACAACTTTTTTGTTGGTTACAGTTTGGTAAAAAAAAAAAAATCTGTTTTAAAGAAAAAAGTACACATACCCTTGACATAGTTATTCCACTTCTGGGAATTAATTCTACAGATAACTTGCACATGTGCAAAGGGCCACCTGATAAGGTAACTCTTTGCAATATTGTTTGCAATCACAAGAGAGCAGAAATCTCCTAAGTATCCATCAGGAGGAGCTGATTGAGCTCAGCTATGCTTCATACCTATAATGAAAGAAGGTGCAGTTGTGAAAAACACTGAGAAAGTTTTTGTGCTACAGTGTATCCCTGAGATAGTCACTCTGTTCCAGCCACAATGGTTGCTTTGGTCCTATCAGCTCCTGCCTTAGAAGGGTGTTCCCTCTGCTCTGAATATTTTGCTGGAGTCTGTGCCTGGCTCATTCCTTCACATCAAGCCATAGCAAGTCCTTCACTGGCCACTGCCAAAGAAGAAACATAGCTTTTTCTTCCATTCTCATAGGTTCTTAGGTCGAGCAAACTTCTGTAACTATACATAGGTTGAGAAAAACAAGTTCAAGTTTATTGACTTGTGTATTTCATATATACATGGGGACACCCAGAGAGTAGTTCTCAGAGAAATGGCTTTGGATTCCAGCATCTTCAACAAAGAAGATGTTTTTAAGAAATGAGAAGACAAAAGAAAAGGATTTTGAGTCTTTAGGAACTGCAACTTTAGGGGTAAGGCAAATAAAAGCTGGTTAGTAAAGCTAGTTGGCACAAAGTCCTCTGGTACCATCTCCAGGCCCTCAAGGGTCCAAAGTTATCTTTTGTTCTCTCTGGTTGAAAGCAGATGGGGAAGGATGCCTTTTGTTTTTATAAATCTGTATCTAGCTTTTAGGAAAATAGAGAAAGGGGAGAGAGCTTTCTGGCATCTGTTTCTTAATTGCCTTCAGCTCAAGAGTCCTTCACTGTCAGAAAGGTTATTCTATTCTGGTGTCTATTGTCCCATTCCACCCTGTGTGAAAAGGCAACAAGCCACACCACCCCCCACACCTACTCCCACTCTCTGTCCCCTTACCCTGCTTTTCTCCATAGCATTTACCCTCATCATTATGTATTTTCTTGTTTGTTTATTTCCCATAACCTCCAGGAGGGGGAGGAATGGATCTGTTTTGTTCATTACCAAGTCCTAATGCCTAAGACTGCTCAACACACAGTAGGTGCTCAGTAAATATTAATTGAATAAATGAATATGTTAAGTGAAAAAAGCAAGATACTAGGCAATGATTTTTAACATGCTTCTATTTACTTTAAGAGAGGGATTGAGTATCCATAGAAATGCTTCTGGGTACATGAGATATCTTAAAAGTTTACAGAACTAGGTCATGCTGGTTCTCTGCTGGAGGTGTCTAAAAGAATAGAAGGGAGGCTTTTTTTTACTATATGCATATGTATAGATCATTAACTTTCCAAAATTTTTTAAATTTAAAAGTAAAAAGAAGCCATAATTCTAGTATTGGGGAGGATGAGGCAGAAAGATTGTAAGTTCAAGGTCAGCCTCAGCAACTTAGTGAGACCCCCATCTCAAAATAAAAAATAAAAAGGACTGGGAATGTAGCTCCTGGGTTCAATCCCCAATACTACTACTACTACTACTACTACTAATAATAATAATAATAATAATAATAACAATAAATTCTTAAAGTAAAAAGAAAGTTATGCTATTTTTTGAGGGGGGGTGAGTAACAGGGATTGAACTCAGAGGCACTCAACCACTGAGCCACATCCCCAGCCCTATTTTGTGTTTTATTTAGAGGCAGGGTCTCACTGAGTTGCTAAGCACCTTGCCCTTGCTGAGGCTGGTTTTGAACTTGTGATCTTCTTGCCTCAGCCTCCTGAGCCAGTGGGATTACAGGCATGCATCAACACATTCGGCTCCATTTATTGTTTATAGCTCCAAATTATGCTGTCCTGTGAATGTCCTATAGGTCATTTCATCAGTCCTTTTTCAATGGACAATTAAGTCATTCCTAAACTTTTGCTGTTGTAAATAAAGCAGTCTGAATATTCACTATTCATAAGTCATAGCAAATAGGATGCTGAGGTCTTTTTATGCTCCTTTAACTTTGGTTATAAAAACCTTGCAATACATAATGTAACCAACACCCCAAACTAAAGAGAAATTTCCTGCAGTTAAGTCCAGTTGTGTGACCTTATAAAAATCACTTTCCCTCTCTGGGCTTCCATATGGAAAGATGTCTTGTATCCCTCCCTCTGTGGCTCGATTGCTCGACACCACATACGAGTGACTTGGGGCAGCTGGTAGGTGGTAGCAGATTTGATAGAGCAAGCAGAAAAGAAAGTGATGCCATTAGTCTGCACCAACTCAGCCTGATGGGCCAGCAGAGGTCCCCTGACAGAGGCAGGAGCATCCAACACAAGGGCATTGGGACCCAGAGTCTGCTATGGCATGACTCAGAAACTTTGTCAGGACTGGGCCCTACCTGGGCCTCCTCCCCCAGCCCCAGGAGACCCATCCCTTCTGAAGAATATGACAAGGCACAAGCTTCCCAGAATGCCCCACCCTGCTTTGCCTAACCTAGAAATAGACTCCTCAGGAGAAAGGCGCTGGTAGACACCATCCCACCGCCCTGGTAGGCAGAATGATGGCAATGCAGGTATTGCATTCCACCTGTTCACATTATGGATTTAATAAGAATAGTTTTCTTGCTCGTTTTCAGTTTTCATCAGCAACTAAGACTTTATTCAAAAAGAATTTGTGAAGCTTTCTGCTCAGAACTTTATGAGGAACTTGCTCAACAGAAGTCTGCTCACTTTCAGCATGTACATTTTGTAAGAATCTCAGCAGACTGCTTTTCTGAATTCTTTTCCTTTTTTGGCTTTTTCTCTTTTCTGAGCTCCACGTCATGTTTTTCTAGATCAATCCCAACTTAATTTGTACTCATTCCCAATGATCCAAGACTTTGCAAAGGAAAGTTGAGTTTGTAAAATAAAATTGTCTTTCTTCTAAAACATTCAAATTTATTAGCATTATTAGGTAAAATGCAGAAAATTTTAAATCAAGTTACTTAAATCTGTATGATCTCTGCCCCCGCCCCTACTGGAGATTGAACCCAGGAATGCCCTCGAACTGAGCTACATCCTCAGCCTTTTCTATTTTTATTTTCAGACAGCATCTCACTACATTGCCCCGGCTAGCCTCCAACTTGTGATCCTCCTGTCTCAGCCTCTTCCGTGGCTAGAATTACAGATATGTGCCACCACGACTGGCTAAGCTAAATGAGTACATGCATTGTTACAAAATAAAAGTTGACAAATCTGAGGTTTTAATGTCTACTTAAGGGCTGGGGTTGTGGCTCAGTGGTAAACCATTTGCCCAGTATGTGTGAGGAATTGGGTTTGATTCTCAGCACAACATATAAATAAGTGAATAAAATAAAAGTCCTTCAACAACTAAAAAAAAAAAAAAGTCTACTTAATAAGCAAAAACTATCACGCCTCAGATATTTTATAGCTACATGTATATAAATTAAAGAAAAATATTAATTCTTTACCATATCAAAATGTTTCTGAGATAACTGCGGTATTTTGTTACATAATGACCCTAATATATCACAACTTCCTTTGCAATTTGATTTCTGCCTTGCCCCCGCTCCTTGAATCTGAGAAATGCTCAACTTTCCTTTTGCTCAATAGAATGAGCCAGAAGTAACATTGTGCAAGTCCCACCCTAGTAAGGCCTTAAGAAGTCATGTAGTTCTTGCTTTTTCCTTCTTTGAACATTTCTGAACTAGGTGAAAAAGCTGT
Source organism: Ictidomys tridecemlineatus (assembly GCF_052094955.1). NCBI lineage: Eukaryota > Metazoa > Chordata > Mammalia > Rodentia > Sciuridae > Ictidomys > Ictidomys tridecemlineatus. The sequence goes on from NC_135488.1 coordinate 71,008,994, forward strand.
ATCCAAACAAGAGGAAAAAAGGCCATTTGGAGGAGAACTAAAGTATCCCAGCCAACAGCCAGTGCAGTACCTGTCAAAAGTGAACATAGCCAGCTTGAACCATCCAGTCCAAGGTTAGCTGTTGGCTTAGCACAGTTACATAAGTGACTCCAAAGGAGCTCAGCATAGAAATTATGCAGCTAAGCTGACCCTAATTTTGGAACAAAAGAATTATGGTCTTAAACTACCAAGTTTCAGTATGGTTGTTACACAGCCATAGGCAACTGATACAGGCAATTGTTGTGAACACTAAACTACTTCGTGACTACCTCCAGAAGCACGAATTAGAACAAGAAGAGAATGGGGGCTTGGCACAACTGAGAAGCAATACTTGGTAATGTGATACCTTCTAAATTCACCCTCTCTGAGAGGACACACACACATTATTAGCCAATTCCGTTATTTCTCCCTCCAAAGCAGTATCTGATCTGCCCCCCAGGTCAGCAGGGACGCAATCAGCAAAATTTCACAGAATTTGGACTCAGCAGTCTCTTGTTTTGAGAGTATAGGAGGAAAATATGGACACGTAGGGTGTTAGCCATGCATATTAGTGTTCATGGTTGCAGGCTGCACTGTGCCAGTGGCACTTGCAAGAACCCAGGTGACAAAAGCTCCCATGTGGTCTTCAATAAACTTAACTTTTTGTGTATGTTTGTGATATGCAAGGCATCAGGACCCAGAGCAAAAATCCACTTGCCACACATAAGCACAACATTGTCCTGGCCTATTTGGTGACATGATTGAGGCCAGACTTGGGCACCTGCCAATGAATTATGACTAAGGAAAAGCAACAACAGTTATCAAAGCTTAAATTTGCCTGTTGACACAGACTTTAGGGAAAATCTCCCGAAGAAATAAAAGGCCCAATAGATAAAGGTAGATGTGCAAAAACATTTATCACAAACTTGGCTTAAATTAAGAAAAAGTGGAAACAACTTTAACATCATTAAGCTAGGCAAACACCTGTAAATCCCAGCTAGTAGGGAGGCTGAGGCAGGAGGATCTCAGTTTGGAGTCCAACCCAAGCAACTTAGTGAGACCCCATCTCAAAATAAAATGTCAGAAAGGCTGGGGATGTGGCTCAGTGGGAGAGCACTTGCCTAGCATGTTGGAGGCCCTAGGTTCAAACCCCAGTTCCTCACACACAAAATCATCAATAGGGGAAGGGTGAAGTGAACTGTGGAGTGAACAGTGGTCCATTCACATTAACCAATGTTATGCAAAGTTAAGAGTGTGGTTATATTTATATCTGTTGACTTGGAGAGATGTGTTTGTTCTTTCATTCATTAAATATTTATTAAACATCAACCATAAACCCAGCATTGTTCTAACCACTAGAAATACAGGAAGGAAAAAACAAGATCTGTTGCTCATGGAGTTCATATCTTAGTGGAAGAAACAGATCATAAACAAATAACTATATGGTTGTCAGATGGTAATGAATGCTATGAAGAATAATGGTGGTGAGATGAGAGGTCGAGCCCGGATGTGAGGGAAGAAACTTGGTAACCAGTAGAGGAAGGGCAGCCCAGACTGAGGAAACAGTAAGTGCAAAGGCCCTGATTAGGGGATGTGCATGGTGTGGTCTAGAAACACCATGGAGGAGGGTGGCCCAGGTACTGGGTAGGAAGGAGGTCAGGGTGGACAGCATTGGGGTTGGGTGTATGTGTGTGTGCAGATCATGAAGGGCCTTTGCAGAAGCCTGGGTTCTTATCCTGAATAGGCTGTGAGGCCACTGAAGTCTTCTGAGCTGAGGAGATATGGGATCTGACAGGTTTTTGAAAGGATTCCTCTGGCTGCGCAGACTGCCTGGAGCGAGGGAGGAGTGAAGAGGCAGTTACAGTAACACTGATGAGCCCTGAGTGATAGTGGATGGAGCTGACGTCACAGGGAGGCAGTGGGGTGGGGGAATTCCCAGAGGAGTCTGAACGTGAGGCCTGCAGGACGTCCTAATGGAACTGCATGTGGGGTGTGGCCGAGGAGCCAGATGGCTAAGTAGCACAGATGAGTAATGCTAGTTCCAAACTCATGTAAGCATGATCCCGTTTTTGCTCAAGTAAACATCCAATGAAACCCTCTCTCCCTTTGTGTGGATCTTTCTTTTTTTGTTTTTGTTTTTGTTTTTTGTTTTTCCCATATTTTATTGGCTCATAATTACACATAAGAGTGGGGTTACATATTTGTACACGCACATAATAGAACAGTATTATTTGGTCAATATCATTTTCCAGGACTTCCCTTTCCCCTTCCCTCCTCCCTCCCTGAAGTCTGAATGTGTGGATCTTCAGGCAGGGGTTATATGAGGGTATAAGTCGGCTGGAGCTGCCATACCAGAGACAGGGCGGCTTGAACAACAGAAAGACACTTTCTTCAGTTCTCGAAGCCAGAAGATGCCATCAGGGCTGGCTTCTGGGGAGGCCTCTCTTCCTGACTGGGAGACAGCTGCTTCCCTTACCTGCCTCTTCCTGGGCCTGCATGAGTGAAAAGAGAGGCTCTCTCCTTCCTCTTCTTCTTCTTAAAAGGACACCAGCTCTTTTGGATCTAGGCCCTACCTTACGGCCCCACTATCCCTTTTTACCTCCTTAATCAACCCTTTCTCCAAATACAGTCACATTGGGGGCTTGCGGTGGGGGGTCACAGTTCAGCCAATGATAGTGAGAATTGAGATACTGTAGAAGGAGATGCACAAATAGTATAGACACAGCCAGCTTTTTTGTGCTCACTTTTCTCCTTTGAACTGTTACACAAGTTGCAATGAATCCATGTTAATAAAAAAAAAATTTTTTTTTTGACAAGGCATTTAATAAAAATAGATTTTTAAGCAAAGGGGGAGCCACCTGGGTTCAGAATTGATCCCTGCACATATATTTAGAGCTACCACTAACCTCTGACTCTGAGCTCCTGTTCCTGGTCCCTAGTTCTCTCATGACCTTGGCAGAGAAGCAGGGACACTCAGGGAGGCGCAGCACTTGGCAAACTGGTTAAAAGGATCAAGGAGAAAGAAAGTGAGCATGACTCACCTCCCTGAATCCAGTGTGGGGCCAATGTGACAACAGCCCCAGACCTGGCAGGCAACTCAAGGGTGAGGGTCTGAGATGCAAGTGATTGGAAGGAAGCCTTATTATTGGACTCAGCAGCCTCTTGTTTTGAGAATATAGGAGGAAAATATGGGCATCTAGGGTGTTAGTGAGGTCCACGGAACATCCTCTTCCCTTCTATCCATGAGGAAATGTAAACCATGGAGTCTTATAAGAGTTGGTCAGCCTTGTGGGCTGACTCAGAGCCATGGGTGTGGTTTAAGAAGACAACCCAGGAACCACAACACCCAGAACCCCCACTTTTACTGATTCATTTTGGAGGTTCTTGGAAAGTTCTCTAGACTTCCCTCTCACAGATCTCCCGGCTCAGGGAATTAATTTCAGGAAGCCTTAGGTGACACGGCCTCCCCTGCACCTGGGAGATCCAGAGCTGGGCCTCAGCTTCAACTCCTGCTGGTACCTGCCGCACCTCTCACCTGGCCAGCCTTGTCCTCTCAAGCCCTGGTGGGTAGCACAGGTTCTCCATGTCTACCCATTTAGAAAGGAGAGGGCTGGTGTGTCCCTTCTTCCCTCCCAGCACCACTGTTGAGCTTGTGTTGACCCAGCACCCACAGACCAGTGCACCTGGGCCACTCGTGCTTGGTGACCTGGACTTCCTTCATCCCCACTGCCTTTTTATTGGAGATATGAATATCCACTCTCAGGAGTGGAGCTGGGATGCAGGCCCAGCTCTCCTCACCCTAGGCCTAAGCTCATCTGTGCACTGTGCACACTTGCAGAGCAGCCAAGAAACCCACATGACCTCCTTTGCATGAAATCACCTTGAGAAGCAAAGACCACTTGGCAAACATGATGTATTGGTGCCTCTCCTAATAGTTGTTCCACTGGCCCAACGTGCCTGGAACTGGCTCAAGAATACACCATCCCCCTTGGATGCCCATCACTGAGCCTAACAGCCCAGCAGGCTGGCTTGATGGGTAAAGGCTCACAGGAACCTTGGCTTCTGAGTCCCAGGTATGAGTGCGCTGAGAACACTCCACAGGATGACTGGAGGGCCCCACGGGCAGAAGCTGGAGCCCCATCCAGATGCTCACAAGGGCTGGTGGTAGCTCATGGTAGAGCTCAAGCATGCTGTGAGGCCCTGGGTCCAATCTCAGCACCAATAAATAAATAAATAAATCCCACAAGTCCAGGGATCTTAAACGAGTTGTCAATTGGGTCTTGATAGTACAGCTATAAAATAATGATGGAACCTCTTGTGGCTCAGGATACTTCTGGCTTCAAAGATTTGTTATGTCACAGAGAACCTTCCTCAGGCTTCCTTGCTTGGGAGCAGGAGGCCTCACGAGAGACAGGATGAACGCTTCTAGAAAGCACCACAGATTCCCAGAGGCCACAAAGTCCTCACGCTCTGGCCCTGCTTTTTTTTTTTTTTTTCCTGAACTACCCTTATCTGACTAAAAGCAGAGCCTTTTCCAAAATAATTCAGCTGTCATAAACTCCATTTCCAGGAGTTTCCCCACTAGGGAAGACTGACTTCTATCACCAAGAGAAGTTGCAAGGACATGAAAGAAAAAAAAAAAACCCTCAAAAGACAACATTGTCACAAAACTATCACATCTCCCATCTATTCTCCTGAGGGCCGGTTTATCTTTCTTAAAGGTCATTTGTTTTCTCTTTCCCAATTCAAAGGTTACATAAATCCCAAATTCCCATGCCTCTTCAAGGTCACATTTTTCTGTGAACTTCCCATGTGCATGGATAAATTTCTGTCTTTGGGATCTGGGGATGTGGCTCAATGGTAGAGTGCTTGCCTAGCATGTGCAAGGCCCTGGGTTTGAACCTCAGCAACACAAACACATAGTTTAAAAAAAAAAAAAAAAAAAAAAGAAATTCCAACTTTGGTTCTATTGATCTGTTCTCTGTTGGTTTAGTTCACAGTCCCTCCATCCTTAAACATTCGAAGGGAGAGGAAATGCTTTTCCTCCCTAGCAGTTATCAGCTCCTCAGAGGAGCCCTCCCGGACCATTCTCAGTTAGGCCTCTTCCCTCTTTTTCGTTTTTCATTGCATTTTATCATAGTTATGATTTTGACTTTATTCGTCTGCTTACTAGGTTTTCGTGTACCTTCCACTAGAAGGTAAGCCTGTGCAGAGATAAGGCGGCTCCTACCTCCTTCCTTACTGAATACCAAGGGCTCAGCATGATGTCTGGCACCTGGCGAGAGAATGGTTGAAGAAACCCATGCTTGGCCCAGGTAGGTACTGTTGACTCTGCAGCTTAATTCCATTCTACTCACTGAGAACTTATGGGGTCCGTGGTGAAGGGGAGGGAAATTTCCCCTCCACCTTCTAAAGACTCCTTGGAATAAACTAACAGAGATTAAATAGGAGAAAAGGCATTCTAATGTATTTAACATGCAAAAAGGGAAATATAGCATTGGGGGAAATCACAGGAGTGTGCTTACTCACTAGACCAACACCATCCAGAAGCTTCTATGACTTTTTTTTCTATAGCAGAAGGGGAAAGTGGGAAATGTAGACAGTTTTGAGGGATTGTGAATGATAATTGGGGGCAATGAATGTTACCTACAAAAATTACCCTATCAAAAATATCTCTTTGGAATTTGAATGAGACCAAGGGACTTGGTCAGAGAAGGCCAGCAGGTGAGGTTGCATTCCTCAGGCCTCTGTTCTGAGATAGGTAGTGGGATTTGGGGGTGGGGATGGAGGTGATTGTGTCCCTGTTGTAGTCTGCCCTTAAGCAGACAAGGGAATTCCACAGATTCTCTCCCTACGCTTGGATGGGCAGAAACAACACAAGGTTTTTCTTTAGGTCAAATGCTTAGCATGCCCCAAATGCCATGAGGGTGGTGGTATCATTCTCTGAGCCCCAGTAATGGTGCTCTGTGTTAAAAACACACACTCCTGTCCTCTAGGTGCTTATAGAAAAATGGATACCTATGCTCAGCTCAGTGGGGCAAATGTCAGGAGGAGGACATATGAGAAGAATATGATGCTTCCCCTAAAAATTTATTGCTGAGTGAGGGAGACAGGGAAGAAAAAAAGGGAAATGTCAGAAGGAACTTGGTAACAAACACAGCTCCAACTACAGTTATATAGCACATTACTAAAAACAGATTGCTAAGCTGTTCTCCTGACCTTTGTTTAGGGAATAATTCACATTATTCTGCTAATGACAGTGTTGGGAGAATAACAACAACCTTAGATGGAGCTCAAGTTATTTGTTGCTTTTAGACAACTGTGAGGATCACCCATCCCCTGGGCACGAGGACTGCTACAGGCAACACTGGTCTCCTCTTGGCAGCTTCTCAAATGGCAGGTCTACACCCAGGACAGTCAGGATGCCCTTAACAAACCCTGCGGGGAAGCTTTCCTGACCTGGTTAGGGTCCCTTTATCCATAAAGGCCAAAGATGTCTCTCATTTCCTCCAAAGAGGAAATGTATAACCGGGAGAATTTTTTGAAATAATTTCAATGCACAGGAACCCCAAAGGACCCGAATAACAAGGCCAGGCCTCGTGTTCTCAGCGCCTCAGATTTCCAAGCCCAAATACCTAAATTCCTTTATCTCTTGAGTAGGCCTGAAGTCCTAGTGCTAAATGGCTTATGGTGGTCAATCCTGGGGCCGGGTGTCCACATCCTGATGCTATCAGTCCACCTCTAAACAATTCAAGACCCCTGTGATGGTAAATTTAGATTGTCACCTTGACTGGACAACCTAGATAGCGAGGTTAGAAGATGAGTAAATCACACTTCTGGGTGTGTCTGTGAGGATGTTTCCAGAGAAGATTGGCAGCTGGGCCAATGAACTGAAGCAGGCAGGCCCACCCTGAACGTGGGGGGCACCATCCAGTTGGCTGAGTTCCGAAGTGGAATGAAAAGGCAGAGGGAGGAGAAAACTTGCCCTTGCTGCTCAACCCTCCTGAGTAGATGCATTTTTCTGCTCCTGTGATCCTTGGACATCAAACCCCAGGTTCTTTAGTCTTTGAATAAGGACTTGCACCAGGAACTCTCTGGGGCTTTCAGCCTTCAGCCTCAGGTTGGGACTGCGTCACTGGTCTCTACATCACTCATATCTCTCTCTCTCTCTCTCTCTCTCTCTCTCTCATTCTGAAGTCTCTGGCTTCTCAGACTGAGTGGCTACCAGTTGCCCTGGCTCTCCAGCCTGTAGACAGCCACTGTAGGACTATTCAGCCCCTGACTATGTGAGCCTATTTAATAAGTCCCCTCCTAAAAATGTATACATTCATTGGTCCTGTTTCTTTGGAGAATCCTGACTAATATTGTTGTCGAAAGCTCGGTCCTTTTCCCTGATGCCAGTCCATTAACAAGGACACAGTTTTGAGACAAAGGAAAAAGAAGGTTTATTGCTCTGTTAGCAAAGGAGAAACACAGGGGACTCCTGTCCCAAAGGCTGTGACTCTGCCCAACCGCAGGAACAGGGGCGCTTTTTAAGAGGTGACTCAAAGACTACATTCCACGTGCTCTCTGTTGGGGTTTAAGTCACTTGTTAATTTAGGGGATAGTCTGAGATCTTCTGGTACCCTCCCCAAAGTCTAGATTACTTCATTCCCACGGTGGGTAAGTGCCCAAGGACAGATAACTCTGTCTAAAATGGGGAAGAAAGTGAATCCTGTTTCCCCTGAGATTAGGGAGGAAAAGGAAGAGAAAGAAACCTGTCCATTTTAAAAATAAATTGCAGTGGCAGAGCAGTCTAGGCTTTATTAAAGCATAAAGTGGATCGCTGTTACAATATAGCCCCTTAGGCCAGAGGAGACCTCAGAAGAGCACTGGGTAGGTTTTTCTGGGATTGGGGATCTCACAGGAAGCATGACTTTTAGGACTAAAAGCAAGAAAGTCCTAGGCAAACCTGGGTAAGTTGGTTGCCTGTTCAGGCAACATCGCATCTGTTTTATGTCCATGTCACTAAACCTAAGCAGTGTATTTTTTTACATTTAACATCACTGACATCAAGATGTGTCTTAGAAACAGCTATCAGCAGGAATTGAAGCTGAGTTCTCCCAGAGAGGATGCACATTTCCGGGGCACGATTAATGCGAGACCACCCTCAGTCAATTTTCTGCTTGACTTTTTGAGACCACACTGACAGTGTGAATTCAGACCTCAAATCTGCACAAGGACAGCTTTGTGGTTTAAATTCTCTAGAGAGACTTGTTATCCCTCTCTCCACACAGTGCCAACATGGAGATAGGCACAGTGCCTGCCAGTCGATTCTGTGGGAAGATAATTTCCTGAGCTTTTCTATCTTTGGCATTTTTCCCCCTCGTTGAGTGGCACATAAAACCATAGTATGGCTTACAGTCGGTGGCATCTCAGACTGGATAAAATACAAGTAACTATCAGTCCCCAACAGCCCACATGGAGGCAGAGGGACTTCATTGATTCTAGAAAGCACAGTCCTGGTGCTTTGGAAACTTGCCATCTCCAGGAGAGAAGAGAGTGTTATCGCAGGTATTCCGAGCCACACCCAGAGAATACAGCAACAATTTTAACCATCCCAGCCTGTTGGTACTGGTGGGTTATCTCTAACCTGGAAGCCCATTTAAAAAGCTTATTTTCGTCAGTTTCTCCAGATAATGTTTGGAAACATTAGTGGCTGTCCCTATACACAGAGACCATTTGTGTAAATTTTTTTTTCTTTTTAATTTTTTCTCCTTTTTTTTTTTTTTTTTGGTACTGGGGATTGAACCCAAAGGCACTTTTCCAATGAGCCACATCATCAGCCCTTTTTCTTTTTATTTTTTGAGACAGGGTCTCACTAAGTTGTTTAGGGCCACACTAAATTGCCAAGGCTGGCCTCAAACTTTCAAAACTCCTGCTTCAGCCTCCCAAGTCACTAAATTTTAGGCGTGGGCTACCTTGCCCATATTTTCTCCATTTTTATTGGTGCATTATAGTGGTACATAATGGTGGGATTTGTTGTTACATATTCAAACATACACACAGTATAACTATATAATTTCACCAATATCACTTCCCTGTGCGTCTCCCCTCCCCTCTGATTTTTTTTTTTTCTTAACCAGGGATGGAACCCAGGTGCACTTAACACTGACCCACATCCCTAGCTCTTTTTTGGATTTTATTTTGAAACAGGGTCTTGCTGAATTGCTTAGGGCCTCCCTAAATTGCAGATGCTGGCTTTGAACTCAAGATCCTCCTGCCTCAGTCTCCCGAACTGCTGGGATTACAGGAATGCAACACTGTGCCTGGCTGTCTGAATCCTTCCTAATATCTGTCTCATGTAGAAAACTCAAACAGTGTTCCCTGTGCCTTTCAGTGGTTCATTCAGGTGACTTTACCAGGGACCCCTCTGGCCAAGCCCCCACCACTGCCCCATCCTCTAGCCAGCTCAGTCACCCTAGACTCTTCAGCCTATGATCTGTCTTTCTTGCTGTAATTCCCAGCCTCCTGGGTGCTATAGTCTCAAGTGTTTCCTGTGTCCCTCCTCAAATTCATGTTAAAACCTTAAACCCTCAGGTGATAGTATTAGGAGGGGTGAGGGCCTTTGGGAGGTGCTTAGGTAACAAGGTTGGGGCCATCTTGAGTGGGATTGGGTCTTAATAAAAAAAAGGACCCAGAGAGGAATCTTGTCCCTTCTACCACAGAAAGACACAGCTCAAAGCTGCTATCCATGGGGCTGGGGATGTGGCTCAAGCGGTAGCGCGCTCACCTGGCATGCATGGGCCCAGGTTCCATCCTCAGCACCACATACAAAGATGTTGTGTCCGCTGAAAACTAAAAAATAAATATTAAAAAAAAAAAGCTGCTATCCATGAACCAGGAGACACAAAGTGCTGAACTTCAATCTTTTCTGGAACTGTGAGACTTATATTTCTGGGTTTTATGAACCCCTCAGTTATGATGCTTTGTAATAGCAACCTGAAGGAATGAAGGCATGGGGCTGAGCCTCCCATACCCAAATCCCAGGGCAGGAACTATCCCCTCCTGCTGCGTTTAGAGGCAATGCTCCTCAAGGCCAAGGTCAGCCACTCTGAAGGCAGAAGCCAGAACTGGGGCTCTTACCCTGGGGCAGGTGCACACTGAACCCCACACAGACCTTTCCAACTTTGCCAGGCCCTCTGGGTTGAAAAAGGGGAGGGGAAGACATATATACAGACTGACAGAGGGGAAGAATTCTAAGGTTTTTGAGAGCACTAAGAATCCAGCCTCCACAAAAAGAGCTTCCTGTTTCTGGTTTAACCTAAACCATTAGGTGAATGTGTTGATAAAGTGGGTCTAGGAGCCTGGTTCTGGTAAAAGTGCCCTGGATTTAGATTGTAAGATCTACAACCAAACTCTTCCCTTTCTGTCTATGGGACTTTGAGCAAACTGTTTCAACATTTTAGGTTTTTTTTCCCCACATAGAGGAAAGCGACTTCCCCCTACCCTCCTGGGTCGTTTGTCTGCGTTATGAATTAAATTGATAGATTAACAGAAAACACACACACACACACATTTAGTCATGCTTCTGTGCATAGAAGTTCCACAAACTATGGGACTTTAAAAAGGGCCAGTCTGGGAGTGGTGGCACACTCCTGTAATCCCAGCAATTTAGAAGGCTGAAGGAAGAGGATTACAAATTCAAAGCCAGCTGGGCAACTCAGTGAAGCCCTACCTAAAAGTAAAAAAATAAAAAGGACTGGGGATGGAGCACTCTAGGTTTAATCCTCAGTACACACACACACACACACACAAAATCAGATAACTGAAGCTTAGGTATCATCCTGTGGGACAGATAATAAAGGCCTGGGGTTCTGGGGTGTGGTGACCACAAGGGAGAGTTTGGGGAGGAATTGTTTGGTGAATACAGGTTGTAATGTTATGCACAGAAGTCACTTGGGTGATAGAAGTGACCGTCTGTTTCACTGTCCCAGCTCAATCTCTAGCTAGGAATAAAGGCAGGCAGCAGCCCTGGGAATAGGTGGTTGTCTGGGCCCCTGGTCTCCTCTCCTATAATCAGGTATCTTCCCTGGTTGGTTCCCAGGAGGAGATTCATGACTCCTGAGTTCCTTTTGGAGGCTCCCTCTTTAGGCATATAAGGGGAGCCTCTAGCTCCTAGACCCCCAAGTGCCCCAGTTCAAAGCAATCAGCACATCAAAGTGACATATTTTGGGGTAGCACTTCCTGAATTCCTTTGTAAAAAAGGAATTATTTTTGCCACTGTAGGGTTGTGAAAGGATTAAATAGGATAATGTGTGCTTTCAAACATGCTTTGCAGGCATCAAAGCATTACACAAATACTTAGGCCTGGGAGGGAAGAGAAGTGGGTATTAGGTTTAGTGCTGTGTTTTTCAGAGTAAGGGTTGTGTGAGCCATCAGTAGGTTGTGGAGGGGGTGGGGAGTGGGTATAGGAAAGGAAACTGCTTCCTTCTCTTCTAGGTGCTCAGTTGAAACACCTATTACAAAAGACAAATTAACAAAAGAAAAACAATCGAATATTTTTTTAGTTAATAAATTCATTATTTTTCAGAGACAGGGTCTTGCTGTATTAATCAAGCTGGCCTGGATCTCCTGGCTTAAGCAACATTGATGCTATTACTGGCATCCAAGCCCAGGAAACCTACCTGGATTCTGGCTGGCTGGATTGGCTATCCTCTGCCTCCTCCCACATACATAAAAAATGGAAAAATGATAGAACGAAAAAAAAAGGAAGAATAAATTTTATGCAGTTTGATCAAACTGTGGAGAAACAGCTAGACTGCTTCTCTAGTGGTTCCCACAGAAGCAGTTACAACTTAGGTGATATACAAATGTAGATTTAGTCCCAGGTTATTTTTCATCAGAAACGTGTCTGTCTGATCATTCTTGGCCTCTGTCAGGCTGGGGTCAGCCCTTCAGCCATTACATTCAATATGAGGAAATACTGGGTGCAGAAAAACAGTGACCAGGAAGTCCTCTTTCATTTCTGTCTGTTTCACTGTCCCAGCTCAGTCTCTAGCTAGGACTAAAGGCAGGCAGCACCGCACTCAGAAATTGATTCAAATGTGTGTCTTCTGTATACCTGGGAGAAACTCAGGAACAACTCAAAGAGGTGGCTACAACCTGAGCTTAAATAAACAACATCTTCAGCTAAACAAAGGAAGAAGGGTGTGGGAGAGGCCAGTTATGAGAGTAGCAGGGGAAAGTACAAACAAGGGTGAGTTGGTGAGCAGACTTCAGCTGGTGTTTCCTCACTGACCGGAGTCCCGGGATTCAGAGACTCTTCCTGACACAGAGAGGGAGGTACACTTACAAATAGAAACTTACTCCTTAAATATAAACCTCCCTTACAAAAAGCTAACTTCAACAGCTGAACTTCTCCTGTGTCTATTTCTCCAATAATCAGCTCAAAATAGTCTTTATGTCAAAAGGACATATTTGGGGTGGCATATTATGATCTCCTACCTGGATCATTATCGACATTTTCAAAAATTAAATAGAGTAGAAAATATCAAGGTGTAGAAGTTATACATCACAAAAATCAATAGAAATGGTGTATTTTAGAAATGAGAGCATAAGGGTTAAAAAGCCTAAATAAATTGCATGTGGTCATGCATGGTTATAATTGAAGCCAGAATTTTTATTAAGAGGCTACTGACTCTTGCCTGGCGTGGTGGGGCATACCTATAATCCCAGTGATTTGGGAGACTGAGGCAGAAGATTGCAAGTTCAAAGCCAAACTCAGCAACCTAGTGAGGCTCTAAGCAACTTAGCAAGACCCTGTCTCAAAAGAAAAAATAAAAAGGGCTGGGGATGTGGCTCAGTGGTTAAGCCCTCTGGGTGCAATCCCCAGTACAAGAGAGAGAGAGAGAGAGAGAGAGAGAGACAGAGAGACAGAGAGACAGAGAGACAGAGAGACAGAGAGACAGAGATACTTACCCTTTAACAAATATTTTTCCAACTAAGCCACATTTAGAATTCTACTATGTACCAACCAACTTCCACATACAGACACTTTATTTATTTATTTATTTATATACCAGTATATATATATATATATATATATATATATATATATATATATATCCCAAGTAACAACAAAAGGTATTATTCTTTTAAGTTGTGTGTATACATGTTATGATGCAAAAATCTGTTTTTTTAATATCATAACACACACAGTAAGACTACTTATTTCTGTGGTAAATAACAAGTAGAAATAAAGGGGGCTATTCTTACTTTGTTGTACTTTTTAACTGTAGCATTCCCCTTTCCAAGAGTGTAAGAATTCATTTTGGGAAAGAATTTACCTTTTGTTTGGGAAACCCATTAATGGACTCTGATTATACACAGGTAAGCTCCTGAGGCCAGGCTCAAGTGAGCCCTTGAAAATCCAAAGGACCCAAACTGCTCTGTTTAATAAAGTGAATATTCAAATTGAGGCTTGGGGTTTCAGACGAAAGGGTAGCTAGGCCCTGGGAGGGAGACCCTGAGCTTCCCTCGGCACTGGTGGAAAATTAAAATGATTCCCCAATTCCTTGCATCACGGAGTTGCAAAGTAAAGGTCATCACTGTATAGTAATCATTAATATTTTTGCCAGGCATTCATTTCATTTTGTCCCCTCTGGGAACATGTTAGTATTATACTTCTTGGCATCCTTATGTGACCAGTTCTGGCCAAAGAATTTCTTTGACCAGTGAGTTTTATTCTACATATCATCGGGGGCCCACACATTTAGTTGCTGTGTGAAATCTACCATAATATTGTCATCGTCACCAACAGTGTTCTGGATAGAGGCTGTTCCATTAACCTAGATCTCAGAGTGAGGAGGCAAAGGGCAGAGAAGCAGAATGCCTAACTCATGAACAATGAACATGTACTATAAGTGAAAAATAAACTTTTGTAGCTTTAAGGTACTGGGATTTTTTTTTTCAGCATAATCCAGCCTATCCTGACTAATAAAATATATGGACATACCTTAAAAGCTGCAGGACACTCACAAGAAGAATGGTACAGAAGAAAGACCTTGCTTTTGGGGGCAGACTCTTAGGTTCAAATTTAAATGTACCCACTTATAGGCAGTGTAATCTTGGAGACATGACACAACCTGTCAGAGCCTTCATTTCCTCACCTATGGAAGCTAGTCTGCAAAGATGCTCTCTACCTACCAATTGTCTTGTCTTCCAGGATTCATATTCTCTTCCAGTTCCCTCCCACACTGAACTAGACTGCAGATAATAATCAATGGAATGCAGCAGAAGTGACAGCAGGTCATAAGAAGTCCTGGCATCTTAGAATACCGGTTCTGGGGAAGCCAAAAGTCACATGAGAATTCCAGCTACCCTGGTGTAATGATGCTGTGAAGAAGTCCAACGTGGAGAGCCAATGTTAGGCTAGAGATGCTCAGTCAGCTTCCAGTTGTCCTGGTCACCTCAGCTGAGACATCAGGCTTGAGTGGAGAAGCTTTCTTAGGTGTTCAGTTTAATAGTTTTTTTTTTTTTTTGGTAGTACTGGGGGTGGAACCCAGGTACTTGTGCATGCTAGGCAAGTACACTACCACTGTGCTACATCCACCCTCAAATCACCAAAATTTGGGGGTGATTTGTTAGGCATCAGTAGATAACCAGAACATCAACTGAGAAATTGAAATAATAATACCGTGCTTATATAGTTGTGTAAGGATAGAGAAAAATGTGTACAAAAATGCCTACATGATGCTTTTGTACTTTGTAGTAGCTATTTGTAATGCATCAAATACAGCAGGGCTAGAAAGAGATACACCTGGGTAAACACAGGCTCTCAAAGATCTCGGCAGAGCAGGGAGCCGAGGCAAGACACCTTGGAGGTCTGAGACACTCAACAGAACTCTGAGGCTTCATGCTTATGTTCCTTGCATATCAATAATAGCAAGAGAAAATGAACACAAGAAAGAAAATCAATGCAACATTTACTTTCTTCTCTGTAAAATACGGCAACTTAAGCTTAAATTGGGTCCTCTGGATTAATTTTTAAAAGCCTTTATATTCTAATTGAATCTTGTGCTGCTGTGTAATTGGAAAAGCGGAATAAGAAACAACCCTGTGGTGGGTTCTGAAATGGTTCATGTTCAACAAAGTCCATCAGCCTCTGGAGCGCTGCTCCAGATAAGGTTTAAGTCTCCAAATGTCAAGGAGCTGGTTCACTCAGGAGCTCCCAAATTAAAATTCAGACCTTTTTTTCCCCCCAGGGCTAAAAGTCACACTTAATTATGCTCTAAGATTAAGACATTCAACGAATAAGTAAATGCTTCTCTTAGGAATTTGGCTGAAAGAAGTTCTTTGTCCCATCAGCCATCAATCTAGCAACTGAAGTGCAGGTGTGGAGAGGTAGTAGGAAAGGAAAGGAGAAGAGTGGAGAGAGTGAGGGGTGAGTTTACAAAGTGAGCTTGTGTCGAGTCAGAACTACCCTTCCAATATCTTCCAGGTCCTCTCGCACCTCCTATGGTGTAGACAAGCATGCTTCCTGGACAGGAGGTGTGCAGTATTTGCTTCTCTGTGTGCTCCCACCATGATGTGTTGCCTCAGCACAGGCCCAAAATAACAGGCCCAATTGACCATGGACTGGACCCTCCAAAACCGTGCACCCGAATAACCTTTTTCTCTTTATAATTTCATTATATCAGCATTTCATAATAGAGATGGAAATCTGACAATACAGCACCCCTCTCATCCCCTCAAACACCCTTTCCTTGAATTCAGACTCTCCCACGTACATTCCTTATTAAGGTTTTTCTCAGAATAGAATTTAACCAGCAGACTTCTATTGAAGGGAAGTGATTGCCATGGTTTAAAATAAAGACTTCTGTGAGACTTGGGGCATCTTTGAACAGAGAACAAGCTTCAAAGCAAAGAGTCATTTCTTGTCTTGATTTAAAGGGCAGGGAGTGGGCAGCAGAAGAAGTGATGACCACCTGATGCTCTTTTATGCATTTTTTTTTTGGTTCTTTTTATCTGGAAATTTATAAAAAATTCTCTTTGGCTTGAGAGTTGAGGAATGTTTTGGGCTATTTCTAGATGTATGCCCTTTTTCTTAGTTTGGCAGAACTCAGGATTCAACCCAGGGGCACTCTACCACTGAGTCACATCCCCAACCTTTATTTTATTATTAATATTTTTTTAAATTATTTTTATTTTTTATTTATTTTTTATTTTTTTTACTTTGAGACAGGTCTTGCTAAGCTGGCCTGGAACTTGTGATTCTCCTACTTCAACTTTGCTGGGATTACAGGTCTGGGCCACTGTGTCCCTCTTTTTATTCCTTTGTCTTTTTTTTTTTTTTGGCACTGGAGATTGAACTCAGGGACACTTCACTACTGAGCCACATCCCCAGCCCTATTTTGTTTTGTTTTGTTTTTAATTTTCGTTGTTGTAGATGGACAGCATGCCTGTATCGTATCTGTTAATTTTTTTTATATGTGGTGCTAAGGATGGAACTCAGTGCCTCACACATGCTAGGCAAGCACCCTGCCACTGAGCCACATCCCCAGCCCTATTTTGTATTTTATTTAGAGACAGGGTCTCACTGAGTTGCTTAGTGCCTCACTGTTGCTGAGGCTGGCTCTGAACTTGTGATCCTCTTGCCTCAGCTTCCTGAGCTGCTGGGATTACAGGCATGTGCCACTGCGCCTGGCTCCCTTTGTCTTCTATTGACCATCCTCTAATCCCGATGACATCTCAATGTGCAGTTGTTTGTAGGTGCAGACTTCCCATCTAATACCAGTACTTCGGCTCCTTCCTTCCTGCCACCTTCTCCTCTTGCTGAGTGTGCATGTTCACTGGGGAAGAGCATTATTATTTAAGATGAAGATAGGTACCTGGCAAGTGTTTATCTTCCTACCAAACACTAATCTTTCATTAAAGGGAGATGTACTTCATGACAATTATTGGGACACTTCTGCTCCTGCCAATGTAGGCACTACTTAACCAATCTCTCTGGAATGGGAAGGCACCCCCCTCCCCAAAATAGGAACTGTGCTCCATCCCCTGGCCATAGAAACACAGTCTCTTTCTGCAACTCCACCAGATGGGGACTCTCATGTGGCAAGGCCAAGTTCCAGATGAAGCAAGTCATCCTGTGTCAGAGCTATCCCAGGAAAGACCAGGCCAGGCAAGAGAGTCAGTATTACTGGCTGGTAGGTGATGGAGCTTATAAAAAGTAACTTCCCTTTGATTGACTTCTCCTGTGATAGAAACAGACCATTTAACCACTGATATTTCTTTTTAAAGCATAGCTTTCTTTTATCTTATTTTATTTTGGTACTGAAGATTAAACCTAGGGTCTCTTAATCACTGAGCACATTCAAAAAATTGTTTTATACTATTCAATTAAATTACTTATTTAAAAATTCTTTTTTCTTTTATGTTTAATTTGTTCTAATTAGTTATACATGACAGGTTTTTGGGTTTTTTTTTTTTTTTTTTTTTTTTTGAGACAAGGTCTCATTAAGGCTGGACACAAACTTGCAATACTCCTGCCTCAGGAGGACAGGGAGCAATTGCCAGGCTTGCATAGTTCTCCTGGAGTGGTTCGGAGATTAGCTGGAGAGGTCCTTATTCTAAGGATCAGAGAGCCATCCTTAATTGAGTTGTTTTTTTTTTTTTCCTGGGCCCTCTTCATTTCATTAGCACCTCACTGGTGCCTGGGAGGTGGTGGTGGTGGTATATGATTCCCATTTTTACAGATAAGGAAACCAAAGGGCTACAAACATGGGTTAGAAATTAGGAATCTCAGATTCAAGCAGTGTGTTTTTTTGTTTGTTTGTTTTTGTTTTGTTTTTTATTGGGGGGTGGGGTACCTACAGAGAATTGAGCCCAGGATCACCTAACCATTGAGCTATATTCCCAGCCCTTTTTATACTATTTAAAGTTTTGAGACAGGGTCTTGCTAAATTGCTGAGGCTGTCCTCAAACTTGCCAATCTCCTGCCTCAGCCTCCTGAGCTGCTAGAATTACAGGCATACCACCACACCTGCCTTTGTTTTTTAGACTGACAGAACTGCAATGAAGACAGTACAGATTTCCAATATGCCCTGAATCTTCCCTTTTACCGACATCTTTTATCAGTATGATATCTTTATCCCAATTAATGGAGCAATGTTGATATATTACTGTTAACTGAAGTTCATATTTTATTCATATATTCCTAGTTTTTACCTAATCTCCTTTTTGTCTTCCAGATCACATCCAAGACATCATATTACATTTAATTGTCTAGTGTCCTTAGGCTCCTCTTGACAGCTTCTCAGGCCGTTCTTATTCTTGATGACCTTGACAGTGTTGAGGAGTGGTGGTCAGATCTTTCTCTTTCTTTCTTTCTTTCTTTCTTTCTTTCTTTCTTTCTTTCTTTCTTTCTTTCTTTCTTTCTTTCTTTCTTTCTTTCTTTCTTTCTTCCTTCCTTCCTTCCTTCCTTCCTTCCTTCCTTCCTTCCTTCTTTCTTTCTTTCCTTTTTTTTTTTTAGGCTTCTCCTCAACTGGGATTGGTTTGATGTTTTCTCACAGCAAGACTAGGGGATCTGGGGTGAAAAGAAGACTACAGGCGTAAAGTGTCATTTCATCACGTTGGATCAAGGGCACATCTAACAACATGACCCTGACCTTAATGGTTGTGGTGGAGTTTGTCAGTTTCCACTTTCCACTCAGTACTCTTTAAAGGGAAATCACTGTGCACAGCCCACACTGTGGAGTAGGGAATTGTGCTGCCTTCCTGGAAAACTGGTTATTTACATAAACTATTTGGAATTCTCCCGCACAGGGAAATGTGTCAATACAGTGTACATGTCTGTAAATATATATGTTGCATTATGATCAGCTAATACTCTAATACTTAGATTGAGGTTCTTTCTTATACCAAATGAAAGCCTGTCTAGGAGTTTTTGTGTTGATTTATATTTTGTACTTAAGGTCTTATGGGATCTGATTGGGACCTCATGTTTTTTAAGGTCAAACTTATGAGAGCTAACTTTTATTAAGTGCTTATTCTTTTTTAATATTTATTTTTAGTTATTGGTGGGCACAACATCTTTGTATGTGGTGCTGAGGATCAAACCTGGGCCGCACGCATGCCAGGCGAGCGCGCTACCACTTGAGCCACATCCCCAGCCCCATTAAGTGCTTATTCTATGCTAGTGCTATTCTAAGTGTGTCACGTATTGTGCTAACTCTTAACTACCCTCTGACGTGGAAACTAGTATTATCTTCATTTTACAGATGAGGAAGCTGAGGCTCACCGAGGTTAGATAACGGCCTCTATAATGGGAAAGTGGTAGAGTTGGGGAAATCCTGGTAGTTTTGATCCAGAGCTCATTCTATAGCTGCTGCTGCATCTGTCCTTCCTGTGTAGTGTTATGGTTGGATTTGGAATGTCCCCAAAAGCTCATGTGTGGAACACACAGTCCCCAATGTGGAAGGCTCTTGAGGGTTGTAACCACATCAGTGGATTTTAATCCATTTGATGGATTAATAATTTGGATGGACTATTGGGTGGTAACTGTAAGCAGGTGGGATGTTGCTGGAGGAAGCAGGACACTGTGGGTGTGGCCTTGGGGACTACATCTGTACCTGGCCCCTTCTGGTACCTCTCTCTCTGCTTCCCGGCTGCCATGAGCTGACAGCTTTCCTCCACTATGCCCTTCCACCAGGATGTTCTGTCTTAAGTAGGACAGAGAAATGGAGATGGCTGACCATTGGACTGGACATCAAACTGTGAGCTTAACATTCCTCCTCTAAATTGTTCTTGTTAGGTTTTTGTTTTCATACCAGGAATTGAACCCAGGGGTGCTTAACCACTGAACCCCATCCATATCCCTTTTTTAAAATTTTTTTTAGAGACAGGATCTCTCTGAGTTGCTTAGGGCTTTGCTAAGTTGCTGAGGCTGGATTTGAATCTGCAATCCTCCTGCCTCAGCCTCCAGAGCTGCTGGGATTACAGGTGTGAACCATTGCACTTGGCTTATTAGGTATTTTGGGTCACATTAGCCAAAAGGCGACTAACATATTTGACTCCATCTCAATACCAGGAATATGTGCTAGTCCTATCTCCTGGGAGGTAACAGAGCTGCGTTACCTGCCAGGCAAGGCTGTTCTGAGGGCAGGGACCAGGTGTTGCCTCAAGACTTCTGGCTGCTGCAGCTCTGAGCTAGGCACAAGGCAGTTTTAGCCTTCAGATCTTCGGCATTTAAGCAAGATTTGCTGTGAAGTTTTGGTTTCTCATCTAAAACAGCACTCTCCTCATAGGGTTGCTGTGAGGATCAGGAGGAGACAAGTCTGCCAAGCTCAGCAGGGGCTGGTACCCCATCTGGGATGGGGTACGGGGAGTGAAGCTCATGGAGCCCAGGTCCACAGTGGTCAGCTCTGGCTGGGGCTCCCTTACAGGTCAAAAGATCGTGGAACCGAAAGCATTTCAAAGTTGAGTTTTTCAAGTGTGTTTCTCACATACCACTAAATAAACTCATGATCCGTAGAAGGACTTCTCGATTTTTCTCAGTATTTCACAATACTCTTTGCACTTCCCTCTCTGCCTTCCCCCCACATTGTTCTCCCAGGCAGCAGGTGCTTCTGGTCTGGCTCTGACTTTCCATCCCCTCCCCTGTCCCCTGATTTTTATCTCAATGGTGGCAGAGCAAGGCTCCTTCCCAGAAGGGACTGAGGACAGACAGTGCAGTCAGGATGATTGCTGGGTTAGCAGGGATGAGAAAGGCCGGGAACCTGCCAGGCACCTCTGTCCTGCCATCACACTAACTTCTTGCAGTTCAGCCAAGGTGAAGGCGCTGGTATCGGTCTCCTTGGGTTTCACTAACAAAGGACCACAACCAGCTGGCTCAGAGCAACAGAAATGTATTCTCCCACAGTTCTGGAGATTATGTTACCAAAAGCTCAGTCCTTGTCCCCAGTGCCAATAAAATAACGAGGACACAATTTTGAGAAAAAGAAAAAAAAAGAAGGTTTATTGTTTTTCTAGCAAAGGAGAAACACAGGAACTCCTGTCCTAGAGACTGTGATTCTGCCCATCAGGGAGAACAGAGGGTTTTAAAAAGAGGATTCAAAGGCTACACTCCAGGTGTGCCCTGATGGGGGTCCCGGGTGCGTTCTGATGGTGTGTTGAAATTTGCTTGTTAGTTTGGGGACAGTTACTCCCTAGATCTTCTGGGACATCTTGCTGTGGCGGGAATGTGCTCAAGGAAGATAAGTAGGCCTAGGAGGGGGAAGAAAAGATAACCCTGTCTCCCTAATCCTGTTAGGAAGGGGGAGAGGGAAAAGTGAGGGGAAAAAAATCCCTTTAAAAAAATATGGGCTGGGGATATAGCTCAGTTGATAGAGTGTTGGCCTCGAATGCACAAAGCCCTGTGTTCAATTCCCAGCACCATAAAAAAAAAAAAAAAAAAAAAAAGTAAGCCCCAGTGGTAGAGCTACAAGGGCTACATTTAAAGCACGAGGTGGACCACAGAGTTCAGAAATCAAGGTGCTGTCAGGGAATGAGCCTTTCCTGCCTGACCTCGACTTCTTGGCCTGCTGGCAGGCCTCGGCATTTCTTGGCTTATACATCTATCACTTTGCCTTCACATGGCACCCCTGGCCCCTGTGTGTGTCTAAGCTTTCCTCTTCTGTAAGAATTGCAGTCACCGGATCAGGGTCCTCTCAGAATACGAACTCATCATCAGTTGACTACACCTGCAAAGACGCCATTCCCAAACAATCACCCCACAGGTTTAGGGATAAGATGTTCTTTTTTTGAAACACAATTCAATCCAACTAGTATATTCAAACAGTAGAATAATATAAAAAAATGAATTGTAATCACCTACAACATAATTCTTCAATATAATTTTATACATGCTGAGTGATAAAAGCGAGTGTGACAAAAAATTTTCTAGAAAATTTGAAAATAACTAAAATTAAACATTACTTGTGCATGATACTAATCAAACATAATTTGATATGAATTAGACATCGATTAAACATAGCATTAATAAAACTACTTTTTAAGAGGAAGGAAATGAAAAATACAAAATGAAAGTAAAGGACTGTGGGAAACACATACGTAAATATAAGTTATTATTAATATTTTAGGTATTGAAAGATGTGAACACACACACATACACACACACAAATGCACACATACACACACACACACACACACACACACAGTTGTTCTTTTTTATCCATGGGCAATTAGTTCCAGGAGCCCTAGCAATACCAAAAGCCACAGATGGACAAATTCTGTATATAAAATGACACAGTATTTGCATATAACCTACACATATCCTCTTGTTAGCTTTCAGTCATTTCTAAATGACTTATGATAACTCAGACAATGTAATTGGTATGTAAACAGTTGTTACACTTTATTGTTTCAGGAATAATGATAAGAAAAAAGTCTGTACATGTTCAGTACAGATGCTATTTTTTAAAAAAATAAACTCAACCCATGGTTGGTTGAATCCCGTGGATATGGAAGGCTGACTGTATAATTCTAAAATGAATAAGATAAAAGAGCCGGGCACGGGTCGTACAAACCTGTAATCTCAGCTCTAGACCTTCTTGCTTCCTCCTGGCAGATGCAGGACTAGACCTGCCTCCCTCCGGTCAGTCAGGCAGCTGCCCTGGCCACAGCTCAAATCTTCTTGGACGAGGGGCTTAGTCATGTTCAGGACCATCTCTTTTTTTGTTGGTTGCCCTGAGATGCAGGCCATTTTTGTTCTATGTTTCATAGCTAATGATTATAAGAAGACAGAGGATGGTCCAAATGGCAAATCTGAAGAAGTTAGTGGTCCTCCCAGGCTGATCCTGACATTCTGGGAGCAGGCAGTGCTATTCCTGAAGACTGAGGCAACTCTCAGGATTTGCACACTAAACATGGGACCAGGATACAAAGATCTGGGCCACCAGTGGAGAAATTTCAGGTAGTGCTGGTTTCCTGCCAGGAAGGGCAAAGGAGATGCAGACAGTCTCTGCTCTTCTCAGAGGACTGTAGCAAATAAAGCCTACCACTGTGGAGATGCCCGGGCCCACCCATGTCCTGTGAAGATGGGGCAGGCATGACCCAGTGCCCTGGCCTGTTCCCTGGGGATGTAGGCCAGGGCTAAGTAGGAAGAGTCATCAGCCTGACAGAGACTACAGGAAGCAGAAAACAGAGCCAAGAAGTCTTCCCTGTGTGTTTACTCACAAAAATGAGTCACTTAAAAAAGAGAGAGAGAGAGAGAGAGAGAGAGAGAGAGAGAGAGAGAGGAGAAAAGTGAGCCTTGTGACCACGTTCTCTTTCCTCTTCCACAGGGCAAGTGGGGCACGTGATGCCATTGGGCAGAAGTCTCTGCCTGACAGACCTGTGTGCCTTCACCACATTTCCGGACTGAGCTGAAGCTCAGAAGGGAAACTGACACAGGAAAGTCCCTACAGGAAGCCTGCTGCTGGTGCAGATTGCCAGGGCACCCTGCAGCTGCTCTCTTTCCTTGAAAGAGGATGGGCTTGTGGAAGCCCAGACGTGCTCTACCCTCCGATGGTGCAGCCCCATGGGACTGGCCATGCATTCACATCTCATTCAATCCACTTCTCTGGGGAGTTGGGTGCAGGGCCATCATGCCTATTTGACATGTGAGAGAACTGAGGCCCAGAGTCATGAAGTAACTGAATGTTTAGACACTGAGCCCGGGTACATCCCCTCTCCCGCCAGCTTCCTGATCCATGGCATGGCTTTCTGCGAGCTCTCCCATCTACAAGTGTGCCCATTCATGTGAGAAATAAGTCATGGGTCACTCTCTCCCACCAAGTCACAGAGAAGAAAGCGCTGCAGGGAGGCAGGGCAGCCGGCAGCCGTAGTCAGCCTGACATGCCAATATGTGACTGGGACTTGAATCCAGGGCTTTTCCCATGACACCAGCTGGCTGCTGTCCCCCTCACCTCATCTGGAAAAAATGACTCAGGTGGCCGTGGGCTAACCATGACATCCTCATGCATGAAGATGCCCTGTCATTTATGAAGCACTTCAAAGTGGGGACGCTGCCCTGGCTTTCCCCCAGGCCTGTACTAAGTAAAGGTCATGATGTTTGTGGAAACGTGAGCGTGCTGGTGGCTGGCTCACAGGAAAGGGTTTCAAAGACTGTGCCTGAGATAAAGCTGGCTTCTGGGGGCCTCTGCAGAGAGGAGCAATACACCCTGACTCCTTGTCGGGTTAGAACGCTGGAAGTTCCAGTCCTCCCCATCCTGTCCAGTTTTGGTGAGTTCTGTCTGACTAGTTGCCACTTCTCTTGCCAAGGTCAGTGCCACAGAACACACTAACCACACAAGACAGGCAGGAGCAAGAGGGGTTCAGGCCCAAAGACAATTTCTGGCCTCCCTCTGGCTATAAATGAATGTTTTGGATCCTGTCTCCACAGAGGATTCCACAACTTTCTCTCATTCCCTGTGATTCTTTTTTTTAAATAGAGAATATTATTATTATTATTATTATTATTATTATTATTAGTTGTTCAAAACATTACAAAGCTCTTGACATATTCCCTGTGATCCTTGATTCCAGACTCGGGGAACTGAGGTGGCCTAAAGTGCCTAATCAATCCCTGCATTGAAATAGGGCTCAGGCATTTGATTTCCTTCTCTGCCAAGGACAAGAGGTCAGCAATAGCCTTTCTGAGACAGTAACAGAAATAATAATAATAATAATTATTATTATTATTATTATTACTACTGAGGATTGAACCCAGGGGCGCTCAACCACTGAGCCACATCACCAGCTCTTTTTTATGTTTTATTTAGAGTTGCTAAATGCCTTGCTAAGTTGCTGAGGCTGGCTTTGAACTTGCAATCCTCCTGCCTCAGCCTCCCAAGCCACTGGGATTACAGGCATGTGCCACCGAGCCCAAGTAACAGGAAATAATCCTCCTAGATTCCTCAGAAAACTTGGAATGAAACCATTATTCGACCCAGCTTTCCCATGGTTTATACCCAAAGGACTTAAAATCAGCATACTACAGGGACACAGCCACATCAATGTTTATAGCAGCTCAATTCACAATAGCTAAGCTATGGAACCAACTTAGATGCCCTTCAACAGATGAATGGATAAAGAAAATGTGGTGTATATACACAAAATGGAATATTATTCAACCTTAAATAAGAATAAAATTATGGAATATGCAGGTAAATGAACAGAACTAGAGAATATTATGCTAAGTGAAATAAACCAATCCCAATACACCAATTTTTTTCTCTGATAAGCAGATGCTGATCCATAGTGAGCGTGGGGGTAGGGAAGAATGAAGGAACTTTGGATTGTGCAGATGGGAGTGAGGAGAGGAGTGGGACGGTGGGGATGGGAAGGACGGTAGTATGAGACAGACATTATTACCCTATATACATGTATGATTACCCTACCAATGTGACTCTGCACCATGTGTAGCCAGAGGAATGAGAATTTGTGCTCCATTTGTATACGATGGGTCCAAATGCATTCTACTGTCATGTATAACTAATTAGAACAAATTAAATTTTTTTTATAAATAAATATTTTTTTAATCTGAAAAAAGAAAAAAAATCCTCTTAGACAAGCCCTTCCCACCTCTGGGTAGGGAAGGATCGGGGAGTCCTTACTGCCAGTTATCCTGGGGCAGGCAAAGGTGGAGGGGTGGGAGGATTTCCTCCCCTTTCTGGGCAACAATAGAGCCACTCTGGCCATCTGGGGTGACCAGATGACAGCAGGTGGTGTCTATAGAGGCACCCACAGGTAACGTGGTGGATGCTGAGCTGACACTTTAGTTGGCCTTGATCTGCCCACTGCTCCTTTCTATCTTGTGTGGTTAGGATGTTCTGCAGCACAGACCACAGGCCGTTGAGAAAAGTGGGTGGCAACCCAGTCAGACACAGAGCTCACCAACACCAGACAGGATGGAGAGTCCTGGAGCCTCTGACTTCTTATCCAACCAGGAAGTGGGGGCGATGGTTCCTATCTTCAAAGCGGCCCCCAAAAGCCAGCCTTATCTCAGGGACAGCCTTTGAAACCTTTTCCTGTGGGCCAGACGCTGGTCTGTGCTTTCAGTCTACCAGATGGGAGGCACGTGGCCTCCATCCTTCTCGGGGAAACCAGATAGGATGATTCCAGGCCAAGAAATGGGGGTCCCCACAGGAAGCAATAACCAGGCATGGGAGCAGAACTGCCCCCAAACAAGTTAGACATGTATTTAAGGTGTTCCTTCTTCTTAAATCTGGGTTGAGGCTGTCCTCTGGCTCCTGGGAGATGTGGATATTGAGTTGTCCAACATTCAATCCTGGGAGACGGGGTGACCAGATGACAGAGACCTGACCCTCTCTTTTCCTTAGGCTGGAGGAAAAGCTGTGATAATGGCCTGGTGAGGAACAGGAGAGGGTCAAAGGCATCACCTTTGGATGGGGGAGATGGGGGAGTCCTTACTGCCAGTCGTCCTGAGGCAGGCAAAGGTGAGGGTGGGAGGATTTTCTTCCCTTTCTGGGGAACAAGAGGGCCTGGATATTGATTTTGGTGGGAACTGAAGGGGCCCTGACAGATGGAGGCTTTCAGATACCTCCCCTCTGGAGACAGATGGAAATTACTCTCTGCTGTATGCTTCCTTTATTCCCCACTGAAGTGGGGCCTGTGGTCAGATGAACTATGGGGGGGATCAGGGACGGCAATGTCCTCTTCCTGAGGCCTGAAAGAATCACCGTCACCAGTCCTTTGAATTGCAGAAGTAGAATCCTAACAGCAAGATGGGAAGGCTGGGGTGGGTCTTTCTGACGCTCATGTGAGGCTGTACCCTGTGAAACTTTCAGAAATACCAAGAAGGGGAACTCTCTGTTTGGGTTTAAAAAGGAATCATAATTCCATTTTGGAAGTGGTGAAGTCCCAACATAAGTTGATGGCATATGAAACACACTCATGTCACGGAGGAGATGTCAGGGGTTGCAGGCCAAAGAGAGGGTGGGAGGAGAGGGAGAGACCACAAAAAGATCTGCTGTCTGAGGAGCAGGGGCAAACCGCTGACAGCAGCAGCAACCCAGGGAGTCCCTAGGATCTTGTGAGCAGTTTGTGACAGCTGCATCTGCCTAGGCGGGGGCTAAGGACAGGCCAAGTGAGGCCAGATCACACAAGCTCCTTCCACTCTGCACATCACAAAGTGATCAGGAAATAACAGTTTTGAAAAATGTCAAAACAAAACCAGAAGCAACCAAACGTGGAAAATAGTACCACCTCAAAACCCCAAACTGAAACGGTGTCAAGAGGAAAGAAATCGAGGGTCTCAGAATGGAATGTTGGTTGTCTCTTCCCCACCTTGACCGGAAGTGGAAAAGAGGGAAGGTTAGAGAACTAGATCCCAAGAACAGCACAAAGGAACCAGGAGATGGCACAGGTAGCCTGTGGGAAGTTGAGGGAAGTCCCCGAGAGAAGGTGTCCCTGAGCATCACTGCAGAAGCCAGGGGCACCTGGAGGAGCAGTTGGACTTGCCTTTGTCCAGGGATCCTGGCTGCCTGGGAACATAAGTCCTAGTCCCAGCAGAAGGACTCCCATCTGCTGAGTGGAGTGGACCCTGGTATGGGACATCAGGCTTTCAGGAGAAGGAGTAGAGCCTAGCCCTGTCCATCACCTGTCCCTGTAATCCTCCAACCTAAACAAAGCAGAAAATAAGTCATCCAGCTCCAAACTCCAGTACTGAGGGAATGACAGGTATGTAGAAAGGTGTCAAAAGGAATTGGTTCCCACACATTCAGGCATCAGATGGTCTGATCAGATTCACTCATGCAGAATTAGGAGAGAGCACGGAGGCTAAGCAAACAGGGTCGATTTCAAAAAGAAGGGTGGCAGGGTGGGAGAAGGAAAATAAGCAAGAAACACCACATGAAAGATGAACAAGAATGCAAGGATAAGTTGATAAATCAACTAAATGAAATGAAAAGGAATTGCAGAGCTAAGGGGAAAATTTGAGGATAAAAACGAGAGCTTTATCGAACTATGAGAAAAGTAAGAAGTATCAAAGAAGCTAAAAGATTTTTCTGGCTCAGAGGAAAAACTTCAGATAATTATAGTAAACACAGAAGATTTTGATGCGTGGAGCCCAAACACAAACCATCCAACATAAATTGGATGTTGAATTTCAGGTCAAGATATGAGCACAGGTAAACTTCCCCCTATGACCCTCATATCCTAGCACAAATACATATGAAAGCTTCATAAAACTAAAAACATATTTAAAATACTATCTCCAACTGGTGTGGCAGTGCACATTCGTAATCCCAGCCACTCAGAAGGCTGAGGTAGGAGGATCACAAGTTTAAGGCCAGTCTCAATAACTTATCCAGATCCTAAGCAGCTTAGTGAGACCCTGACTCAAACTAAAAAGGAATGGAAGTGTAGCTTAGTGATAAAGGGCCCCTGGGTTCAATCCCTAGTATATAGGAGGTTGGGGGGCGGGGGCTGCGGTGATCTCCAAGCTCCAACCAAGGGAAATCTTTAAGGGCAAAGCAGGAGCAAAGGTGTAAATGGGAGCTAATGCTTTCAGGCCCACGGGAACTCAGAGTAGATGAGTCATGATTGTGGTTACACTGAGTCATGAGCCCTGCAGACAGCAGGAAACCATGAAGCCGGGAGGCAGGGCCATGCTGCCTCTCCATGGAAGACACATCCTAAGGTTGTGGACAAACAGGAGCCATCGGCCCAGTAACGGATGGAAACAGAGCCAACAGTCCTCATCATTCGACTAAGACTTGGTTTGGGGTCAGTGCTTCATCCATAGGACAATGCTGAGAACCATCCCTCCAGAACCCAGAGCACACAGGAAGGAAGTCCCAACAAAAATGGCTCCAGGGAAGATTGAGTTGACACACACAGAAATTATAACATCTATCAACACCAAAGGCAGTGTCCAGACCTCCCAAAACAAGAAGATTCACATTTAAAGACCAGACATGAGACAACAGACAATCTTGAAGAGACTTTAAATAAAAATGTGTATATAAAACTTCAGAGAACTACACAAACGACCATCATAAATAAGAACAGGTGATAATGATACAAAAATAGGCAAATATTTTACAAAGCAGAAATTAGAAAATAATAACATAGTTATTAAGATATACATAGTCTTATTTGTGCTTTATAGATGTGTTTTTTGCAGTGCTAAGGTTTGAACTGAGGACTTCATGTAGTTTAGGCAAGTGCCATAACCAGTGAGCCACATCCCCATCCCTGTGTGGGGTTTTTGTACACAAATATTCATGTGGACATACATAGCCAAAAATTTGGAGGACTATACATCAAGTTGCAGGCAGTGGTTAACTCTGAGAATGGGATTAGGGCTTTTTCTTTTCTTTCTTTCTTTTTTTTTTTTTATTCATGGAATACTTCACAAATTTGTGTCACACTTGTGCAGGGACCATGCTAATCTTCTCTGTTCCAATTTTAAAATATGTGCTGCCAGAGGCAGCACAGGACGTTTTCTATATTCTTCTTTTTGCCTCTCTATACCTTCAAACATTTTTTATAGTGAATATGTAATGTTTTAATTAAAAGAAAAAATCACCAAGAGTTGTATTTTAAACTGATGGGGAGCTGGTGGCATTCTGGCTCAACTGTGTCATAACGAGTAAATAATCATGAATTAAACCATTGGAAATTAATAAAACTTTATTATTTCACAAGAAAATAGTTGAATAAATTTTGAAAAAAATGTTTATAATATATTTTGGAAGTTCTGGCTTTATTGAGGCTAAATGTCACACATAAAATGATCCACTTCAAAAAGAACTAGGCAGCCATCTTTCAGAGAGGCCATAAAAGAGGTCCAGCATAAGGCCAGAGCGAGCAGAGAAGGCCCAGGGGTAAAACCAGGCCCAGTGGCACAGAAATGCCACACATCAAAGGTCAGGTGAGGGAAGGGCAGGTATTTGGGATGTGATACAGTGGTACAGCATTGCCTAGGATGCACAAGTCCCTGGATTCAATCCCCAGCAACACACACACACACACACACACACACAAAAAAAAAAAAAAGTCATGAGGGCAAGTACTTGACATTCCATGCACTGATTGGGGTATAATCTGCTTCTCCCATGGGAAATTACTTGGAATCTTCTGTGAGGAGAAAGAGATATTCTTTACTTAATGATGGCTAATGACTCTCCTGAGCAATCCCAGATAAGGCCACTGCAGTAAATTAAAGTGATTTTCAGAACTGGCCTAAAACAAATGTTTTCCAACTTCAGAGTTAAAGTGTATCCCCTGGCCACAGCGTCCTGAGGGAATGTAAATAGAAATACCTTTGACCCCAGGGCCCTGCTCCAGAGGTGCCTCCTTTCCCTCCCTGGCAGGGCTCTGGTATTGCTTCAGTGTGACTGAAACAGATAAAGCCTTCCTATACTTCTCTTTGGGGTCACTCACTGTGCTCCAGTGAATTGGAAGATAGCTTTACATAAGAGCCAACCTGGTCATCACCAAGGCCATTTGCTGACTCTACCTTACTGTTAGTGTTGGCCATTAGCAGCACAGCTTGCAGGTTTTTGTAGTCACCGTCACTGCCTAGTGAGGACATCTCTGTGTACTCTGACCATGGCTACTGCTGCGTCCATATTGTGCACCTATGACAATTAGACCCAAGAGTGCCCTTTCTCAAGGCTCTGGGTCTTTCTCTATTGGAAAACCATCATGATATTCGGATTTTGTTAGGATACAACTCTTGTCCACCACTTGCTGAAAAGAGTTGTCTTTGATGTCTGTTGGGAGAATGCACTTTCTTGGACATAGTAGAACACAGCCTGCTGTCCACCCTACAGGGCAGAAGAAGGTCCCTCCTATCTGTAGCCACAATCTATTTACAAAGTTCCACACCTGCTCTTTCCATTTTCTGGGTGGCCTCCTCCACCCAGAGCTAAGTGCAAAGTCACTAATCACCATCAACCACCCAGGGGTACATTCAGGAGACTCCTCTCCCAATCCATTTCAAACAACAGCCTTCTAAGGTGGAATGAACCTTTGGCCCAGCACACTCTTCAGGGGTCAAGGTCACTTTTGTGTCCCTCACTCCCCCAAGCTATAAACCTGCTCTCTAGGGTCCTGCATCAGTCTTTAAAGTTCTCTTCTTTGTTCCAGAAGTTTTAGCAGGTTGTCATTCACAGTGGATCCTGAAACCCCATTTGACTATTCCAATCACATGCCTTCCCTAGTGTGCAGCCTCTGCCATGGGATTGTAACTTGTTAGACATACCCTGCTCTCAATAGCCCAGCTCTGCCCTTCTTCTCTGGAAATCTATTTCCCATCATGGGTCACCTGTGGTTCCTCATTGTTTACTCACATGTTGCTATGTAACAGCCAAAGCCAACCCAATCTAAAATAAGGTGTTCCAACAAAACCAAGAAGCTGTTTCCTCTAAATTTATGCTAGGTTGAATTACTTTGGAAAAGAGCACCCTAAAGCAACCATGAGTTAGTGTTTACTGAGCATCTGAAAGAACAAAGCGTAGGGCAGACACAGATGGAAGCTACAATGGTCTTTGCTATGGTTTGAACGCATCTCCCAAAGAACAAGAGTATTGGATACTTAATCCCCAACACAACCATGTTGACAGGTAGGATTTTAAGAGGTGATTAGGTCATGAGGGTGCTGCCCAGGTGAGTGGCTTAACATTGCTATGGAGAATGAGTTGGTTATACAAGCTGAGTCTGGCCACATCTTGCCTTTCCGCCTTCCACCATGGGATAACACAGCACAAAGACCCTCACCAGATGTAAACCACTAAATCTTGTACTTCTCAGCCTCCAATACTATAAAAATAGATCTCTGTTCTTTATAAATCATCCAGAATTATTATTCTGTTATAGCAGCACAAACCAGATTCAGAGTCTTCAATTCTGTGGCACCAACTAGTGTCCTATGATTCCATTCACCTTTGATATTAACAACCATGAGTAAGTGTAGACACTAAGGACTAAGGGCTCAGTTCCACAAGACTGCCCTCACTTCAGATAGAAGTTTCAAGTCCCAGATTGCCACTTATTTGTCTGACCAACTAGCTATTTACCAAGAGTTATCATGAGCCCCTCCTCAGGCCTGATGGGTTTGCTAGAATGTCTCAGATCTCAAGAAAACACTTTGCTAACTAATACAGTTCACTATAAACTCAAGAACAGTGAAATGGAAGAGCAATTCAGGCCAAGGTTGTGGGAAGGGGTCCAGAACTCTCCAGACATGCCCCCTTTCCAGCATCTTAATGTGTTCCCCTACCTGGAAGTTCTCTGAACCCTCTCACTAGGAAGTTTTTTAGAGGTGCCTTTACATTGGCATGCTTGATTAAATCACTGGCCCCTGTTGATTAACTCAGATGTGTGTCAGGGGTAGCTCCAATGCTTTGATCATGCCTTGGCCTAGAAGTCACCATTCCAAGTTGTCTAGGGACCCAAGCCCCAGTCACCTTGTTAGCATACAAAAGATACTCATATCTCAGACCAAGCATATATTTATCACATATGGAAAGACGGTGGGCCCCTTCACAAAATAAGCTTCCTGGTTTGGAAGATAAGCAAAGTCATCATACTTTGCTGTTTGCCTGCCACAGTCCCCGTTTATAATATTGTCCCAGTATAATGATTATTCCCACCCCATTTCACTCTTAAGAATGTCACAGTTTGTAGGCTAAGAGTAAGACCATCGCCCTAGAGATAAGGCAAATTCAGATGAAAGGAGAACTTGGAAATTCAGAGCAGAACACTGCGTCCAATGTTGGGTAAAGGATAGTCATGATTTCTCAGAGTGGAAACTGAGGCTTCAAGTGCTTAAGGAGCTTCTCAGGCCCACAGAGCTGGCTAGAGAGCACTGGAACTGGTATATCAGGATCCTACTATCCTTTCACACACTCCTCCCAGCAGGGAAAACAGGCTTCGGGAAAAGAGAGAGGGCATAGGGTTAGATTCAGCACTTCCCAAGAAAGTCTGCTTTTACTGCTTGTCTGGAAAGCCAAATAACAGGTTAAAAAGTTGGCTTTAAAGAGAGGCATTGGAGAAAAGAATATGGAAGTTTAACATATGAAGACCTGAAGCCCTATTTGGCATCCACAGAACCACAGGCTCTGAATGTTGAGTGAAAATAGCTTAGGGTCAGAGTGCAGGCATGTGAGACTGAGAGAGAGAGGAGAGATTTCATAAATGTCTATCTGACTGCATTTTATTTAGGAGTTTTTACCTGTGTCTCAGTGCTCCCTCCCTACCATGGCTGGCCCCATTTCCATCCACTGCTGACTACTCCCAGGTGCCATGTTCCTGGTCCTTGTGACTCAGACTATCCCTGCACAAAAGCAGGAAGTGGAAGGCTCTTCTACCCACCAAGGACTTACTGCCTGTGTTTGCAGGAACATTAGGCCTTGAGAGCAACACCACATGGTTTCCACGGAAACTCACTCAAAGAGCCCTCCCCACCCCCTCTCAGAAGGATGCCCCCATCTCCTGGGTGAGGGAGGAGGCTTGCAAGTTGGAAGGAGCTAATGGGAACTCTGGCTTGGGCCCATGTTCAACTCAATTATTTACCCACATCTAGAGATGTCCCAAAAGTACACTCAGGATTTAGGGGTTTTCCTCTGTGTGTGCTCATGTCTAATTCAATGGATCCTGGGAGCCTTGCCAGTGGGGCAGGCATGGGACAGTAGGAGGGAGTGGAGGGCTGGACTCCTCAGACCCCTACCTGGGAAAATTGCGAGATCCCACACTTTCAGCTGGGCTTGACAAGGGGTGACAGATAGAGAATCCCATAGGTCTGGGCTGCAGGGCTGATAAAGATAGACACACGTGCAGCACTTCAGTCACCAGCATCCTGTATCTTGTCAAAAGAGGAATTTTCAAAAATCCAAAAGCAGGGTTTTAAAAGGATGGATGATAGAATGGAATTTTGTGGGGTGATGCTCTTACTCTGCATCACTGATTGTGGTAGTGGTTTCACAATTTGATATGTGGGCTAAAATCTATATTCATTTATATTATATTCATTTCAAAAACCAATTTTGATATATATATATATATATATTTAAGTTAAAATTTAAAACATGGCTGTCATACAAATATAGAATGATCATGTTATCAAAATATTATTAATCAATGAGAGAGCCAGCAGTTTGGAAAAGCTAGTTTTTAAAAGTACAGGAGAATGGAGGTGTGGAGAGCGCTTACCTGGCATGCCCATGGCCCTGGGCTCAATCCCTAGTACTGCAAAAAGAAAAAAGTATGGGAGACATTGAAGTAGTTATGATCACTAAACAAGAGAATATTGCTAAATTATGTAAAATAAAACCTTAGGCTTTGATTAATATATTTTTATTCACATCACTATTAAGTAAGCCTGTGGGAGGCTGAGGCAGGAGGATGGCAAGTTCAAGGTCAGCCTAGGCAACTCAGTGAAACGCTATCTCAAAATAAAAAATTAAGGGCCTAGGGATTTAATTCAATTGTAAAGCACCCCTGGGTTCAATCCCCAGTACTTAAAAACAAAATAAAAGCCTACATGGCTATAAATTTTCTACCCTTTCTTATGAAGTTGTAAAAGATCCTAATCAATAGCAAGTTAGACTGAAGTTACACCCCTAGAAAATTAGATAATTAGCTGGGGCAGGTCCACGAGACAATGGTCAAGCCCAGCTTGAATCAAAAGGCCTACAGGAATCCATTTGTAAGTCTTGAACAATTTTACCTTTCTACATAAAAAGAAATGTGAATGTGGACCCCCCCCCCCAGAGCTATGTCCAGGGAGGAGTGAGCTGTGCTCTCACTGAAACAGAGGTCTGGGGGTGCTCTAAGGAAGCTAATGTGTCTTCACCTCATGGGACATGAGTGATATTCAAGAATATAGGCATTTAGAAAAGGACCGGAAGAAAGAAAACCAAGAAAGAGTTTCTGGCTCCATAAACTACACGGATTCTCCTTAAGTCCACCAGGCTCATTCTTGCCCCTGGACTCTAGATCTATCCCAGATGGTACAGGTCTGAGACCAGCATCTCTCCCTCTGGGTTTCAAGAGCACCATTCTGACCTCCAACATTTCTGGTAGGTCCCTCTGCCCTTCTTTTCCAGACACTTAGCAGGGCTCGTTAATCCTATCAGTCAGAGGAGACAGAGTCAGAGTAGCCCAGAGCAGATTTGGGAGTGGAAATTGGCCTCCTGGGGACACCTCCAACAACAAGGGTGAGAGGGGTCTAGTCAGCCAGCTTCCCCAGGACAGCATCTGTTCTTGGGTGGTCCCCATGACTGGCCCCAAGGAACCTGAGGCTCTAGAAAACCACAGTCCCTCTTCAGCTGCAGGTCTCCCTTTGAGAGGGGGTGGGAGGTATCTTTGTTGCAAGGGAAATCCTAAAAGTGTGTGTGGCAGGGAGCTCGGGGCTGGGAGAGAGCTCTGGTAGGTGCAGGGTGGGGCAGGGACAGCCCAGGTGCTGCCCTTCTAGGGCCTGCCAGATGCCCTGTTTATAGTTTTGGTCACATTGGGGCAGCTGGAACTGGAAACAGCTGAGTTCATCCCCTCCTGGGTGACTGAACAGAGTAGCTGATTTGTACCCCAGTACCATTTGTGCCAGCCAGCCTGTCTCCCAGGGCTTAATAATTCAGGCCTCTCAGCCTAGTGGGCCAGGGCCTGCAGGAGGGCTGTGAACTTGGTGTCTGTTTCCAGGCTGCCTCCCACACTTTGAGCTTATGGGGAGTGGTTGGAGGGAGTGTGTATCAGGACAACAGTGCCACTAATGAGAGACCCATAGGCTCTGTGTCCTGACTGACCTTCAGCCTTTATCTCGGGTTGGGGCAGGCACTAATCCCACAGCTCTAGTGAGTGTTTGCTGGAAGCTGCCCAATCCCTTCCCTGGGATGCTGGATTCACACCTCAATGGTCACAGTTCAAGGCAGGGAAGTCCCCAGAATCCTCCCTCCTCCATGATTTTCTTGAGCTTCCTCCTCTCCCAACCCCCTGCCCTACGTCTCTTCCCAGACTGAACTCCCGGCTGAGGGGCTCAGCATGGCAGAGGGCAGGACTTCAGCCCCTTCATTTGCTCATTTAGGGTTAGGGTTAGGGTTAGTCTGCTCTGCAGCTGTCCTGAAAGCCCCAGATCACCGAAGTGAGTCGCTCTGCACCCTGAACAGAGCAGCATCCTGGGGGAACTCACTCCTCACGGGCAGTTTCCTGACATTCCTCAGGATTGAACCAGGATGAGACCATTGAAAGAATCGCTCTGTGGACACAGGTCAGGTGCCGACCTGGGTTCTGGGCTTCTCACAGTTTGTCATACTGGGAACAAGCAGGGGTCAGAAGAGAGCAGGAGAGGGACCTGTGGTGGGACTTCCCCCAGGGAGTCCAAGTGGGGCTGCAGCAGCTGTGACCACAAAAACAACTCAGCTCATCTGGAGCAGAGAAGAGAACTTCTGCCTTGGCACATCACCGGGTGTGAGAAGTACTGGGGAGAAAAAGAAAAGTAAACAAACAAGATGGCAAATTTTCCACATCTATAAGCCCAAATATGTAGGCAGCAAGATACTCAGATACTTAGGAGTCTGGGGCAAGAAGGATCACAAGTTCAAGGCCAGTCTCAGCATCTTAGCGAGACCTGTCTCAAAATTTAAAAGAGGCTAGAGATGTTGCTCACTGGTAAAGTGCCCCTGTGTTCAATCATAGGGGTAAAAAAGTGGGGAAGGGGTTAAAAAAAAAACACCAACATCTGGAGAGACTAGAGCAACAGTCAGGAGGAATCTGGAAATGTAGAGGAGACAGTTGTTCTAGAGAACCCCAGAGAGCCTTCTCTCTCCATCTCAAAAAGGCTAAAATTTTCTGTACTTCTTCAGTGGGAAAGAGCCTGGAGGATTGCTTTGCTGATTCTGGCACCCAGTCAGAACCTCCTGCTCAAAAAGCAAGGAAAACACCTCTCACACAACCTTTAGTCAACTTTTCAAAAGCAACAACATGCCACTGGGTCCTCATGAGATTACTTTGATCTGAGGGGGTAACAGAGCTATTCTTTTGCTGGGCCTCTTCTTATTAGGGAGGTTCTCACACCCTGAGCAAGTGGGTGCCAGGTCTGCACATTCACCACAACCTTGTGAGCGGAATCAGCACACTGAGATAATGTTCTTGGTATGGTGAACTGTGGAACGCCCAAATGATCTGTATCTACTTTGTGTTTCTGCCAATCATCTTTTGGGTCCAAATGTTAAGTTGTCAAATTTCTCTGTTAAAAGTAATTTTGAAGCCAGTCTCCAAAGACTACATATAATATGATTCCATTTATATGAAATATCCAGAATAAACAAATCCATAGAGAGTAGATTCCCGATAGCGTAGGGCTGGAGATGGTTGGGGGATTGTGGCTTAAAGGGCACTGGTTGTGAAGTTGATTGTACAACTCCGTGGATGTGCTAAAAACCACTAAGTTTGAAGTTTAGATGAGTGAATTACATGGTACATAAATTATATCTCAATAAGATGCTAGAAAAAGTAATTTGGGCAGCTTCTGACTTGGAGGATGATCTGTGATTTGGTAGATGGCTTATGGGATCCTCTGCATCCACTTAGGTGGCAAAGGTCATAAGGGCCCAACTGGCATTTCACTTGCCTGACCAAACTGTGAACGTGGAAAGGCAGTGAGCTCTTTGGGTTGGTAGAAGGTGATGGGAAGAGATCAACAGAGGCTCCAAGTGAAGGGAAGAAGAGACCATGGAAGCCTACCTTGCACCTCAGACTAGGCCCCTGCACCCAGAGCTGCAGGCTTGCTTTGGGCAGGTGGCAAAATGAGAAATCAACAAAAGATCTCTCAAAGCTCTACTTCCTCTTCTCTTGGCGTTGGTGCCTGGGCCTCTGCACAGTCTTCCTAGAGGTTTACAGATCTTAAGATATCAATTCCCTTCTCTGGGGTGGGGGTCGGAGGAGCCCTGGCACGGCTACAACTTGGACATGTGATCTCCAGTTGTTAGCAACATGGTCCAGGTCTGCAAATTCCCTCCAGTGAACACCAGTGAGCCTCATTATGCCAAGAGATGAAAAAGGTTGGGTGAAACCTGCTGGCCACAGTGGGTCTCCAAGGGTGGTCCCAGGACCAACAACATTAGCACATGTAGGAACTTTTCAGGAAGGCAAACTGAAGACCTATTACAACTCCAGGGTGGGTCCCGGCAATCTATGTTTTAATAAGTCATCCAGGGAAGTCTGGTATACTTTAAAGTTTAAGAACTGTAGCACACATTCTGAGGTTCGAGAGGCAGAGGGACATTTGTCTTCTCCCAGGGTGTATCCTCACCAGGTGCACTGTCTACCTGCTATTCAGTAAGTAGTCATGAAGCTTTTGTTGAGTTAGTTCAAGCCAAACGATTGAATTTGAATGAATGAGCGGTTAGCCTCATTTGTCACTGACTATTCCTCTTCAACCAGGTACCAACCAGGACACTTACAAGCTGATGAAAAGAGAAGGGTGTGGGTATATCTGATAATTCACTCTAGCTTCTTGTCAGCTCAGTCAGGTCTCTGAATTATTAAGCAGGACTCACAGCCCATTTCACATTGTCTTTTTAGAAATGAGGCCTTGGCTCTTTGACAATTTTTTTTTCTGACCTCCATAAACAAGAGCATTTTTTCATTTGATTTCAGAACCTTGCTCCCTCCCTGCATCATACTGGTCTTGGAAGAAAAAGGAGGAAGCAGCTGGAAGGAAGGATATCTTTGTATTTTTAAGTTAAGATGTACCCCAATTATTATACATCTGTCTCCCAGGAGAACTGAGACATACAGGCCAAGCATATCTTAGAAATACTGGGGGCGGGGGGAGGGGGTTGGCAGCTTGCCCACTCACAATCAGATAGAGGCTAGAGGCTGGTGAAGTTGGATGCCTTTTCTCATCTGGTTCTGGGTCCTAAGTGGACTCTCCAATTCTCTGCTGCTGCCATTTCCCTTGAGTGGCCCAAAGTCAGGATTTCTTTGAGCCCACACCTGCAGAACCACACACCCCGTCATTCAATCCAGCACACACATTTTGGCAGACTACTTGCTGTCTTTGGATAAGCTGGGCATAGTGCCAGGACACTGAAGTGTCACATCATCTGTATCAGGGGCTTGAGGCTCCCTGCCACTGGCCTCAGCTTACAAGGTCACCACGCTTGACTGAAACACACGAACCATCCTCTAAGGACATCTCATCCTCCATGGACATCCAGTACCCTTCTCTTTTTGGAACCGAGCGCCTGCAGTAGTCTGATAGAACATCCAGGCTAAGAAATTAACCTGCTCTTGGTTCCTGGGCAGTAGGCTCATGACGGAAAAATCAAAGTGCCTCCCCTCCCAGTGGAGACCTAGAGTATAAGTCCTGGGGGCTTGGGTTTCCCTCTGTCCAGAGAGGGAAAGCCTCTATGGTTAACAAGTAGATAAAAACCTAAACCATAACACTAAATTATATTGAACCCCTTTCAGTATGTTTATAGAACATTCATAGTCTTCTTTTGTGAATTGTTGAGACAAATCTTTTGCTCACGTGTTTAAGAAAGACTTTATTTTGGAATAACTTCAGATTTACCAAAGAACCTCTAAATGCAGAGGATCCTGACACACCTTTCAACAGGCCCCTGCAGCCCATGGCCTCCTTGGAGCCCTCCAGCTCCCCTGCTGGGCCTGCATCTCCCACTTCACCCAGGAGCTTGTTATCTGCCTCAACCAACTTTGGGGGCAGGAGAGTGTGACAATCATCTCAGCAGGGCCATTTCAGTCCCCCTGGAGATCTCAGGGCCATGAGCTTGACTTCCTGGACAGGTCACAGCACTGTCTTTGTGCCTGTTTACGGGGACTTCGATCTCAGTCTTGCTTTCAATGGAGCAAACAGCCCAGCAGAAGATTGGCGTGACCTTTGGTGGATTCCATAGTAAGCAACAGAACATAAGGACTGCCCAGGGCCTCATCAGTTTACATCAGCTCACATCAAAAGGAAAAGGAGGGAGGACATCATAGCCAAAATAAATAGCTATTGCAGAGGTGTCTTCAAATGAGAATTCTAACTGAAGGGAAAATGCCTTCCCTGTGTGGGAGAGTGTGGCCCACATCCAATCCACATTAGACCAGAGATCTGCAGGGCGCGGACAGGACCATGTGCCTTAGGGCAACTTCCTCCTCCATGGCTCCACTCCAGCCCAGTTGCTGACACACAGATCTGACCTGCTCCCCTCCTACCAGAATCCCTCTGTCCAAATTTTCTCTCTATAATCAGGATCCAACTGTGATTATATTTCCCTCCAGACAGTGGACCTCAGCTGGGACCCAAAGGGCATCTGCCCTTGAAGGAAAGTCAAAAATGGCAATAGTCAGTTATGTACTGTGGGGAGCTGAGGCCCAAGTTAGTGGGTCTGCCTTTAAAGGGCTCCAGGAGAGCCACTGTGAAGCCATATCCAGCCTTTATCCTGGTCCTATTATTATTATCACACAAGCAACACTTGCTGTTGCATTCAAATTAAAATATGCAAAAAGAAAAGAAGAAGAAGAGAAGAAGAAGAAAGAAAGAAAACAATCAAAATCCTACCACCGTCAAAGGATTTGAATAGACATTTCTCCAAAGATGAGTAAGTGACTGATAAATTCATGAAAAGATGTTGTCCCTAGTTCTTAGGGAAAGGCAAATCAAAAGTGAGATATCACTTCCTATACATCAGGAGGGTCATTATCAAAAAAATCTGAGAAATTTAACAAGTGTAGCAGAGAACATGGAGAAATGGGAAATAGTAAAGATTGCTGATAGGAACAGAAAATGGTGCAACTTCTATGGAAAACAGTTTAGAGATTACTCAATACATTAAACATAAAATTACCATATGATCCAACAATCCCATTCTTAAATATATACTGAAAATAAAATAATCTTCACATAAAAATTGTACTCAAGGGGCTGGGGTTGTGGCTCAGTGGAAGAGTGCTCAACTAACACGTGCAAGGCACTGGGTTCAAATCCTCAGCACCACATAAAAAATAAATAAAGGTATGGTGTTCAACTACAATTAAAAAATAAATATATTTTTTAAAAACTATACTCAAATATTCACAGCAGCATTATTCATGGTAGAAAAAAAAAAAAAAGGAAACAAACCAAATGTCCATCACCTGATGAGTAGATGAACAAAATGTGGCATGCCCACACGATACAATGTAGATGAGCCTTAAAGACATTAAGCTAAAAGAAGTCAGACGTAAAAGGTCACATATGATTCTGTTTATATGAAATGTCCAGAATAGGCAAATCTACAGAGACAGAATATAAATTAATGATTTCCAGGGACTGGAAAGAAGTGACTACTAATGGATACAACATTTCTTCTTCAGGCAATGAGAGTGGTCAGAAATAATACAGTAGTGATAGATGCACAAATCTATAATACACTAAAAACCACTGTGTTGTACATTTTAAATTAATGAAGTTTGCATTATATGAATTATACCAGATTACAAGCACATTCTTGGCCAGGCACAGTGGGGCACATCTGTGATCCCAGCTACTCAGGAGGCTGAGGCAGGAGGATTACAAGTTCAAGGTCAGCCTCAGCAACTTAGTGAGGTGAGACCCTGTCTTAAAAAAGAAAAGGGATAGGCATGTAGCTCAGTGGTAAAGCATCCCTGGGTTCAATTTCCATGAAATTTTTTTAAAAAGTCATATTCTCCCCATAGATTAATAATTATATAGATATTGTCTTAGTCTATTTGTGCTGCTATAACAAAATATCACAGATGGAGTATAACATAATGAATAGAAATTCACTGGATCACAGTTCTGAAGGCTGGAAAGTCTAAGATCAAAGGGTTGGCATTTGGTGAGGTCTTTTCACTGTGTGATTCAAGGTAGAAGCCAAGAGGGTGATAGAGAGAAAAGAAAGGGCCAAGTTGACCCTTTAATAAATAATCTATCTGCAATGGTTCAGATCTTGGATGCTCCCCAAAGACCCATGTGTTGAAGGCTTGATCCCCAGTCTGTGGTGCAATTGAGAGGTAATGGAAGCTTTAGGAGGTGAGGTCATTGGGTGTGGACCCCTAAAGACATAAAAACACTGGTCTCTCTCTTCTCTCTCTCTTTCTCTCTCCCTCTCTCTCTCCCATTTTCATCCACCATGAGATGAACAGGTATCCTCTACCATATACTTATTAACAGGCCCAAAGTAACTATACCAAGTGACAGTGGACTTAAACCTCTGAAACCATTTACCAAAATAAACCTCTCTTCTTTTTATGTTGATTTATCTCAGATATTTATTACAGCAATGGAAAATGGATTAATAGACCATTTCCATGATAGTGACATTAACCCATTCATGAGAGAAAAGTCCTCATCACCTAAACACTTCTTAGAGATTCCATCTCCCAACACCTCCATGCTGGGGATCAAGTTTCCAACACAAGAACTTTGAGGGACCAGCTCAAACCATAGCAGAGATCTTTCAGGTTTATACTACATACATATGTAGTTTTCAAAAAAGAGAGTACAAGCTAGGTGCAGTGGTACACCTGTAATCCCAACAATTTGGGAGGCTGAGGCAGGAGGATCATAAGTACAAGACCAACCTCAGCAACTTAGTGAGGCTCTAAGGACTTAGCAAGTCCCTATCTCAAAATAAAACATTAAAAAAGGGCTGAGGGATGTGGCTCAGTGGTTAAGTGACCCTGGGTTCAATCCCTGGTACCAAAAGAGAGAGAGAGAGAGAGAGAGAGAGAGAGAGAGAGAGAGAGAGAGAGAGAGAGAACAATATTTACATTATTTATTAGTCTGCATTTGTTACATAACTTTTTTTGAATGTCAGTCCATATCAATAAATATAGCTCTGCATTGTCCTTGTTTGTGGCTACATATATTCTGCCACATAGTTACCATGATTTAGTCAATTTATTATTGATAGATATTTAGGCTGTCTTTGGTTTTTCACTCTTTATCAACAGCACTCCTGAACATTCCTCTTGATTTACTTTTCTAATTATTTCCCTAAGATAAATTTTGAGCCAGGTGTGGTGGTGCATGCCTATAACCCCAAAGTAACTCAGGAGGCTGAGGCACAAGGATTGCAAATTTGAGGTTAGTCTCACAATTCATCTCAAAATAGAAAATTAAAAGAACTGGTGATGTAGCTCAGTGGTAAACCACCCCTGGGTTCAATACTAGGTACAAAAATAAATAAATAAATAAATTTTAAGAAGGACTGCTGGGTTGTTGAGATACTCAGAATTTAGACCCAGAAGTCTCTGTGATTTTCCCGTCCACCAAGAAGGCTGAGGGAATCTAAGCCCCACAACCTTCTC
The DNA here is from genome assembly GCF_052094955.1 of Ictidomys tridecemlineatus. Lineage (NCBI taxonomy): Eukaryota > Metazoa > Chordata > Mammalia > Rodentia > Sciuridae > Ictidomys > Ictidomys tridecemlineatus. The sequence goes on from NC_135488.1 coordinate 71,052,320, forward strand.
TAATATACCAGGTACTCATTTTCATCATTGCTCATCTGTTGGTGGAAAAGTGGTACCATCTTCATGTTTGATTTCTGACCACTTTTACTACCCATCTTTTCCTTTATCACTAAGATGATTTGCTATCATGTTGTCTCATCTTATTTTCTGGAACCCTCAACCCTCCTAAGCCATCTCCTCCAAATGATCTATCCATTTGCTGAATTTCTATCTGAATTATTTTATTATGTATTGACTCTTTTTGATATGTACTTTATATGATTAAACATTTGTGTGATTGCCTCCTAATTTATTCTTCAGGTTATCCTGGGAAGGAAGTATTACACCCCTTTAACAGCTGAGCGCACAGAGTCCTAGAGATCATTGAAGTTATAAGTGGCACAACCAAGATTCAAACCCCTGGGTGCCTCATGCTGCCGTCCCCACTCTCTACACAGAACATGGGATCATGCTGTGCTAGTCAGCTTTGTGTCACTGTGACCAAAATACCTGACAAGAATAACGTAGAGGAGGAACATTTATTTTGGCTCATAGTTTCAGAGGTCATGGTCTCTGGTTGGGTGACTCCATGGCGGAACCATCAAAGCAGAGAAAAGCTGCTCAGCTCCTGGCAGCTGGTAAGCTGAGAAGAGGAGAAAAGTGCCAGGGAGAAGATAGATCCTTCCAGAGCAAATGGCCTACTTCCTCCAGGTCCTTCTTCTAGGTCCCTCTTCCCAGTGGTCCATCAGCTCTAGGAGGTCAGGGTCCTCACGATCCAATCATGCTTAGAGACCCACCTGTAAACCTTGCTGCACAGGGGACCTTGCTTTCAATACATTAATTTTGGGGGGAACATTCCAGAATATTCTGCAACACATGCCTATTTTTCTCCTGAACTTTTTTGAAATCTCTCTTCCTAAAACTGAGGGTGCATTGGCCACCTCCATCCTGCACGCTCTTCCCTAGTGAACATGCACAAGTTCACTCTTTATATTTGGCCAGAATTCAACTCTAAGGAACAATTTCCTTGATGTCCCCAGGGAGCACTGAGACCCCCCCCTCCCCACCCACAGTGGACACCCAATCCCCAAAACAAGCCTATCCAGGCCAGAAAGTCTTGCTCCCCAAACCCACCTGGATAATTGTCACTGGAAACCAGCTTTGGAGAAACATACAACTCAGAGCTATAGGTCCCCACAGAATCTAAGGACCATGGAACATCCAAAACAATGAGGTTTCTGTTACCAGTGAGGTTTCATCTAAATTGTGTCCCCAAATGTTGATTTTTCTGATCAGTTGGCAGTTTTCCAGAGCAACTCGAGACCAATGTGCACTGGGTTCAGTAGGAGTTTCGCTCCTAAGACTAGAGTTCCCCTCGATGAAATGCGAGCAGCTGTAGTTGGCTTATGAAGCTGTTGCAGTCAAGGATTGAGAAAGTTTAAGAAAAATAGATTGCGATGTGATCAGCAAACAGGGTGCCCTTCCACCTCTACAATCGCACTTTCAACACAGTAGCTACTAGACATATGTTGCTATGTATTTACTTATTGGTACTGGGATGCACTTTACCACTGAGCCACATCCCAGACCTTTTTATTTTTTATTTTGAGACAGGGTCTTGCTAAGCTACTTAGAGCCTCCATAAGTTGCTGAGGCTGGCTTTGAACTTGCCATCCTCCTGCTTCATGCTCCTGAGTTGCTGGGATTACAAGTGTGTACCAGTGCTCCCAGCCATATGTGGCTATTTAAATGTGCATTTAACTAATTAAAATGAAATGAAGTTTAAAATTCACTTATTCAAGCCAATTACTCAGTACCAGTGATGCCTACTTAAAATCCCAGCTACTCAGGAGCATGAAGCAGGAGGATCACAGTTCTAGACCAGCCTGGGAAACTTAGAGAGACCCTCTCTCAAAATAAAAATAGAAAAAAAAAATAGAAGGGGCTCAGGGTTAGAGCACCCCTAGGTTCCATCCCCTATACCAAAAAAAAATAATAATAATAATTTTTTTTCAATTACTCCATGACACCAGACATAATTTAAAGCTCCAAAGTCACATGTGGCTAGTGTCTGTGTCTGTACTATTCCATACAGGACACACAGCCACATGTTCCCGCCGCCACATTCTATTAGTTACATGAATAGTAGCATTGTCAGATAAAATATAACATTTTGTGTGACGTACAAATTCTCATTCTCTGCTTATCTGAAATTCAAGTTTATCTGGGCAACCTGCATTTTTTTTTTTTTTTTTGCACTGGGGATTAAACTCAGAGATATTTAACCACTGAGCCACATCCCCAGCCCCTTTTGTATTTTATTTAGAGACAGGGTCTTGCTCAGTTGCTTAGGGATTTGCTATGTTTCTGAGGCTGGCTTTGAATTTTCAATCCTCCTGCCTCAGCCTCCCTAGCCACTGGGATTTACAGGAGCTGCTGGGATTACAGGCCTGCACCACCGTGCGGCTAACACAATCTGGCAACCTTACCTGGGAGTCACTAAGGCCAGCCAGATTCAAGAGGAGAAGTCAAGCTATTCCTTGATGAGGGAGTGACAAGGTCATACTGCATAAGAGCCTGTGGGATGGGAGATACTGCTGTAGCCATTTTTGGAAGATACATAATCTGTCCCATGCTGCCACTAGGGTCCTCACAAAGTTGGGTTCAGAGACCTTCATAGCTCTCCATCACCTAACAGATGACACTCCAGTTTCATGGCCCAGAGAGATAGGAATGAGAGAAAGAACCCACTTATCTTTTTTTTTTTTTCCCTTCACTCAGAGCTTTGAGGCCAACTGTGCTTAGAGAACAGCTCTAAGTCCTATTGCAAGTAAGCATTTGTCTTTGCCAATTCCATAAGCAAAATTATTTATAAATAAGAAAAAGACAGATATTCCAGAACACCATCTTAGATACCTGAGGTGACAATGTATTGTGAACACACTGAATAATCAGAAGAATTAGGCTAAGAACAAACAGCTTTCCGTCTGGACCTCCCAAAATTCCAGCTTGGCGAGAGAGACTTCCCCGGGCATACCTCCCTTTAATTCAACATAAGAACACACTGAAGGGATGAGCAATGCTCTGTGGAGACAGAGGTCACCCCCTCAACAACACCAGCTGCGTAGACCTTGCATAACAGTTGGGGCTATCAGGTCCTAGGGAGATATAAGTGTCCTCCTGAGGACAGCGTGGCTGAGGTTGGGATTCTCCAAGAGGATGGAGTCACTCCAGTCCAAGCCTTAAGTCAACCTGGAGGAAGTTCTCCCACTTTTTCACTCTACCTTGGTGTGGAGGTGTCTCAGGAGTCCGGGAGGGTACCCCTCCACAGACAGCAGTAAGATAGTACGTTGTGTGTGGAGACCAGTTAGGAACCAGAAAATAGGGAGCTTCTCAGATCAAAAGTGGCTCTTGTCAAACATTTCACAGACTTATGTGTGTTCTGTGCTTCTTCTTCTAACTTTGGGCACGTGGGGAGGGGAAGATAGAACTAAGAGGAAAATTACAAGTTCATCATAAATTGTTAAATGAAAATAACTAAAATAACAGGATACTAAATTAAACTAAATTAAATAGAATATGGGCCTGAGAATTGTAGCTCAGAGAGCACTTGCTTAGTGTGTGCAAGACCCTGGGTTTGATCGCTAGTACTGCAAAAAAAATTATTAAAAATAAATATAATATGGTCCCTTTTTAAATTTTTTAATATCTATTTTTCAGTTTTCGGTGGACACAACATCTTTATTTTATTTTTATGTGGTGCTGAGGATGGAACCCAGTGCCTCGAGCATGCCAGGCAAGCCGCTTGAGCCACATCCCCAGCACCCCATTTTTTGATATATGTACATCATGTGCACACATATACAAATATTTTGTGATGGTTAATTCTATGTGTCCACTTGACTAAGCTAAATGATGCCCAGGTAGCTGGTAAACATTTCTTCTACACGTATCTGTGAGGGTGTTTCCACAAGACATTAGCATTTATGTCAGTAGACTGAGTAAAGAAGATGCTGTCATCAATGTGGGTGGGCATTGTCCAATCCATTGAGGACCTAAATAGAACAACAAGGCAGAGGGAGGATGAATGGACTGTCTCTGCTAAAGCTGGGATAGCATCTCACCCTGCCCTGGACATCAGTGCTACTGGTTCTCTGGCCTTCAGACTCAGACCAGGATTTCACCATCAGACCTTAGGATTCGAACTGAGACTGCACCATTGGCTTGAACTAGACAACACCAACTCTCCTGGGTCTCTGAGACGTCAAAAATCAAACTGTTCTTCCTACTCTCCCACATTCAACACTAAATACAATATTTCCCCCTGGTCACCCAAATATATAGGTATTTCTCCCCACCAGCAACTAATAATCCTCCATCAGACACCAATTGAGTTTCCTACAATTTAACTCAATTCTGACGTTATCTACCTGGAGTTACAGGCAGATACCAGAGGTTAAGGATTCAGTCCAATAAGACTGCTGTACTTTGGATGCCAATCACGAGTTCCAAATTGTGACCTGTACTTCTGACCAACCAGCTATAAATCAGGACTTTCCATTAACCCCTTCTTGGTTTCAATTAATTTGCTAAAGCACTAACAAAACGCAGGGAAACTATTTACGTTTGCCCATCTATTATCAAGGATACTGCAAAGGATACAGATGAATGGCTTTGTGTAAGGCAAACACTGAACTATGTCCCCAGTCCCTTTTGTTTTATTTTGAGACAAGGTCTTGCTAAGTTGCTGAGGCTGGCCTCAAATTTGTGATTCCCCTTCCTCAACCTCCCAAGTTGCTGGGATGACAGGTGTGCGCCATAGCACCTGGCACGTTCAGAAAATTTTACGGATACTTCCAAGTTGCTTTAAAGAGGCTTCAACATTTATTTAATTCTCTCACCCCTAGTGCGTGGGTTTCCTGTACTGTTCTGAGCCCAGGGTTAGCTCAAATGTCCCTGGGTCTGAGACCAGATATAAAATCAGCAGCAGAAAGGTTGTTTTGAGAAGTAAAAAGAGGGGAGGGCTGAGCCAGCAGTCCTTTGGGACCTCCCTGAGTTCCAGCCACCTCTGGGTTTCTTTTCCCTTCATGACTTCCATCCCACCATGGTGGCTCCGAGACTTCATGGCTCTCCTTTCGTTCACTGACTTAAGTGAGGGCAATAATCTAGTCCCTTTCTTCCCATGGTTAAGAAAAACTATCCAAAAATTATTAATTCAGCAAAAAGATGACTGCAGATACTTTTAAAGCCACATGACTGAGTGTTGTATAACAACCTTCCTGAGGGTCACCTGACTTTCTAAATGATGTATCTGTGTTTGACCTAACTTTCCATGACTAATCAGGCTCTGTAAAACTACATGTAATGTGTAAAAGATTGATAAGTTTTGCAAAGGACTTTTTTTCCTCTGGTGGAGATACAAATGATTTTTGCCCAGTAGAACAGATGAGCCCAAAGGTTACACACACTGTACAGACATTAACCTGTTTTGAATCTAACTCTGCCATCTTCTTCCAGAACTCTTCTTTTCACTCCCTGTTGTGATTTGGATCTTAAAAGTGTCCCCAAAATGTTCATGTGTCAAAGGCTTAGTACCCAGTGCAACAGTGGTCACAGGTGGGGCCTTTGCATGGTGATCAGATCACAGGAACTCTGACTTCATGAATGGATTAATCCATTTATAGATGGATAGTTTAATGGATTTGGGGGAAAGGGCTTTGCTAATAAAAGTGAGCTCTGTTTCTCTCTGAAGTGAGCAGCTTGGCTCTGCTGTGTTTAGAAAGGGAACCATTTTGAGTGATCTTGAATAGCTCTGCCCAGTGATGTCCTGCTGCCTGGACATTGAGTGATTTCCTTCTTTCTCTAATCCTCCCCATAGCTCCTCCCTCTTTTCCTTGCTCCTGTTCCTTCTTCTAGGGCTACTTCCAGAAATTCACCGTACTGGGCAGAGCTATTCAAGATGATCACTCAAAATAGTTCCCTTTCTAAACACCCTCTTTGTGTAGCCCCTGGGACTAAGTGGCTGGCTGCTGGCCTTCAACAGCCCATGACAGCAGCAAGGTATTTCCTAAACTCAAGGCTCCCTCCTCCTCATACAAAATAAGACAGTTCTCTAGAATAGCCATGGTTGGTGTACTGGGGGTGGAACTTGCATGGGTTAGGCAACTGCTCTACCGTTGAGCCATAGCCCTAACAGATTCTCGTTTTAAGAAGCAATTTTCTCCTTCCACCACACAAACAAGACAAATATACAGCAAACTGGAGGAAGGGTGAGGGAATCTTTTTGTGTCAGGCGGCTCCCCAGGAAACTGCTCCTACATTTATCATATTTTTATTCCCTCTCAGAGCCCAATAAATAATTTATTGAGAATCTATTAAGAATTTCCCTTTAGCCAGGCACAGTGGTACACATCTGTAATTTAGCAACTCAGGCAGCTGAGGCAAGAGGATCCCAGGTTCAAAGTCAGCCTGGACCACTTATTAAGACCCTGCTTCAAATAAAAAAATAAAAAGGGCTTGGGATGTAATTCAGTGGTAGAGCATCCCCTAGATTCAATCCCCAGTACAGAAGAAAAGAAGGAAGGAAGAGAGAGAGAGAGAAGGAGAGAGGGAGGGAGGGAGGGAGAGAGAGAGGAAAGAAAGAGGGAGACACCTCAGCACAACCACGGAGCCAAGGTAGAAGCAGCAAGTGGAACCGGCTAAGATAGCCATCTCTTTGGAAGTCACCAACTCCTACTCTTCACTCTTTGGCAGCCAAGAAATCAAGGAACAGTGGAGCTAAATGTTGCAATTTCTAAAAATAAAACTTCCTAATTTGAGATTGATCAAGACTTCCTTTGGTGTTACAATATCATGCACGTGTTACAATATCATCCATCAGGCCGTCTCAGTCAGTTCAGGCTGCCATAACACATAGTACAGACGGAGTGCTTTAAACAGTAGACGTTTATTTTTCACAGTTCTAGAGGCTGGACGTCCAAGATCAAGGAACTAATAGGGTAGGTTTCATTCTGTAGCCTCTGGGCTCACATGACCTGTTCCTTATGGGGAGGAGCAAACTCTCTGGACTGTCCTCTCATGTGGACACTGATCCCATCCTAGGGCCCTACTATCATGATCTCACTTTTGCTAGACTAGTGTGTCAGGGTGTCAACGTGAGTCAGGTGGGAGAGGATACAGTTCAGGGGCTGCTTCCTGGTCTCAGCTTTCCTGGGCAGTCTCTTTAGCTCCCACTTGTGAAATGACAAATGAGACCACTGGGCATGATTGAAACTCTGCATATTTCCTATGTTCCATGACTAAAAACAGGAAAGCGTTTCAAAAATTATTACCCGAGATTATAAATGTTTTTTAAAGTTCTCTTGAATACTTTCCGAGAAGAGAAGATAGTAGCACTCCTTTCTTTTGAAAAATTTCTGCAGAAACTTTTCTGTCTTCCTCTGGAGAAAGAGATTAGATACAGTCAGAAGATGGCAATGAGTTCCTCTCTGTGGCCGATCTAAAAATATCACAGACTGCTACATGTTGAAATCCATACAAATGTACAGTGAGCCAGGCACGGTGGTGCACGTCTGTAGTCCCAGCAACTAGGGAGGTTGAGGCAGGAGGATTACAAGTTAGAGGCCAGGCTGGGCAATTTAGCAAGACCCTGACTCAAAAAGGGAGGCTGTGAGGGTGGTGCTGGGATGTAGATATAGCTCAGTGTTTAAGCACTCCTAGGTTCAATCTCCAGTAACAAAAAAAAAAAAAAATTTTTTTAAATACACAGTGACTTTGCACTCTTTTATATCTTTATTTATAGACTATGCTTCCTAAGAATTAGAAAAGCACAAAAATCAAATTTTGCCATGGCATATTTATGATGATTACCAGGAAAATATGTGGTATTCAGACCATGGGTGCCTTTTTTTTTTCTATTTTTCCCCCTCTTCCCTGTGTTGTTTGGGAGTTGATGATACTCTCATTTATAGAAGATGGTACCTAATGACAGCTAACATTCATTGAATTATTTATATATATATATATTTTTTTTCTCAATTGTAGTTGGATACAATACCTTTATTTTATTTACTTTTTTTATGTGGTGCTGAGGATCAAACCCAGGGCCTCGCATGTAGTAGGTGAGCACTCTACCGCTGAGCCATGACCCCAGCCCTCGTTGAATTCTTAGCATGTGCCAGCAACTCGGCAAGGTTTCATGTTCCCACCTCCTTTAATCCTCACAAAGTCTCGTGAGATAGATGCTATTATTCGTGAAACCACAAACAAGACTAAATGTTTGATACATTTAATTGCCTGCTTGCTTTTCAACTTCTAAGAAGTCTTTATTTGCGTTGGTAGGGTGCTACTGGGGACAGGAAATGGAGAAGTGAAGAAACACAGAGACAGAGAAACAGACGGGAGCTGAATTGGAATAAAGGTATGAAAAGCCTGCGGGGATGGAGGAAGGTAGCCTGATTGGCCTAAGGAGGTGGGAGATGGGGCGGGGGTGGGGATGGGGGAGGTGAGGCCTGGCAAGAGCTGGCTAGCTGCAAAAGGAGGGGAAAGAGTCTAACTAGGACAATTAGGAGTTTTCAAAGTTCTGGTACCTGGCATGTGACAGAGTCTTTCTTCCATCTCCAGGAAGACGTCAGTACAAACTGTTGAATTTCATCTAATTTAAGATGCCACTGGCTGAGATATAATCCATGTCAGGGCATACCATTATTGTATGTGCCCCTAAGAGAGAAAGAGGAGGAAGGAGATAGGGAAAAAGTCACCAATTACAAATGCCCACCCATCAAAAACATGTCACAATCTCAAAGAAATACACTATATTACACTCTGATATTTTCACAGTTAGATTTATGTCTTTGGTTTTGTTTTTATTTTCTTTCTTTTTTATTTTTATTTATGTATTTACTGATTTTGAGAGGGGGTTATAGTAGTGGGAATTGAAGTCAGGGCCCCACATGAGCTAGGCAAATGTTCTACCACTGAGCTATCTCTCCTGCCATTTTTACTTATTTATTTTTTAAAATCTGAGACCAGGTCTCATTGAGTTGCAGAGGCTAGGCTCAAACTTGGGATCCTCTTACTTCAGCCTCCCAAGTCACTTGGATTACAGGTATGCACCACTGTGCCCGCCTTTGTTTTATTTTTTAATGCATCATTTTGAGGTCAGATCTGATAGGTTATATTTGAGTTACACCCATTTTACAGAAGGGAAAACTGAGTTTCAGAGAAGCTAAGTTACATCTGGGCTCACAATTAACAAATAGAATGCCAAGGTTCCAATCCCAGACAGCTTGATTCTCAAACCTTTGTATTTCATAGGGCTCTCAACTTTTTTGATTAAGAAGGAGTCAATAGTTTGACTGATTTTTTAAAAATCTGCAGTTAGTAACAAAAATGACTCCTGAATTTAAAAATGACAGCTTTACCTACAATCTCCTATGTGGTGATGTTGTGATTCAGAACCTCCTGTTCTGTCCAAGAAAAAGTGGGAAACCATGAGACCTGGTCTTCAAGCTCAAGAATTCCCTTCTCTTTTTTCAAATGATCTTTTTTTTTTTTTTTTAAGAGAGAGAGAGAGAGAGATTTTTTTTTAATATTTATTTTTTTTAGTTTTCGGTGGTCACAACATCTTTGTTTGTATGTGGTGCTGGGGATCCAACCCGGGCTGCACGCATGCCAGGCGAGTGCGCTACCGCTTGAGCCACATCCCCAACCCTCAAATGATCTTGAATCAAGCAAGGGGAGGAGGATCAAATGCTCAAGAGTCCGTCAGTGAGGATCTCCAACAAAAGTCGATTTGGCACTGCTACTAAGCAAGCATTTTCCCTCCAAGTCAGCAGAAAGGGAGATTTGATGTAACTCACAGAAACAGAGCATGTCAAACTCTAAGACTACGTTCTAAGATGAAAACCAAATATGTAAAATGTAAATAGATCAGCAGTCCATGACCATGGGAAAAGCAATTCATCTTCTCTAATAATCACAACAATCCTGAACCCTCCAGGTCCATCACAGGCACCTGACAAAACAGTTTCCCAACACTCACGGGCATTTTAAACAATCTGCTCCATCTTTACTCCACAGATCCTCCCTCTAAGAATGCCTCCACTCTCGATTACCAAAATCCTTCAAGGGGGGAGACAAAAGCTGCTTTTTCTGCCAATCCCTCCCAAATTCCCTCACAAAATAAATGCCTTTTTTACATTCTGTGAATTCATGTGACTTGTATAGTGACTGGTGTTTAATAGGGAAGAAACAGTAGGAGACCCAGAGCCAGGACCACCTGGTTAATAGAACTGGACAGAGCTGAGAACTTTAGCCCCAGTCCTTCTTGGATCACTGGCCCCTGCTGCTGCCCACCGTGGGCACTCCAGCTGCTATTGTTGATAAATAACAACAATAGCAAACAAATTTTCAAAGAAACAAAAATTTAGTACAGATGCTCCTCAATTCACAATGGGGTTATAGCCCAATTAACACATTGTAATTGAAATGAACATAAGTTGAAAATGCATTTTAAAAAAAAGAAAGAAAGAAAATGCACTTAATATAGCTCACCTACCAAACATCAGAGCTCAGCAGCACTACTATGAGATACTGGATGCTTCACCTCGTGATTGCCTGGCTGACTGGGAGCAACAGTTCACTGCCACTGCCCCGCATCACTAGAGAATTGTATCACCGGGAAAAGATGTCTCCATAGAAAGATCCAAGGAGTCCAGAGAGAAGGGGGACCTCAGCAAGGTTCTTGGTATATGAGACCAAAAAGAAGAATGGGGACCATCTCCAGAGAGAGAAGCCTTTGGGGATAAAGCAAGGAAAACATAGTCAAGGCAGAATGGGAGCCGTATCCAGAGGGAGAGACAGCCACCTTTGGGGCATGGTGTTAAGATTTAAAGGGAGGTTGCCAGGGGCAGGAATACTGGTAGGGTCAGGACAGAGGTATAAGATGTTGCCCAGTTTTTCCTGCACTTGCGCAAGTGTTCACTTGACCTTTGCAGACAGGACATGAGTCAAGGGCATGGGTCAAGGTCACAGGGTGTGTTGCTCAGGAGTTATAACTGCTCATGGGTGTTTTGCATTTCGGTCGTTCATGGAACCTCCTTTGAGACTCAGAACCTCGCCCTTTATTCCCAAATTATTATTTATTTATTATCTCAATTGAACCATATGTCGCTAGCCCAGGCACAGATCAAAATTCAAAATTTGAAGTATGGTTCCTTCCAAATGCATCTCTTTCACTTCATCATAAACTCAAAAATCTTAAGTCAAACCAAGTTGGTAACTGTACATAAGGAATCAAAGGTAGTTTTGAGGGATAATGTTTGATTTTTTTTCCCTCAATTTTTACTATGGAAATGGTCAAACAAAAAGCTGAAATAGATAGTAGATAAACTTCATCTATTTTCATTAATTGTTGATATTTTTATTCTTTTTTTCTGAACAACATCAAAATAAATTGCACATCAAGACAGCACCACTAATTATTTTAGAATGCATTTTCTAAAAATAAGAACATTCTTCTACATAACCATCTGATAATTGATAATTATTATCAATAATAATAACCTCCTAATTTCCAGTTCATATTCAAATTGCCCCCCTAGTACTCCCCTAAAAATGTCTTTTTTTTTTCCTCCAGGTGTTGAACTTAGGGGCACTCAACCACTGAACCACATCCTCATTCCTATTTTGTATTTTGTTTAGAGTCAGGGTCACACTGAGTTGCTTAGCACCTCACTTTTGCTGAGGCTGGCTTTGAACTCGCCATCCTCCCCCTCAACCTCCCAAGCTGCTGGGATTACTAGTGTGCGCCATGGCACCCAGCCCTAGAATGTCTTTTACAGCCAGGTTTTGTTTAACTTTTCCAACTAGATTCTAATCTAGTTTTAAACATTGCATTTGCTTATGTCTGTTTAGTTTCTTTTAATACAAAACAATCCTCCATCTTTATTTTATTTTTAGTATCAGGGATTGAAGCCAGGGGCACTTAACCACTAAGCCACACCTCCAGCACCCAACCTCCCCTCCTTTTTTAAAAAATATATTTTTTATTTAGAGACAGGAGCTCCCTGAGCTGCTTTGGGCCTCACTAAATTGCTGGGGCTGGCTTTGAATTCTCGATCTGCCTGCCTCAGCCTCCCAAGCCACTGGGATTACAGGCATATGCCATAGCATTTGGCTCCATTTTTTTTTTTTTTAAGTTTTTGACACTGTCTTTTTGTTTGGTTTGGTTGGGTTTGGGTTTGGGTTTTTGGTCCTTGGGATTGAACCCAGGGGCACTTAACCACTGAGTCACATCCCCATCCCTTTTTATATTTTATTTAGAGACAGGGTCTCACTAAGTTGTTTAGGGCCTTGCTAAGTTTCTGAGGCTGGCTTTGAAGTTGTGATCCTCCTGCCTCAGCTTCCCAAGTTGCTGGGATTATAGGCATATATTTTTAAATTCATCCTTATCCAGCAAGGCCAGATTTGATCTGTCCAAAAAGGCTCTGTAATATTTGAGTTACACCCATTTTACAGAAAACACCAGTGAGTCTCAGAGAAGCTGTTACTTACCCCTGGACTCACAGCTAATAAACAAAGAGCCAAAGTTCCAGCAAGTAAGCTTGATTTGGCTTGTGTGTATGTGTGATGCTGTTTAATTTGTTTCTCTGTCAATTGAGGTTTGGGTGATTCAGGTTAAACATTTTTGGTAAAATTATTTCACAAGTGATGCTTTATATTTCATAGGGCATCATGATGGGATGCCAGGTCAGGTGTCCCATTCTTAGGGACTAGATTGGATCTTATGGTTAAAGTTTTGGTCACCAGATGTCTCCCTTTACAATTAATAAATAACCCGGGGAGTGACAGTTTGGCCCCATGCAGTATCCTATTCTGCCTTGTCCGGTGCTGTAGCCCTTACTTGCTAGCAAGGGCTTATCTTGTCCACACAAACTGTGACTGAGCAGTTAGCACTTCCTCTAATGGATTATTCTGGAGTAACAGAGGCCCTGCAGCCTGGAGAGAAGGCTGTAGGAAGCCCCAGAGCAGAGGCTGAGGGATCACAGGCTTTCCCTGCCAACTCCTCAGGCCAACTTTCCCGGACCCAGGCTAAGTGCTTAAGAGGAATGGCCTCCTTTCAGAGACTTCTGGATGCCTCTGGAGGCAGCCCAGAGCTTGGCACAAGTCCCCAAATATACGTGTGTGTGTGTGTGTGTGTGTGTCTGTGTGTGTGTGTGTGTGTGTGTGTGTACGAACTACTGGAGATTGAACCCAGGAGTGCTTAACCACTGAGCCACATCCTCAGCCCCTTTTTATATTTTATTTAATAAAATATATATTTTATTTATATTTAGGGCCTCACTAAGTTGCTGAGGCTGACTTTGAACTTGTGATCCTCCTGCCTCAGCCTTCCGAGGTGGGCACCACCATGCCCAGCTCCAAACATACATTTTTTTTTTAAAAAGAGAGAGAGAGAAAGAATTTTTTAATATTTATTTTTTAGTTTTCGGCGGACACAACATCTTTGTTTGTATGTGGTGCTGAGGATGGAACCTGGGCCGCACGCATGCCAGGTGAGCACACTACCGCTTGAGCCACATCCCCAGCCCTCCAAACATACATTTTTAAAGCTGAGAGCTTTCCAAAGTTGAGAGCAGTTTTCTGTTTTACAAATAAGTGACCTGGGGCTGGGGTTGTGGCTCAGAGGTAGAGCACTTGCCTAGCATGCCTGAGGCACAGGGTTCAATCCTCAGCACCACATTAAAAAAATAAATAAAAATAAAAGTATTGTGTCCACTTACAACTAAAAAATAAATATTTTTAAAAAATAAATGACAACTGGGAATCTCCCTTTTTTCTTGGAAAACCAGCTGCCTGTTTCATAAATATTATGCAAATGTGAAACAGGAAATGTTTGAACTAAGTTGCTTCCTATAATAATATAAGAGAGTGTCTGGGCTTTGCAGAGTCAAATCTCTTCAGGGTTTATCCCTTTAAGAGAAATGAGGGAGCTGGGGCTGTACCTCAGGGGCAGAGTGCTTGCCTAGCATGTGTGAGGCACTGGGTTCAATCCTTAGCACCACATAAAGATAAGTTAAAGAAAAAAAACAAGAGGGGGCGGGGAGAGAAATGAGAGTTTGTTTGTGTTTTGCTTTGGGGGGCATATGTGTGCTGTCTAAGTATGGTTTGAAAATTCTGTGCTTAAAAATTGTTTCTAGTTCTGGTGGAGATGGCCACAAGGGGCAGCCCCAGAAATGGCCTGAACATAGTCCTCACTGTTATGGTAAGGGCATGGTCCAGCAGAGCTCCTTCAGGCTATGAGGAAGAATCCAAGCAAACTGCCATCTGGGCTGTGGATAACCAAACCTTGGGCATTTCCCAGAAATCCTGAGGAGTGGCTTACAGTAATCACACAGGTAAGTGATGACCTCATTCTGATGCAACCTACGAAACACTGTTACACTTACACATCCATAAAGTCCCTGCCCTGCGAAAGCACTGTGCATGGTGGAAATAGTCAACACAGACGTAAAAGGCACTGGAAGGGGGCAAACCTGTCAGTGGCAATTTCCAGAGAAAATGAGAGGGCACACATCTATACTAGATCCTTTCAAATTTAAAATGGGCTAAAACTGTGTACTGAGGATTGAATCCAAGACAGTTACCACTACGCTACATCCCCAATCATTTTTTTAAATATTTATTTTCCAATTTTAGGTGGACACAATATCTTTTTTTTTTATTTTTATGTGGTGTTGAGGATCAAACCCTGTGCTAGGCGAGCACTCTACCACTGAGCCAGAACATCAGCCCCACCTCACCCCAATCTTTTTTTTTTTTTATTTTGAAATGGGATCTTGCTAAAGGCTGGCCTTGAATTTACAATCCTCCTGTCATAGGACAAGAAATGTCTCCAGAAAAGGGTCTGAGGAATTCCCAGAGGAGAGGGGAACTCAACTCAAGACCAGGGGGGTTCTGGGCATAGTTATTAGAAAAGGATTTCAGCCGGAGTCAGACAAAGGCAGAGACAGAGGCTTATTTAAGAAGGTATCTTGGGGCTGGGGATGTGTGGGTTCGATCCTCAGCACCACATACAAAGATGTTGTGTCCGCCGAAAACTAAAAAATAAATATTAAAAATTCTCTCTCTCTCTCTCTCTTAAAAAAAAAAAAAGGTATCTCAGGGGCTGGGGTTGTAGCTCAGTGATAGAGCACTTGCCTAAATAAAGAAAATAAAGTTATTGTGTCCATTTACAACTAAAAATATTTTTTAAAAAATTAAAATTTAAAAAAAATGTATCTCAAGAGAGTGAGAAGCTCCACCAAGGGCTGTATCAGGGCAGGGCTGGAGGTAGAGTCACTTTCCTGCCAGTTTCCCCAGCAACTGTGTATTTCCCTTATTTTACAACAGCATGGACCAAGGGCAGATTATTCAAGATTTACAACTGTGCCAGGCATGGTGGCACACGCCTGTAATCACAGTGACTCAGAAGATGGAGTCAAACAGGAAGATCCCAAATTTGAGGCCAACCTCAGTAAGGCCCTAAGCAATTTAGGTAGATACTGTCTCAAAATAAAACAAAATAAAAAGGGCTGAGGATGTAGCTCGGTGGTATAGCACTCTAGGGTTCAATCCCCAGTAATCACAAGCATACAAAATTAATTTCAATGTGGAATATGAAACCCAACAGTTAACTTTTTGTACTGTTATTTTAAAATCCATTGGTCTAACTTGTACTTTGAATGGATTTTTTTTAATATTTATTTTTTTTAATTGTAGTTGGACAGAATACCTTCATTTTATTTATTTATTTTTATGTCCCCAGGGTCGTTCATGTGCGAGGCGAGCACTCTACCACTGAGCCACAACCCCAGCCTCTGAATTTTTTTTTAATCTATGCATGATTTATAACATCATGCATAGGAAATAGTGATTCATTGGATTGTGCAGGCCCTCTAATTGTTGATACATTTTATTATACAATGTCAAAAAGTCATTTCCTGGGTGTGGTAGCACATGCCTATAATCCTGATGATTTGGGAGACTGAGGAAGGGGGATTGCAAGTTCAAGGCTTGGACAAGTTGTGAGGCCCTATCTCAAAAAAGAAAGAAAGAAAGAAAGTACCTCAATGGTAGAGCATTCCTGGGTTAAATCCCCAGTGCAAAAAAAAGAAAAAAGAAAAAGAACAAGAAAAGTTTAAGTATTCAAAAGGTGCATACTCACAGTACCAGAGGGGAGTTACTCAAAATTCTACTTTTGCTGGACACTCAAATTTTATTCTTTGGCAACAAATACTGTTAATTGCATCCTTGAATGATAGACTCATGCATTTCATTTTTGAGAAAATGTCTACAAATATGAGTCTGAGTAACTGCTATCTACCAGTCCTCTCAAAGAAAAAAATGTTCCTTGAGAAAAGTGGTTTCAAGATAACCTCTGTATTAAAATATGCAGCATAATGTTGTGAACAACCAATAAAAAAAATATGCAGCAAAGTAAGCAGCTGAAGTGCTTCAGGCTTGCTTACATTTCATCATGCAGAATACTTCGGACAGAATACTTAGGAATAGTACTCAGGAGGAGAGAGTCTATTTTCCTGGTGTTGCCCTGCTAAACCATTTTTGTTTTGTTTTGGGTGGCCCTGGGCCAAGGCTTCACATGGATAGGTGAGCGCTCTACCACTGAGCTATATCCCCAACCCTTGCCTGTTTTTTACTGCAAGTGTGTGTTGTCAAAGTGCTCTGGGCTCAGCAGTTTTACTCAGCACTGCTTTTGCATTTATCTGTGCAAATGTCAACACAGTGAAAAGGGCAAATGTCATCGCTAGAAGGAAATATTTTCCCCCATTCAATTTAGGTCTGAGTGGTTGGGGGCCTAGTAAATTAACTGACAATAGACAGATTAACAGAGAAAGGACATAAAGCATGTAGGAAATTCAGATGAACAGTCTCCCTGGTAGCTAGATGGGTTATTTCCCATCTTAGTAGGACAAAGGGAGGGAGAAAAATAGGAAAACAAATAGGCTTTTAGGGGAACAAAGGGAAGGTATGTAGCTATTTTTGAGAATGTTTGTTTATGCAACTTCTCATCTCTGCTAGAAGCTCTTCAAAAGAAGAATTCGTGAAGGCTCTTCACTCCCAGAAGGCTCTTTAAGGCCTTTAAGATAAGAGAAGTTATTTTTTCTTTTTCTTCTTTATGCTTATATAAATGGTTTACTACATAAAATTTATAAATACATAAAATAAAGAGAATAATACATTGTATCTGTCACCCAGATTTAACATCTGCTAATTATGTGCCATTTTTACTTACTCTGTGTTTCTACCCACTCCCCAGCCAATCCTCACTTTGTTTACTTCTAGATGAGATCAGATGGACACACATTGAATGTAACAAATATTAAAGATAAGGGAAGTTCTGAAAAGGGTTCCTACTGCATACACTGGTCTTCAAATGCCTTCTATTTTAAAGAATCTTTATACCATTTTGGTGGGGCCAAGTCAATTCTGTCATCATTTTATCACTATTATAAAATAATTTTAACTTGTTGGAACATAAGATTAGGTCTCATGGACTTTTTTTTTTTTAATCAACATGATTTGTTTGTTTCTTAAGAAGATATATATATATATCCCCCTATTGTGATTGTAAATTTTGTGAATTTATATTTCTATCACTTTTGCTTTCTGTCTTGAAAATATATTGTTAGAAGCATGAAGTTTTACAGAAATATGCATTATCTTCATGAATAGTTTCTTTTACCAGTACGGAATAACCCATACTGGTAAAAGAGATTATATATCTGACATTAATATTGCTATTGTTTTGCATTCACATACTATATTTTCTTTTTAATTTACATTTTATTCTTATCAAAGTAATATTATACACACACAGCTTTTTTTTTTTTTTTTGGTGGTGGTGCTGGGATGGAACTCAGGGTTTTGCATGTGCTAAGTGTGAGTAAGAACTTGACACAGGCAATGCCATTTTGAAATAAGGGTCACCTCACGGTCACTCTGACTCAGCCTGACCTTAAACCCCAGACAATACCCCATAATCATGCAAAGAAAGAAAATTGTTATCTGGTACTGAAATCCTGAAAAACACCTGCTTCTATAACAGTGGTCCACTTTGTGCTTTGAATGTAGCCCTTGCTGCTCTGCGACTGTGACTTATTTTTATAATAGACATGTTCTTTCTCTTCCTCTGTCCCTCCCCATCCCCAATCTCCCCTTCTCCCTAATCTCAGAGGAAATAGGATTACCCTTCTCCCCCATCCTAGGCTGAGTTATCTGTTGGTGAGTACACACCCACCACAGGAATGGAGTAGTTCAGACTTGGGGATGGCACCAGAAGATCTCAGCAATGATTTATCTCCCAAATTAATTACAACTGAATTACAACTCAGGACAGAACACATGGAATGTAGCCTTTGAATCACCTCTTTAAAATGCCCCATTCCCCTTGATGCACAGAATCACACCTTTGGGACAGAAATGGTCCCCTGTACTTCTCCTTTGTTAGCAAAGCAATAAAACTTCTTTTTCTTTTTTCTCAAAACCATGTCCTCCTTTTAGGATTGGCATCAGGGACAAGAACCAAGCTTTCAGTAACAGTTTAGCATGGAATAGTAACCACCTCAAAGAACGGAAGTGATGACCACAAGGTCCCTTCCCTGACAACCCCCTAGCAACAGTAGAAATTCCCCCACCCCTTATTCCCCTATGTCTGCCCCATATGGTATGTAGAAGATGGGTCTCAGTTTCCTCTGGGTCCCCTCTGCAAGTCTGTCCTGCACAAACCTGTTACTCTTGAGCCACCTCTCCTATTCTCTTCCTCCAGTTCTTTCCTTACGTTTTGGTGGAAACCCTGGATGGGTATTTGAGGTTCCCACCATGGGCAGCACCCCCAGGCCTCCTCTTGACCTCGACCAGTCTCTCTTTCTTTCCCTTTCCCATTCTCCCTCCTTTTCCTCTGGCGGCTCTGTTGAGAACCACTCACAGTGCTGGACTTCACATCCGCCACTGGCCATTGTCCATTGGGTGAATGACCCCTTCTTGGAATCCCTGCTACAGTTTCTCTCTCCATGGATCCTGTTCCTCTGAGAAATCCCAGTGCTGGGTGTGAGAAATCCCTGGCACCACTGAGTGGCAATGACTCGCTTTCTTTGGGGATACCCATCGATTGCTTGTCATTTCACTGTTGTTCTTGGAACAACCTTAGAGAAACCAAATTCTTGTGAGGATGCCCCTTGATTTTGGCTTTTCTCTCTGTTGAGTCCTTAGGGATCCTCTACAATCCTTTTGTCCAGCATGGGCCAGACTACACCAAAGCTCCACGAGACACCTCTTGTGGTGCCGTCCCAAACATATCCAGATCCTGGATCTCCAAGACACAGTCAAACCTAAAAGACTCATGGTCTTCTGTAACAATGCCTGGCCCCAACACAAGCTGGACAATGGCAGTCACTGGCCTTAAGACAGCACATTTAACCTCCAAATTGTCCAAGAGTTTGACCTTTCTCCCCCACAATGGCAACTGGTCCGAGGTCCTCTATGTCCAGACCTCTACTACAGGATCAGTACTTCTACCCCAGACCTTCTCTTTACCAAAACTGCTCAGCGTTTCACACTCTTCTCTTCAATGAAAAAACCCTTAAGTTATCCTGTCTTGGAATCCCTTCCTCTTTGGGAACTCTGCTTTCTTACTCTAATAATTCCTGTAACTTTGCTCTTTCTGATCTTTGTGTTCATTCATTTCATTCCTTGAATTCGCAAGACAAAGAACCCACCCATCCACTCTCCAAGTTACATTTACAGGGGCTCCCCTGGCTCCCTGGGTTCTACCTGAAAGGACACTTGCAGTGTCCACATGCTGGAATCTCATGCAAGAGACTTATTGTCAGTAGCACAAGGAAAACCGATAAGGCTGTCCCTCTGAGGAAGCAGCAGCGAGTCGAGTCGGCACTCACAGAGCAGGAGTGCCCACAAGAGGAATTTCATAAGCTGCATAGGAGTTGCATCATAATCTGGGGTGGGGTTGATCGTTCGGCAGGTCCATGTTCTTATGGGAAATTAAGCAGTGTTGCCTCAGAATTGAAACTTTGGAGCCTCTAGATAAAATGGCTCTCAAACTAAAATGGTGAATCTGATGCCAATACTACCAAAGGGTGTGTGATATAGACAAGGGAGCTCTTGTTTCTCTTTTCTGTGGTCTTTTTTAGTGGATAAGCTGTCTATTAAAAACACCAGGCACGGCTGGGGTTGTGGCTCAGTGGTAGAGCGCTTGTCTCACATGTGTGAGGCACTGGGTTCAATTTTCAGCATCGCATATAAATAAATGGATAAAATAAAGTCCATCGACAACTAAAAAAAGAAAAAGAAAAAACACCACGTACTGTCAGCCAGTTAAATGTGACTAGCATGGCTGCCGGTACTAAGACTCAGGTGACAGGCTGGCTGGGCAGGAGGGGCTGATAGCACTTTACCAAGGCATTGGGAATATGGGTCCTGACTTGCTTCAGTTTCCCTTCTTTGGGAGAGAATTGGTGCATGGGACAGGGGAAGGCTTGAGATACTTGAAGACAGAAACCTGGGTGACTCCTTGGTGCTGCACAAAGATCTCATGTCCAGAGTGTGACCCTGAGAGCCCCCAGGGGTACCAAATATCAACCACTATCTGTCTTTCTGTTTCTGATTGACTTGGCCCAATGGTGAGGGCACTCTCATCTGATGAATCTTGGACCCTGAGATGAAGACTTAGTCTGATCCAAGGTCTTTGGGGGAAAATGTGGCCTGTTAATCCCCAGAGCATGATCCAAGAGTGTCTCTCCTTCCCTACAGAAATGCCTCTTCCACACGCCTACCCTGGTGCTCAGGCTACTTCCAGCTGCTCTATACGTCCTACTGATCCTCAATTCTTTCATCTTCTCTCACTCTCAAGTGCCTAAAGAGAGTCTCTAGGGGCCTCCAAGCTTTCAAATGCTTTCTGGGACCCAAACCCCAAGTTTGACCCTATTGTCTGCCTCTTAAGTAGGGACTCCTTATGGGAGATTTTCAAGATAGAGTTCCCCTAGCTTCAAAATTAGACTGACTTCTTTAGACCTTCACAAGACACCTTTTCTTCTGTATTCCCCCTTGTTCTTCAGGGTTGTTCTATTTCAATTACGGTGAACACTCACTTATCTCTTCTAGATCAGGGATTGTTTGCCTTCTGAATTGGGGATATCACCCAGAGCACTATCAGGCTTACCTCTTTGTTACAGAAAAGACTGTTTCCTTTTTTCTCAAACTCTGGGATTTTGCTTTTTCAGTAATTCCTTTGAACTCCCATCTAATAAAGATGTTCTATATGCTCCATTACTAAAGTAACTATGGCCATTTGGGAGGGTGGAAGAATCTCTCTTTTTTTTTTTTTTTGAGTTCACTTTTTTCTGGTGAATTCACCTTTGACTCTGCACACCTAAACTAATATATTTTGTTCTAATTAGTCTTGTTTTGTCTAACTGACATTTGTTTGCTTTTTTTTTGTCTTCTATATGTATTTTTTTTCCTGTTGTCTTATTCAGAAACCAAATATTCAAGGGTTAACTCTCAAATATGCTGGGAGAAAAAAAAAAAAAAGAGCTTCTCCTTTGGGGAATCCTAAGAAGGTCAATGTCCCTAATGTCCCACATGAAGGATGAGTGGCTACCTGAACCTTCAATTTTAACATCCACCATAGCTGACAGACCCCACTCCTAACATTCCCTATTGTACAAGTCAGTCTCATGCCTGGGTCATACTGTACAAACCTATGACCGGCTCTATTTTAATATTTAAAGGGCTAAATCTGATGGACATTGTATGTTGGGGGCTGCGTTCAAGTCAAGATGGTGCCTGGCAGTTTTCCAGGAGGAGTGGTTTGTGAGGCAACACCACCGAGCCGTTAAGATGGTGGGGATTTCTTATTGGCTGACTGCTATATCTAGATGATGCTAATTGAGTCAAGCTGTTAGTGGTCAGTTAGGTATATATACCTCTGCTGTTCCGCAATAAAGCGGTTCCTGCTACCTTGAGTTCCTGCTCAGTTCCTGCTGAGTTCCCCCGCAATAAAGCAGTTCCTGCTTCAACCTTCAAGCTGCTTGTCACCTCCCGGTTATTTTGCCCAGCTGGACTGTGGCAATTGTGTAATAACTTTTGTCCCCTACTTATGGAATATAAGGATTATTTCTGAATATAAATTTAAGAAAGGATCTAAAACTAGAAAAGAAATATAAGAAATTTATAGATATGAAAATATATTTTAGTATGGAGAATTAAAAGGAAAAAGAAATGTTTCTGGATGAGAAAGTGTTTTGTATGCTAAACATATTTACCATATACAATACGGTAATATAATATACAATATAATATTCTTGTGCTAAAGTCCAAGATGAAAAGAAAGAACAAAACTAAGGATATAAACAAATTGTAGAATGTCTAAGTAAGTTGTGGAAGGTAAATCTCAAAAAGTTTGCGGATGTGATTAAATTGGCTATAATTAGCCCAAAGGATTGCTATAAAGCAAAATCTAAAACATTGATCATCTCTTATCTATCAAGATAATTTTCTTGTATCTATTAGGTTTTCTTATTTAGGGAAACTAAGTCTTAAAGGAATTAGGTTTTATACCTATTTTCAAATCTTTTAAATGATGACTTCAAAACTGGTTAATAAGCAACTGTTATTTTAGGTCATTACAATATAGTTGACACCCTAGATATATGTGACTAGAGATATGTATAATCTGAGAATTAAATGTTCAAGCTTTGTCTAAGTGTTTTGTAAAAGTATATAAAATAAAAACTTATGTAGGTCTAGTACATGCAAAGTAACCAATAAGTGCTATCTTATACATTCTCCATTATAAAACCTGTCTTACATCTGTTTGCTTTGAGTACATAAAGGTTTTATCATGTAAATAGGACACATCTATATGTCCCATAAGGCAGGAATGTTAGGAAGAACTTGACACAACACCATTTTGAAATATATCCATTTTAGAACAAGAGTCACCTCATAGTCACTTGGACTCATCCTGAGCTTAAACCTCAGTCAGAACTCCACATCATGCAAAGAAAGGATATTGTTATCTGGGACTGGAATCCTGAAAACCACCTGGTTTGACATTGAACAGTGACCACCTCAAAGAATAGAGGTGATGACCACAAGGCCCCTTCTCTGGAAATTTCCTAGCAATGGCCTATCCATAAAAATCCCCCACTCCCTCACTCCCCTATATCCTCCTCAGGATAGAAGAGAAAAAAAAATTCTTTTATAGAAGTTACATAGTCTTGCATTTTATATTAAACTCTATAATTCTTTTTTTTTCTTGTGATGCTGGGGACTGAATCCAGTGGTATTCTACCACAGAGTGTGTCCCAAGCCCTTTTTATTTTTAATTTTGAGACATGGTTTTGCTAAGTTGCCCAGGCTCATCTCAAACTTGCAAGCTCCTGCCTCAGCTCCTTGAGTCTCTGTCATTACAGGTGTGTGCCACCATGCCAGGTTCTATGATTCATTTTGCATTAATTTTTATATGTGGTACACGATATGCCTGAAGTTTTTTTTCCTGAGATATGTGTGTGTATGTATATGTATGTATATATATACATAATATACATTCATGATTTATATATATATATAAAATCATTCCAGCATATAATTTATTGAAAAGATTATCCTTTCTTCATTGAATTGCCTTTGAACTTTTATTATAAATCTATTTCTAATTTCTCTTTTCCATTGATCTATATACTGTAGCTGCATAACAAGTCTTGAAATTATGTAGTATGAATCCTCCAGCTTAATTCTTTTTCAGAGTTGATATTGCTATTCTAAGTCATTTGCATTTACACATAAATTTTAGATTCAGTTTCTGAATTTATTCCAAAAAGTCCAACTGGGATTTTATTTGGAATTGCATTGAGTATATGAGTTGGTTGCAGGATTTCTACATAGTTGATCATGTTATTTGCATATAAAGGCAGTTTTACTTTTCCTTTATGATGTGGATGTCTTTTGTTTCTTTTTATTGCTTGATTGTACCAGCTATAAGCTCTAGTACAATGCTATATAGAAGTGGTGAGATCTTACATCCTTGTCTTATTCCCAAGCTTAAGAGGAAATCCTTCATCTTTCTTTATTAAGTACCATGTTGGCTATAAGGTTTTTGATTTTATTTTAGTTTTGGTGCTGGGGATTGAACCCAGCGGTGTTTTACAACTGAGCTACATTTCCAACCATTTATATATTTTATTTTGAGACAGGATCCTGCTAACTTGCTTAGGGACTTGCTAAGTTGCTGAGGTTGGCCTCCAACTTGTGATCCTCCTGCCTCAGGCTCCTAAGTTGCTAGAATTATTAACCTCTGTGCCTGGTGATTACCTTTCTTAGATACTATAAAATTGAATGTAATAAATTCTGTTTGAAATTTTGCACCAATGGTCATGATGAACACTGTTCTGTAGTTTTATTATGAGGTCTTTCCCTGATTTTAATGTCAGAATGATGCTGGTTTTATAAAATGAGTTAAATGATGTGCTCTTCTCTTCAAATTTCTTGAAGAATTTTGTGAGGTTGGAATGATTTCTTCTTTAAATGTTTGATAGAATTTACCAGTTAAGTCATCTGCTCCTGGATCTTTCTTCGTGGGAAGGTTTTTAATTGCAAATTCAACTTCTTTAATACATGTAGAACTATTCAAGTAGGCTATTTCTTCTTTTCTGAAATAATTTCACACTTTATATATACATTTTTATTGGTACATTGTAATTTTACATAATAGCAGGATTCATTATGACATATTTGTACATACCATATTTGATAAATTTAATTCGCTGGTATCTTCTCTTTCCTCTCCCCTCCTCCCTCCTCCTAGTCTCCTTCCTCTGCTTTATTGACCTCTCTTCTATTTTCATGAGTCCTCCTCCTTTCTTCTTTTTTCCTCGTTTTTGTCTCTCTAGCTTCCATATATGAGAGAAAACATAGAACCCTTATCTTTCTGAGTCTTACTTCATTTAACATAATGCTCTCAAGTTCTATCCATTTTCCTGCAAATTACACAATTTCCTTTTTCTTTATGGACAAGTTAAACTCCATTGTGTATATATACTGCATTTCCCTTATCCATCCATCTATTGATGGACACCTAGGCTGGCTCCATACTTTGAGTACTGTGAATGCACTTTTATAAATGTGGGTATGCTGTAGTACACTGATTTTAATTCTTTGGGATAAGTGGTATAGTTGGGTCATATGGTGATTCATTCTTAGTCTTTTGAGGACCCTCCATACTGACTTCTGTAGTGGTTGTACTAATTTATAATCCCACCACAGTGTATAATCCTCTCCAGCATTTATTATTATTTGTATTCTTCTTGTTGTTCTTTTGTGTGTGTGTGTGTGTGTGTGTGTGTGTGTGTGGTGCTGGGGATTGAACCCAGGACCTTGTACATGTGGGACAAGCGCTCTATCAACTGAGCTATATCCCCAGCCCTCAATTTGTATTCTTCATCAAGAAGAATTCTAACTGGAGTGAGATGAAATCTTGGTTTTGATTTGGTATCCCTGATTTCAAAAGATGATCAACATTTTCTATATATTTGCTACCCATTTGTATTTCTTCTTTTGCAAAGGGTCTGTTTAGTGCCTTTGCCCATTCATTGATTGGGTTGTTACCTATTCTTCTTGAGAGAACTTAGGTAGTTTGTATCTTTCAAGGAGTTTGCCCATTTCATCTGAGATGTCAAATTTATTGGCCTACAGTTATTTGTAATGTTCCTTGGGTTCTTATTAATCTCTATAGAATATGTAATGAAGACTCCTCTTTCATTCCTGATTGATAATTTGTGTCTTCTCTCTTATTTTCCTTATGGTCTGGCAGGGTGTTTATCAATGCTATTGATCCTCTTTAATAACCAGGTTTTGGTTTCATGGATACTCTCTGCTCTTTTCCTGTCATGGATGCCTTCTCTGATCCTCATTATTTCTTTCTTTTGTCTACCTTGGTTTAATTTGTTCCCTTTTGTTCTAACTCTTAAGATGGAAGATGGGGTCATTGGTTTGAGGCCTCTGTTTCTTTCCCTCACACAGGCACTTAGTGCTTTAAATTTCTTCCTAACAGCTACTTGAGCAACATCCCAAAAAATTCTGATATATTTGCTTTTCATTCTTCTCAGAGAAGGCTTCCTAATGTCCCTTTGATTTCTTCTGTGACCATGGCTTATTTAGCAGTATGCTATTTATAAACTAATTCCATTGTTTCCAGAGAAGACATTTGGTATGATTTATCTTGTAAAATTTATTGAGATTTGTCTTTCCCGCCACATTATAGCAAATCTTCCATGTACACTTGAAAATATGTGTTCTTCTGTTGTTGGGTGGAGCTGGTTTAGGCCAGATTGATTGATAATGTTGTTAAAACCTTCTAGATCTTTCTTAATGATTTTCTGTCTTTGTGTTCTATCAGTCCCTAGCATACACACATACAAAAAAAAAAACCCTTCAACCATAACTATGGATTTTTTAAATTTCCCTTTGATGTTCTTCTATCCGTTTTTGCTTCACATGTTCTGAAGATCTATGTGCATAAACATTTACATTTTTTGTCTTCTTGATGAATTGACCCCTTTGTCATTATGACAAGACTTTATCCCTATGAAATCAAGCTTTGTCTCATATCACATAGCCACTCCAGCTTCATTTGACTAGAGTTCTCACATGAATCTTTTCCCATCCTTTGTACTTTTATCTTATGAGTCTTTGTATTTAGGTTTGCTTCATGCAGGCAGCACCTAGTCCGGGGCTTTGATATCCACTCTGACATCTTCTTCTGCCCTGTTGTGTGTGTGCCTTGCCCATGGTAGGAAATTGCTCCACCACTAAGCTACATCCCAGCTACTTTTACAGGTAATGAACTCCACAACACACTGTTATAGTTGACTAAACAATTATCTCTTGAGATGTTAAAGAATACAGCCCTGCCAAGACAGGTTTTTTTTTTTTTTTTTCCCAGTCTGTGATCTGCAATCCACATTAGGACTGAGTCAGGAAATAAGATGGAGGCCCTAAGTCTTTCCCAAGAGTTCCCTATTAATATTTCTCGGGCAGCATGAGAAATATGTGAACCAACATAATGACAAAGATCATGTTAAGGTCACTGCTTTCTCTCATACCTACCATTTCAGTTGTTTCCAGTAGCTACCCTAATGTTGAAGGCAAGAGAACTGCTGAGCAGAGCCAACTGTCAATATTGGAAAGATTTCAGAATTCAGAGCTATGTTTAAATGAGATATTATGAGGTGTCTGGCTGGGTTTATATGTGTGTATGTATGTGTATGTGCATATATATATATATATATATAATATATATAATATATATATTTATGTTCATATATACTCATTTTTTTTCAGGTACTGGGGATCAAGTCCAGGGATACTTAACCTCTGAGCTACATCCCCAGTCCTTTGAATTTTTTTTTTAAATTTTTGTTTTGAGACAGGTCTGTTAAGTTGTAGACTCTGGCCTTAAACTTGTGATCCCCCTGCCTCAGGCTCCCCAGTAGCTGAAATTACAGGCATGTACCAGCATGGTTACCACATAGAGGTACATGGTCGCAGAAAGTGGCAGAAAGACTTGTATCCCAAACAAGGAAGGAAAGCCCATAGGCTAGCCTTGAAATAGGGGAGTCCATCAGTTTTCCCAACTTTGGCATTTGACTTTGCTTCCTGCCTTCTGCTTAGCCCTTCCCCCAGGCTGGCCTTCTGTTTTCCCCTGAGGCCCAGATCTGTCATTGTGACCGGCTCAGCCTTCTCCTTATTCCCTATACCAGATCCTTTTCTAAAGCTCCAGACAGCCATTCCTACCCCACCAAGTTCTCCCGGACACCATTCACCAGCACTGGCCCGTTGAGCCAGATGCTAGGTCTGCCCCCCAGGTTCTAGCTGCCCCAGTGCCAAGGCCAGTCTCCAGATACCAGCCCCTCCAGTTGGGCCTGAACCACCACCCTCAGCATCCAGGTGTTGACAGAGATATCAGGGGATCTACCTGCCTGGCCAGGCAAAGACCTCGACAGATGGCCAACTATCAGAAGGGGTCCCTCAATTCACGGAAGTCTCTTGTTTCCACCTGAGGTTCTGCTTCTGCCATCTTCTCCATTTCCACAGGACACCCCTACTTCCCTGGCCACCTGGCCACCTGGCCACCATTCACAGGAAGACACTTTGGATCAAGTGTTCCCTCAGAAACACTCCTTTTGAAGTTAAGTCTTTTCAGCTGTATTATATTTAGAATATATATATATTTTTAATGTGTGTAAGGATAAGATGTGAAAAAGCAAAAAGAAAAATTCTGATTCCCCACATCAAGGAATTTCCCACCTATTTGGCAGTGACTAGAAAAGATCTTGGCTTTGTGAACCCTAAAGCTTATGTGCTTTGGTTGCTCACTTAAAAGAAAACACAAAACTCCAAATACACACACATATTTTTCTTTTACTATAAAAATAGGAGAGAGCCAGGCCCAGTGGTACACACATGTAATCCCAGCAACTCAGGAAAATGGCAAGTTTGAGGCCAGCCCTAGCTATTTTACAAGGCCCTAAGCAACCTGGTGCCAAAGTCAATGCTTGGCACCAGAATCACGAGGCACTCACAGCTTTGTAGGTTCAAACAGCAATTCTTTATTCCCGCTCTCACACCACCTCCACACAGGTCCAGGGGCAAACACGTTCTGCCGTCTCCCGCACAAACCACCTACTCCACGAGGCTATCTCCAAATCTCATTTTAATCTCACGAGAACTCAACGGGAACAAGCAGCAGGAACACCCTAATCCCAGCAATAATCTTCAACTTCCAACTTCCCTAAAACCCATTATCTTAAACTGGCAACGCCTTAAACTCAAGGAGCCGGTTACTTCCTCAAACCTGATCAGCTCTAAACCCGGATCTGCCTAGGTCCTTGAGCAAGGTCACCTCATTAAAGCATGCATGCAATGTCCCATCAAATGTCCTCTAAGCAGCATGGGGTACGCTTGGCAAGGAAATTTCGATGCGTCATTCCTACTTGGTAATGGCCCTCAGCAACCTGGAGAGACTCTCTCTCAAAATAAAAAAAATTAAAGTATTGGAGATTAGCTCAGTGATAAAGTGCCCCTGAGTTCAGTCCCCAGTACCAAAATGATGTGATGATGATGATGATAAATAAAATTTTTAAAAAAGAGTGAGCCAGGTATTGGTGTCACACTTGGGAGGCTAAAGCAAGAGGATCATTGGAGACTGGGGGTTTGAGATCAGCCTGGGTAACATCTTGAGTCCCTGTCTCAAAATAAATAAATAAATAAGGAAGGAAATACAAATTTTTAAAAAACTGCCTAAAGCTTAGAAGTAAAAGAATAATTAAATTCAGGAAAATCACATAATATTTTTTATAAACTGCCTAACCCACCTCTATAATGCTTTGTCAGACCAGAGAGTGTTATTATATAGCAATTTTGTGATGCAGTTTCCTATAGAATGGAAGAAGAATTTGTTCGCTTTTCTAGCATGTTTGATCAAAATTAGATTTTCATTGACGGTTTAGAAAAGTCTCTTTCAGCTTCACAGCTGGTTATCAGTAACCTCTTGTATATTTGTGCAAATTTGGGGAAACTATCAAATTCTTCTCATCAAGAAGTTACACAATTTGGGGGACTTTGGGGCTTTCTTGTTCGTCAAAGCTGGGTGTGATGGTGCATGCCTGTTATTCCAGCAATTTAGGAGGCTGAGGGAAGAGGATCACAAGTTCAAGGCAATGTCTCAGTAACTCAGCAAGGGCCTATCTCAAAAGTTTATAAAAAGGGCTGATGATGTGCCTCAGAGGTAGAGCACTTGCTTAGTACGTGTGAAGTGCTGGGCTCAATCCCCAGCAACACAAACAAAACAAAACAGCTTTTCAAATGACTCCACTCATCGTCCAGTTTGTTATTAATATCTCCATTGTGCCTTGTCGGGAGTTTTATATTATGTCAGAATTTCATATCAAGACAGGAAAATCTTAGTAAGAATCTATATAAAGGGGATTGGGGGAGGTTCTTTTAGGCTAAAGGAGAAGAACACAGTAGATCTAGCACAGGTAAAAGGTCCCAGGGATCGAGTGAAGGGTGGAGGAATGGAGGCAATGGGTAATACGACTAGGGCATGAGCCAGAAGGAAATGTAGTGAAGGTCTAAGGATAGACTCTCAAGCTTTAGGATAAGGAGTCAAAGCCAGTGATGGATTCCTGAAAATATGAAAGCTAACTTAATCTGGTGCAAAATTCACAGAGTCATAATGACTTGAACCTGGGATCAAATTCAATCCCTGCAAAGTCCTAGCCTGTTCAACTTTACTAGAAACAACACAGCTGTACACAGAGCAAGAACCTCTTAGTCCTGTGAAATACATTTCCAACTCATCTTCCCCCTAGCCAAATCCTCAAACTACCCGCAGCCATTCCTATAGCACAGACTCAACTGGGAAGTATGGGGAAGAAAAAGCCGAAGTGGTAAGAGGCACCAGCCCTCAAGTATTTTCTATAAAATTTACCAAAACATGACTGTGTGAACCCATGGTTAGAGATTCTCCCAGGGTCACGCAAGGGACTTGTGCAAGTGAGGAGCCCTGAGGCTTAAGCTTTACAAACTTCTTAGTAAATTCATATCCTGTTGAGAACATAAAATGCATACATGATGCATAGTTATCTCTTATTGGGTAACAAATCATCCCCAAATTAATCCTTTCAAACAACACACACTCATTGCCTCAGGGTTTCTATAGTCAGGAATCCAGGCACAGTGTAGGTGGGTCCTCTACTTCATGGTCTGACCCAAGGCTGCAATCAAGACACTTCCCTGGGATGCAGTCTCACCCGAAGGCCAGACTGCGGAAGGAATGGCTTCTAGGCTCACTCATATGGTTGTTGGCAGGCTTGGGCTCCTTGAGGATTGTTAGATTGAAGGCCTCATTTCCTAGTTTGCAAATGGCCAAAGATCACCTTCAGCACCTTGCCACATGGGCCTCTCCAACATGGCATCTTGTTTCATTAAAACTAGCAGACAAGAGTTTGCTAATAAGACTTTATCTTTGTTGTAGGCTATTGGTTAGGAACAAATCACTAAGTCTAGATACTCGGAGGATCCAAGAAGCAAATTGGTTTCTAGGATATTTCCAATCACCTTTGACTTAGCAGGGACTCTCGGCAGGACGGGAGATCAAATGTCTGACTGCCATCCTCTGGCTCATGCTGAGAATCAGGTCTCAAAATGAACCATCAAATGTAGGACTGGGGTAGGTATTAAAGCTAAAAGGACTGGGATAGGACAGGCTGAAAGAATATAATGAAGAGGGAGTTCCCATGCACAAAGAACACGTTCCTGCTTTTTCTCCCGCCCCTCTCTGGAGACCTTTTGATTGTCATTAACTTTTCTTCTTTTAAGAGAAGTTCATTCACAAATTGCCTGTTGAACTCCTAATTACGGACAAAGTACAGAGCTGATCACAACAGATAACGTTTTATCCTGTCTTTGCAGAACTTTCCACCTACTTTCACATAAAAGCTAGAAGATAACAAGGACTATGTTCAAGTTTAATCAGTCTACCGGGTTAATACAAAATCTTATGAAAAACACTTTGGGAATCTTAAACTGTTATCTATTCACTCACATACTTCCTCCTTCAACCTCATTCTACTGCTATTTCTTGAACTCCTATTTCAGGCAATGTACAGAGGCGAACATGACAGGTGACGCCTGCCTTTGCAGAACTTTCCTTCTAGAGGGTGAGAGACAGTATACAGAGTAACAAGTTCTTTGAAGACAGTTAAGTGGCGTAGCAGGACAGGAGGCACCGGGGACTCAGGGACAAACAAGACAGAACAGGTGTCTATACTGTGAGAGCACCCTATCTAACAGAGTGTCAGGCAGGAGGATAGGGAAGCACTTTGCCCAGGAAAATTCAGCCTCTACCCCAGACTGCACCCTGCTTCCTAGCAACCAGCTCACAAGCCGGCAGGGGTCTCAGGGCATCATGGGATCAGAATGCTGGTATTTCAGCAGCAGAAGAGGCCTTGGGTCTTTATTTTATCACCAGAACTTGGAAGGAGTTATGGAGCGCTCAGGGAAAGCCCACACTCATCCTGGGGTGGGCGGTGGGGGTGGGGGGGCAGAGGGACACCAAAAGGACAACTGTGGCCGGCAGTAATCTTATTAGAGCATCCTGGGAAGGCCTTGCCTGTTCTGGTATTGGAGAAGCAGTCTGAACTGATCCGTTTAGTCTGCTTATTGCAAGAATCAGAATTATGTAAACTTTAGAGTCAGTGAAATTATTCTTTTTAAAATATATACATTTTAGTGGTAGATGAACATGATACCTTTGTTTCATTTTTATGTAGTTGCTGAGGATCAAACCCAGTGCCTCACATGCACTAGGCAAGCGCTCTACCACTGAGCCACAACCCTAGCCCTGAAATTTTATTTTTTGTAAAACTTTATTGAGATATGGTATATAAAT
Source organism: Ictidomys tridecemlineatus (assembly GCF_052094955.1). NCBI lineage: Eukaryota > Metazoa > Chordata > Mammalia > Rodentia > Sciuridae > Ictidomys > Ictidomys tridecemlineatus. The sequence continues at coordinate 71,084,832 of NC_135488.1, forward strand.
CATAAAATTCAATGTTTAAAGTATACAATTCAACGTTTTTTAGTATGTACCCATTGTTGTGCAACCATCAGCACAATGAAATATTTGAACATTTTGATTATCCCTAAAAGAACGTCACTCTCTACCTCCCTTTGCCACCACCTCCACGCCCTTGTCACCCACTTACCACTTACTATCTATTTGAAATTAAGAGGTGGCCTCTCCATGAGCCTCAGTTTTCTCATCTAACAGTTCTGTCTACTCTAGGGTGTCACACACCTACACTGACAAATATCATGGCTGAGAATAGAACACCAGGCCTTGCATAGTGAGCCACCAGGGTGGGGCTTGATGGGACTCAGGGATGGCAGAGCCTCAGTGAGGCAGCTGGACAGATGGGCACAGTGGTGTACACCTGTAATCCCAGCAATTCAGGAGGCTAAGGCAGAAGGATTGCCAGTTGGAGGCCAGCCTCAGCAACTTAGAGAGACCCTTCACAACTCAGCAAGATCCTGTATCAAAAATCTTTAAAAATAATTAAAAAATAAAAATGTCCTCCTTCCCCTGATGTTGATGGCCCATGTAGGGGACACCTCCATACTGGCTATATGGGTAGCTAAGCCCCAGTTCCCTTTCTCAATCCTTCCAGTCCACCAATAAAAAAATGGATATCTCTCTCTCTCTCTCTCTCTCTCTCTCTCTCTCTCTCTCTCACACACACACACACACACACACACACACACACGCACACATCTTTCTTTTCCTTTTCTTGGCTCTTCACATGTCACTAGAACAAACACCTGTAAAATTGACCCTGACCAAGAAGCTGCAGCCTGTCATACCAGGAGAAAGGCCGGGTACCCTCTGCTGCCCCAGGGTTCCCACCAACATTCCCTGCCCCAACACAAGAGCATCAACTCCCTTTCCCAGCTGCCTACTGCAGGCAACCTTCAGAGACCTGAAATTGGGCTTCTCAGGGTAGGAATCTGGTGGCACCCACAGAGGGTCTCAACCTAGAACTCAGGGAAGGAACCAGGCTCTCGTGACATTGATCAGGACCAAGATACCCAACTCTAGCTAGCTTGGTGAAAAAGGGAAAGGGAGGTTCACAGGGCTGGAGAACTTGCCCGAGGGACCTGGACCCAGGGGCTCAAAGGCTCACCTGTGTCACCACCGCTTCCTGCCCCTCTCTCACCTTCTGCTCAGGGAAGCTTCCTCCAGGCGGTTGGGGAGATGGCCAGTGACTCCCTCACTCTCTTTAACCACGCCAAAGGGAGAAAAGCTCTCCTTTCCCAGGCCCAGGGAGGATTCAGAGAGGCCAAGCTCGTCACCTGCCCTCCCACATCCTGGATCCCATCTGTCTCCAGGAGGATGATGAGGGCCACTACTGGGAAGGCAAAGGCAGTATACAGAGGTCCTCTCCTGGCAGCTATTTTCAAACATGGGAAGCTTCCCATCCCTGAGTAAAAATAGAGGCAAAGTAGGGGAAGAGTCTGAGAGGCCGAGAGAGCTGCCAAGAACAGCCATCCTGTAAATAAAGCTGCCACTGGAGCTCCAGGGGCCTGGGAGAGCGCTCGCAGCTGCTGCGCTTGGGCCTGGCATTGGGGGGACACTGCGGAGGAGGCCAAGGTGGCCCAGCACCGGCTTCCCACGGCCGGCCTTGGGGCTCCTCCACCTGACCCAGCTCTCCTCTCTGGGGTGCCCCAAAGGCTGCCCACTGCAGCAGCTCAGCCCTCCTTGGAGAACACCCCACTGTCGTCTCCATGAAGAGGTCCACCCCTGGCTCGTTCCTGCCTCAAGGGCTCAGCCACGTGGGATTCTTCTCCATCCCGTCCCCCCAGCATGGGCTTCGACCCAGGTCTCCTATGCAAGGGATGTGGGCCCTCTGGGACCCACAAAGTCACCTCTGGCATGGACACACCTTGCACAGAGAAATCCTTCCTCCTGTTAGTGTGACTTTGTCCCAGGCCTCCACTAACAATAGACTCTTCCTCCACCCCGACCCCATGAGGAGCACTGAGTTCTTCTGTGCCCCTTTTAAGGCCACAGATGTTTTGAATGCCACAGCCAACACTAATGAGAGGAAGTGAGCAGTCAGGGTGGATCAGCATTCAAGGAAGGGGTAGTGACCAAACAGTGAGCAGAGGCCGAAATAATGACGGCAAACAAAAAGCAACCTCTATTCATTGAGCACGTAATATATGCCAGGCTCCAAACACTACATTTAATAATCTGTACATTTGTATATAAATGTCCCCCACACTACTTCTTAATTATACAAAGAGAAAGATAGTATTTCACTACAGAGTAGCCCAGTGTACGAGGTCAACATTATCAGTAATATGGGACATGGTGGTGTCATTAACCCCTGCTGTGACGTACTGAGGATGACATTGTTCCTGTGATATTCTGGTCAATGACACAGAATCTCATTCTAACTATGAGATAACATCAGACAAGCCTAATACTAAAGGACAATCTACAAATAACCAGTACTTGTCAAAAATGTCATAGTCAAGAAAGACAAGATAAGACTGAGAAACAGATGGGTGACCAAGGACAAAATAACACCAAATACCACGTGGGATTTTACCAAGAATCCTGGAACAAAAACATGGATGTTTGTGAAAAACATAATAAAATTCAAATAAGGGCTGCAGTCCATAGGGCCACTGAGTCCACTCAGCAAGAGCTGAGGCAGTCTGCAGTGTCCAGGGAGAGGTCAGGGAACAGACTGAGGCTGTGAGGGGTACCTGGTCACTTTCCACCCACCCCAGGAATATTGGGCCCAATATTGATTTTGATAATAATAATATGACTATATAAGATGTTATTGGCATCATGGAAAGTTGGATAGAGGTAGACAGCTTCTCTGCACTATTTTTACAACTTTACTGTAAGTCAGAAATTAATTCAAAATTGATATTTTAAAAGTTATTTTTGAATTAAAAGTCTTCTAAGTGGAAGTTTTACCCAACAAATTCAGTCTGAGAAAATCAGATTATCAGGTTGTTCTATTAGCAATAAAAAATGTCCAAAACCTGGGGTAAATCCTATATATATATATATTTATATGTCAATATATATTATACATAGTGTGTGTATGGTACTGTGGGTTGAACTTTACCACTGAGATACATCTCCAGTTCTTTTTATTTTTTATTTTGAGACAGGGTCTCACTAAATTGCTGAGGCTGGCCTGGAACTTGCAATCCTCCTGTCTCAGCCTCCCAGTCGCTGGGATTACAGGTGAGACCATAGCACCTGACAAGAATATTTTTAAGTGTCTGCTATATCATTAGAAATCTGCCAGGGGCGGGGTTTTTCATGGGTAGGATTGCCCCTATAATTTGAGTAGGTACTCAATAGCACTAAGAAAAGCACTAAGCATGTCTCCAATTTCTGAAGATAGCAAGACAGCAGAGACAAACTGTCTCCCACAAGGAAGGGCTCCTCCCCAGCCTGAGAGCCAGCCGCCCTCCACGGGGTTGTTTTGCATCTTGTTTGTCTTGTTCCTTAGTCCAGCGGGGCACAGTGAGTAAGAAAGTGCTGCAGCCCTCTTGACAGTACATCACCACCCCTCCTCCTTCATTCCTTCCATGGTGACTCACTTGTAGAGGCTTTTGCAATCAAATAAAGAAAGGCATTTCCCACCAACTTTAAGCCCAACAGCTTTATACTTCAATGTCTACCCCTCATTTCTCTTAGCCCACAAGAGGAAAAATAAATGTGAGATGTTGCTATGTCAAAGGCTTGGATTTGCACACATTTGATTATTTTCTTCTGTTTTTCTCTCTTAGCGTTTCCCTGGGTTTCTCCCTGTCTCCAGCCAGGAGTGCAACAACAGATCAGCACAGGCTGCCGCCAAAGAGTCTGCAGCTCTGGCCCCCTGGTTGACTGAAGGCTGAATGTAGGTATGTTGGTCCTCAAAGGTTACAACAGCCAAAACAAGAAGGCAGAAACTGCCTTGTCCTGTGCTGGGTTTTGGCACCTCCTGTCTGATCCTGGGTCTCTGCCCAGTTGGGCTTCCTGCAGCCCTGCCCCTAGCCAACAGGGTGCTACATTTTCATTCTCCTCTCTCCAGACCACAGGCTAGAAGTAAGTTGTTCAATGATGAGTTATCATCCCATTACTGAACCATATTTTGCAATGAAGAAAAGGCATTCTGACCCCAGCTGCCTTATCCCTTGAACAGGAGGAGGAAGAGTCGCAGAGGGTCACTGAGTCCAGAGGAGGCAAGAGCAGGGGCAGTCTGCAGTGTCCAGGGAGATGTCAGGGAACAGTCAGACTGAGGGGCTGCTGCCTGGACAAGGGTGGGTGCCTAGGAAGGAGCCCCAGAGCCTCCTTCTCAAGGCCACCTCCCAGCTACTGAGTTTTGCAGAGGCAGGTACCAGGAAGGCAGGACAGAGGACAGCTCTGCTCCTAGTTCTTCACCAACAGGGGAATAGATAGGCAAGGAGGAAGGGTCCCACCCCAGGTCAGTCAGAGGAAGGGTAGCTCCTACCCATGGAGGAGGGAGTTGACCCTTGGCACAGGAGACATCAGCAAGTCAAAGCAGAACGTACTCACCCTCATGACACAGGAGCTGACCTCAGAGATCAGTATTCCTGCTCTGAAATGGGGACACTCACACCTCCATCACACTCCTGGGCAACCCAGAGTCATGTGAGAGGGAACTGACAGTTTGCACCCCCTTCCTGGACTACCCTCTACCCACTGCATGGGTGAGAGCACCCAAAAGGATCAGAATGGCTAGGGGGGTAGCTCAGCGGTAGAGCACTCACCTAGCATACATGAAGACCCCCAATACCCCCGCACATGCCCACACACAGGAGCAGGAGACAAGAAACAGTGATGTCATATCAGGGGGAAATACACTGTAGAGACCATAAAAAAGACCCCCCCTCCATTTCTTACAAAATGGACCTCCCCTGGGCCTGGGGACTTGGAAAAAGACCATACCCCAGGATGGGGTCAGGTTCAGGCGGCCTTTTGCGGGGTTGGACTGTGGTACTAAGAGGTCCCCACAGCAGACAAGTGGGACCTTGTGGGCTTCAGGGAGAACCCAGGCAGGTGGGTTCTGCAGAGGTGGAATAATGGAAGAGGAGGCAGGCTTGTCCTAGCCAGATGCCCAGGGGACAGAGGGACCAGACAGCAGGATGTGTGGGACGTAAACCTGGGAGGTTCTCATTGCTTTGAAGGGCCAATAGCCTCTCACAGGAAGAGACTGAAAACTGGGATCGATTCAGAAAAGAATGAAAGGTGGAAATGTTATGGAGAGATGCTGGGAGAGGACTGTGAGGACTAAGAGGGGACATCAGGGGAGAGGTTCAGGAAGAGGCTGCGGGCAGCATGGGAAGTTCAGAACCAGAATGGTGACAGGATTAAGGAGCCAAAGCAGGGCATCTGAGCAGCAGCTGAAGAACCAAGACAATAGATGGTGCATCACCCAGAAGGGGGAGTTTTGAGGTGGTCAGTGTGGTGAAATGCTAGAGGTCAGCAATGACCTCCCAGTTCCCAGTTCAGGATGTGGACATTCAGAAGCGTCTGCGCTATATGACAGTGAAAAGGTTTTGAGACCCGAGGCAGCAGGAGCCATGAAGACAGTTACCATCAACAAAGTAAATGATACAAATATTTCATTTCTGAAAGAAAAGGCATTGTATCAAGGGACAAATGGAAGAGGAAATTGCAGGGCAGAACATGAATGGGAGAAGGCTGCAGAGGATATGGGTCAGCCTTCCCAGGGGAGCTCCGGAAAGGGGCCCAGCTTGGAGGAAGCTGAGCGGGTAACTTCCTGAGGAGTGAGCTATACAGCAGCTGGATCAAAACCCCAACACACACACACACACACACACATACACCTGCACTCACAAGTGCACACACAAAAATACCAGCTGGGTTGAGCATGAGTTCAGATGCTTACCTACTAAGAATTATTCCCTAAACTGAGCAGAGACACAGTTTTCAGGTTGGGAAGAGAGACACTATGTCAAACACTCCAAAATAGGCCCAAAGAGGAAGGAAGACAGCTCCCACATGGGGTGAGGGGTGTCAAGGCCACCTGCTTCCCACTTGTTTAATTCATGAAGGGAAACCAGAACACACACTCAGTGAGACACTCCTTCAGCTCCACTGCAGGGAAATGGCTTCTTGGATAGACAGTCTTGAAAAAGAAACACTTCCCGGAACTTCTACAAATCAGTTTAGTCCTTCATTCATAAAAAAGGGCTGAGGATCGCTGAGTATTCTCTTCCATGAGAATCAGGGGAAACAGAGGCATAACTAAACCCTGAGATAATGCACTAAGAATTATCAAAAGAAAAGTCTAATCTGTTTCATTATAAGGAGTCCTTGCATATATAAAGAACTGGCTCTTATGGAAAGAAGGGCAGTAGGAAACAAGACATTGTTTTGGAAATTTTTTTAAAAAAAGAATAAAGATAACAAAAATAAAAAGTTCTATACATGGCTAGATAATGGGCTGGTTATGACCCACAACCAAATTGGTTTTGTAGTGGTTTATAGAGATAGTTATGCATAACTCTATGGTTTACCAAAATCATTTAACACTTTATTTTCTTGAGGTGTTGTTCCCCCCCCCCCCAACCTTTCACTGTACACTTTAAGTGGGTGAATGTTATGGGAGGAAAATTACACCTCAATAGAGCTATTATAAAAAATCACCCAGCCAGGGGACTGAGGTTGTGGCTCAGTGATAGAGCACTTGCCTAGCATGTGCAGGGCCCTGGGTTTGATCCTCAGCACCAAGGTATTTGTCCATCTACAACTAATATATATATAATCACCTAGCCAGGATCAGTGGTGCAAGCCTTTAACCCAAATACTTGAGATCCGGCTGAAGCAAGATGTCAAATTTGAAGCCAGCCTCAGTAATTTAGGAAGATCCTGTCTCAAAATAAAATGAAAAGGGCTAGGGATGTCACTCAGTGTTACAGTGCTTGCTTATCATGCATAAACCCAAGGTTCAATCCCCAGCAACACCCCTCACACACATGTACGCACTCACACAGGTGCCTGCCCGCAAACCCAACAGCCCAGCTCCCTTAGGCCTCAGGAGAATTCTTTGTGTGTGTGTGTGTGTGGGGGGGGTACCAGGGATTGAACTCAGGGGCACTCAACCACTGAGCCACATCCTCAGCCCTATTTTGTATTTTATTTAGAGACAGGGTCTCGCTAAGTTGCTTAGTGCCTCGCTTTTGCTGAGGCTGGCTTTGAACTCGAAATCCTCCTGCCTCAGCCTGCCGAGCCCCTGGGATTACAGGCGTGTGCTACTGCGCCGGGCAGACAGAATTCTGAGGCATATATTTTGCATTTTTCTCAGCTCCCCACAGGACAGAACTCCCAGAGTGGCAGTTGGTTTCATACATCCACATATATACTCGCATTGGACACCTTCCCTTCCCAGCATCACTTCCCAAAACCACTACTCAATGAGAATCCTCATCTAAAATTCTGTTTCTGGAAGAATCCAATCCAAGGATAGCATAATTTTTATTTCATATTCTTCTAAACTGTTTGACATGACTGCAGGCAGAGCTCTGGATGAAGGTTATTCATAACCTGTCAGCAGAATGATGAGGGAAGTCAATTTCAGGAAGGGCTTGAGTCATGAGCAGGAAGGAGAACTTTTTGACAGGTTGGAAAGGGCAAGTTACAGATGGTAGGTTTCCAGAGCAGTGAGGTGAGCCCTGGCTGTATTATTAGAGTTCAAGTTCTCCACGTGCCTTTACTGCCTGAGCAGGATGAAAAAGCCCTTACCCTAGTGCCAGGCGGCTGTTGAGAAGCTGCAAGCACCTTCATTCAATTCAGATTATACTCATATTAAAGTCTCTAATTCTGCTGCTTCAATGCAATTAATAATTCCTATTCACATGGTGCCACAGGAAAAAAGGAAGTGCCAAAGCCCAAAAGCCACCACAGCTGCTTAGGATGAAAATTCCCAAACACAGTTCAAAGTGACAGAGAAGCAGGAAGCAGTCCTGAACAAACCTCCGGCTCCGAGTCAGGGTTTTAAAATACAAAGTCTGTATAGAAATTAACGCTATGTTCCAATTATTCCAAGATGTAATATTTCACATCTTACTATCTCTGTAATTGAGGAATATCATACAATGGATATAAATCATATTGATTTGCAAAGTTTTTCAATGAAAAGTTATTGTATCTTACAGTGAACAATATACCAATTCATGTGATATGAGCAAACCAGATTTTGGGGGATTCTTTAAAGAAAAAAGGACCTTATTCTTAACCTCTACCTCCAAGATGTAGTAATGTGAAAGGCAAAAAATTTTGTCAGTGTATCACTTTGAGATCTGAGTCAGGATAAATACTTCCAGTTTTTCAAATTTACTATTAACTCGAAATATAAAGTTCAGTCTCAAAATCTCTTATTCACTGGATGTTCCTGGCATTGAAAACAAAAACAACATAGAATTAATATTAAGGAAAAAAACAAACAAATGAAAAACCGTCATTTTCCTTTCTCGCCTCTAATGGGCTAAGATGGCTCAAGTCATAAAATATTCATTATTAGCAACCAGAAGTGCAAACAGAGGGATGGTCACACTTGGGTGTCTTTAATTTTGGACCCAATCTCTAAGGTAACGAAGTCTTTCCCCAACTTCCTATCCTCCTTTTCTAGGCTTCCTCAAACAGCTCCAAAAAAAGGAGACATACCAGGGTCAGGGGTGGGAAGGGTGGTGTTAATTTCTATACAGTCTTTGTATTTTAAAACCCCGGCTGGAGCTGTTCTTGTCTGTCTTCCTTTTCTCTTAAGGCCCTGTTATGGTTTAGATGTGAGACGTCCCTCGAATGAAATAAGGTTTATAGGACAAATGATTAGGAAAGCCTTAACCCAATCACTGGATTAATCCCTGATGATATTAACTGAGTGGTAACTGAAGACAATGGGAAGGGCGTGGCTGGAGGAGGTGGGCATTGGGGACATGGCTTTGGGGTATACATTTTGTATCTGGAGAGTAGAGTCTGTCTCTCTGCCGCTTCCACCACATTCTTCTGCCATGATGTTCAGCCTCGCTTTGAGCCCTGAGGAATGGAGCCTGCTGTCCATGGACTGAGACCTCTGAAAATGTGAGCCTCCAAATAAACTCTTCCTCCTTTACAATTGTTCTGGTCAGGTCTTATAGTCAAAGCAACAAAACAAAACAAAAAAAGCTGACTGAAACAGGTCTGCTTGGGTTTATGAAACATCCAAATTCTGATGATGCTCATTCTTCCTTTTTGACCTGCAAACTCAAAATCAACACGACTTGAGAGTAGCCATGAAAAAAGCCAGGCTCCAGTTGGTGCTGAATAGTTATTGAGCAGTTCTCAAAGAACTAATTAGCTTTTTGTACTTGCCTCCATGAGATGGGGGACCAGAACAGAGTCCATCTCATGGGCACCAAGGGAGGGCTTCATGAATTAGGCTCAGTCAAGTATTATAACCGAGTATAACGCGTGTACAGCTCTAAATCCTAGAATCCCTTTGCTGCCAAGCCCACGAAGTTAATCTCAAAGCACAGCCATGACCAGCCACTGACCAAAAACTTCTGCCAAATAAAAAAGGGACAGAGATTATCTCACCCAAATATCATCAGCACCAAGGATTCATGTTTGGACAACAGCACATCTATCAACTGCAGGCTCACAAAATGCCCCCAGCAACTCCCCAAACCTGTTATATGGCTTCTTTCTTTGCAGAAGATTTCAAACCTCAGGGAAGTGGGCTCCCTATAAGGAAATTCCCCTCAGGAGGAATTCATTACCTGAGACTGCAGAGTCAAGTTACAAGGACACATGCATATTGTGAACCAATTACCTTTGAATGTCCTCAGAGCTTCTTTATCCCACTCTAAACCGGCAGAGTGGCCCTTTGGGAAATGGGCTAGCAACCACAGGAGTGTAGAGGTCAGATGCAGGCCCCATAAATCCTTTAGAAAGATTAGGCTTCAAAGCCTTTGAGGCCACACCAAGAATCTGTGAGCTCACACTTGCTCATATGTGGCCTCAGCACTCCAAGCAGCAGAGGACAGTTTGCAACCTTCAACATCACTCCTCCTGTTCTGAGCTTTATCAAATGCCCACTTGTTTTTAAGTGCACATTAGCAATTTCTTGTTGATATGAGTCTATGAAAGAAACAGGCCTGGCTGAGGCTGCCTCTGTATTTCATCACTGCGGCCATAACCCCTGCAAAAAGGAAACAGCTCAGGATTCTATGGTCTTCACCATGCCGAACCATTCCCATTAAATTCTTTATATTCACTAAAAACAGAAGCACAAATAAACATTCATGCCTCTCTTTAAAATGTAAGGTCTTTGCTTAGCATCTGGGCAACCATCTTAAGTGACAGCCACCATTTTCCCACCCAAGGACCTTTCCTGGAAAGGCTCACCACTCCCTCATACCAACCCCACCCTTAATCCTGCCCACATTAGGACCCACCTGGCTCTGATCCCTAAGCCTGGCCCATAAAAGCCCCCAAATACAAGCCTGTCCTGCTTCTCTCCATCTATGGAGAGATGGTCTTTATTTGTCAGCTCTGACAAATAAACTCTCTTGTGTATCTCTGGCTGGTCTCCGTCTTTCATTTCTCGCTCGCCTGTTTCCTGGTTCCTTACTTTCCTTTCATAAAGATTAACTGGGAAAGCACTTTTGAGATTTTTAAAAGCAAAGATGGATAATCCATTGAGAGAGAAAAACTGATAGTTCAAAATTACTGTAATGGTTTCTGGGGAAAATGTCCTCTTTGGAGAAAATGTAATCAAATACAGGAAAAGACAAATTATTACACATAACAATTAAAAATAGGGTGACTTTATTTCCACTTTTTTACAGTCCCTAGTATTGCATGTGATAAGAATTCTTATCTCTAAAAACACAAAAATATTTCAAGAAAGCATGTTATAAGATAGTACATATAAGCAATAGTTTGGCAGAATTTTACCAACTAGTAGTTCATACTCCCCAAAAAAACCCAAAATTTTAAAATTCAAAAATAACCATTAGCTTTATTTAACATATGTTACACCTTAACATTTAAAATATCATGCTCTAGTTAAATATATCACCAACAACACTGTATACAAATAAAATATTACACAAAATATATTTAAGAAAATGTTTTGGTCTTTGATCTGAACAATAAATAAAAACACAGGCACTTCTACACTGAGACAGGGAAGCGATCACTACTCAGAATAATAATTTTGCATAAGCAACATGTGAAAATATGGCAAGAATAGAATCCTGGAGTTTTAAATTGACAGACCAGGTAAGAAAAAGCTTACAATTTCAAACCTTTCACTTCCAAGTTCAAAAGTCACTATGCTTTCCTGATCCATAGTGAAAATTCATAAACCCATATGGTTGTCACTGGCAATCCAATTTCCAGTTGGCCATTATGGAATCATAATCATTATTTTCAACAATACTAAAATCAGATTATTATGATACCACCTAGCAAACCAAATACAAGAGAAATTAAACTCACTCTCCTCATTATGACCATGAGACCACAAGAAGATAAACTGGATGTGTCACACATGATTATCATTTTGCAAAATTAACTGATTAAATTAACACAAGAAAATACTGTTAGGGTGGCAGGAAATTTTAACTGAAGTCCATTTTGTAGATAATTTTTAAAATTCACCCAAATTTCATGAAAATAAATATAATTCCATTTCACAAAACCACTGAGTCATGAATAACAAAGTCGTGGTAGCCATTAGGTTCCTAAACACCTGGATTACAGATAAATCCATCATAATGGAAGTAGGAATAATATATAGCAGAACAAAATAAAAATAACTTAAATGATCACATTCTAGGAACTTAAGATTTCAGATGAGAAGGGAGGATAAATTAGAAAATAATGACCACTATCCAGTAGGAAAGTTCAGAACCAATCATCCTGCCATATTCTCCATTAAAATCATCATCATCTGCTTTCCCTAGTCACAAAAGTACCAAACTAAAGCGTTTGGAGGGCTTCACATGGATACTACCTTTAAAGGTAATTCTGATGGTTTAACACAGAAATTACCCTAATACGAGAAAACAACATGGGAACTAGGGAAGATATATCTTTCTATGTAAAATTTAGCCGGTATATTTTAGCATTTTAAATGAGCACTTTGCAACCGAGACCAAATATCAATCATCTCTTGAGGTTTTCTACTATGTACTAACATCAGATCTACATAAGAACAGATGTTATTCTTGTTTTTCTCCTCAATATCAAATGTCCTGAAACCTTTGTGTTTCTCTGGAACGAGGCCAAGTTTCTGAAGGCACATTCCAGTATAGACGTCATCAATGGGGTAGAGATGGACCTGGTCAGTTATGTTGTATAGCCTCAGGGCCAAGTGGCCAGAGTAGAGGAATCCCCCTCCCCCTGCATAAGGAGGGTAGACCCCAGAGAAAACCACCTCTGGGATGTAGTACTTCAGTTTCTTGTTTCGATGAGGACCAGCATTATGGATCACATCACCTATAAACAAATCTTTGGCTTTGTGCTTGGGAAAGCTATTCAAGTAATTCAGGATGTGATGAGTGTTCACAAAAACATCGTCATCACCCTTGAAGACAAACTCAGTGTCTGGGCAGGAAGTGCTAACCCACCTGAGAAATAGCACTTCCTTTAGAGACAGGTTGAAGAAAGTGTCTCTATAGTTCCACATAAGAATGTCTTGGTGCTTCTCACTTTCAAATTTCAGCATGTCAGAAAGGTCAGGGTGGTTGTCCTCTGGGGGAGTCTGGCCCAGCAGGAAGACTCGCACCACTGTCTGGTTTCCCTGGTTGATTTCTTTGCCCCAGGACTCTCGAATTGCTTGCCTTCTGGCGAAATGTGGAGTGAGGGATTTAATTGCCAGCAATAAGAAGGGCTTCTTTGCACATTTATTCGGTTGATCTATAACCAGTGAATAATTTCGACATCTCAAATACAGGAGAAAGTCTTTAAATCTGTCCGGCAAATTATTAAAATCTGACACAACTGACATGACCCTCAGGTCAGGTTCACAATAATTCAGATGACTTATATTTGACGACCCACTTACATCCCCTGTCTGGTTGGCCAACATGCTCAAAATGGGATTGTATCGCTTGTTCAGCTTTTCTTGTTCTCTGTTCCAGTACGCCTGGGGAGGTACGCTAGATATCTTCCAGAACTTTTCTTTGGGTATTATTACTTCTCCCTTTCCATTTTTTTCTTGGCTGCTGCTTTTGGAGACTTCCACAATCAAATAAATGAAGGCATTTGCCATCATCAGGATACCCAACAACTTTATTCTTCGACGTCCAACACTCATTTCTCATACCTGGAATAAAGAGCAGGGAAGTATTACATTAATTGGATGATTATGAGTTTTCAGTTTCGTGTACATTTTAATTCATCTTACTTGCATTTTTGTCTCCCCAGGAAGAGTGGTTGAGCACAAGAACTCTAGACTTGCCAACTCTGGCTCAAATCATGGCCCTTCCTCTCTAGCTTTGTGGCCTTAAGCAAATGGTATAATTGTGTCTCAGTTTCTCCATTTGTGCTGCGGGGACTTTAGAGGGTTGTGAGGAATATATGGTTTTGTATACAAAACTTTTAAAATTATGCCTGGCCCATAGCTGGCCCTATGAAGGTGATCATATCAACATCACTGTTGTTTTAGACACCCAGAAAGCAGAGAAAAGGATTATTAGATAATCACCTGGGTGTTCAATGTCTTTGCTTATGAGGTTACACACAAATCAAGGGCAAAATGATCTGCCTATAATTCATAACAAATATATTTTATATTGCGCTACAATACGCATGCACACACAAACATTATTATTTTAAAGAACCCAGGGGCGCTGTATCAATGAGCTACATCCCCAGCCCTTTTAATTTATTTATTTATTTTTAAATTTTGAGACAGGCTGTTGATAGGCTTGCTAAGCTGAAAGGGCTGGCTTCAAACTTGTGATCCTTCTGCTGAAGCTTCCTGAATTGCTTGGATTATAGGTGCTACTGTGCCCAGCCACATTTTTTGTGTTGCACTATGTACAACAAATCATCCACTCTAAATTTAAATTTTAACAAAGTGCTGGTCCCTCAATTGCTTCCATTTTATGTCCACCATTTTATAGGCAAGGTCACTGAGGCAGAAATATTAGGATGTCTACAGAGCTAGGAAGTAGAAAAGATACTAACCACACTGTGTATTCTGAGTAATAAAATGGGAGGGGGGGGAGTCTCCACAACTTTATCCCAATAACCAAAAACTAAGAAAAATCCAAATATCAACAAGAAGGGGTTACAAATCCTGGTATATTCATGCAATGGAATATCCGTTAGCAATAAAAAGGGAACAATTGTTACCAGCAACATTACATTATGAATGAAAGACCCTGAATTTCAATTATTTCCATTACCTTCATGAACAAGCAAAACCAATCTAGGCCCTAGAAATCCAAACCTGAAGGAGGTGGGGGCTTGGGGAAGGGAGGAGAAACATCCTGGGATCCAAATAAGTACTGTGTACATGCTACTCTGGGTGAGGGCTTCAAGGATGAGTACATCTGTCAAAGCTGAAGATCTCAATTGTATATGGCAAAAAAGCAAATGCAAATGACATTTTAGTGAAACATCAAAGGATTTCAGGCTGTGGGTAACAAAGGAAAAACAAAGGGTAAGGAAAAGTTTTGGGGGACGACTGCAAGCTTCTAATACTACTGCAACAGATGACCTGCACAAGAACAACTATTTAGACAAGCTTGACATTAAAAGAAAACCAAAAAAATGTGGAATGGCAAAACACTATAATGAGTGGGCTTTTCTTACCAGGTCAATTCTACAACTGGGAACTTATCCTTAAGCACTGTCACTATTATTCCCATTTTATAACTGAGGAAACAAATTTAGAGGAGCTGGGGCTAGGCTGGAATCTCAGCCAATGCCATCAGATTTTAATGGTAGCCACTCTTCTCTAAAAAACATAAAACAAACTGGTCTATTTTAATCAAGAGCAGTATTTACTTTTTAAAAATAGAAGTGGATTTTTAAGTTCACTGGGTTCTAACAAATAATCTCAAGGGGAAAGAACATTTGTTGTGAAGAGAATGCTGTGAAACTAAGACATGCTGAACAGCCCAGATCAGATCCACAGGAATTCACAGCTTTTTTGTTTCTCCCAAGATCTATTTAGTAGATCTTAATCAAGTGGACTGTATTAATACTGCTAAAAAGCTTCAGCTGTTGACACGTTCAACCTGCAGTCAGGCCCTCCACAAACACAGGTCAAAGATATTACTAAGGGGGAAAAAAAAAACAAAAAAAACCCTGTACCTGAACCGAACACGTACGGAATTTTCCCCTTTGTCATTCCTCCCTAAACATGACAGTACATGGCTATTTAAGTAAAATTTAGACAGTATTGGGTATTTTAAATAATTCACACATGATAAAGTCTATAGGAGGATTTGCTAGGATACCAATATCATGGACTTCAGCATTCATGAATTCTGGTATCCACAGTGGTTCTAGAACCAAATCAATGGATACCAAGAGACGACTCTAAATAAAAGGGTTTGGTAAGAGATGGATGCTATGCTGCCCAGGTGGGGCCCAAACTCTTGGGCTCAAGCAATCCTCCCATCTCAGCCTCCCAAGTAGCTGGTGCCACAGGTAGGCACCACTAGAACCAGGCCCTACCTCACACCTCCAGCTCCCCAAAGCCTTTGCACATCTGAAAAACATGATGGAAGAGAAAATGGCATAGGTTCCTCAGCTTACCAAAGCAAGCAGCCTCTCATCACCACCACATGTCCCCTCACACTCCAGTCACTACCTACTTTTACCCTTCCAGAATCCCCCCACTGAGCCAGCAAATAAAAAGGGGGAAAGCTTTGGCTTCCTTCCAAACAAAGAGATCACAATACATTTCTTACTACTTAAATACAGTTCAAAGCACAGCCTGAATAATAACAAACTGTCCTTACCTAAATCACAAGACCTCACCCTCAGATTGGCTGTTTTTAAATGAGTTTTTGAGCAGGTCTCTGGAACTCCCCGTAGGTATGAGGGCGCAAATGGACACAATGCATTTACGTGATATCTATTGCAGATCAAGAACTAGTCATCTATTTTAGCAAATCATAGATACATTGAAGGGGTTTTATTTGTTTTTAATTTCCATAATTGAGACAAAATTCTTTTCAAAAATAAATGATTTAGGCTAGGGATGTGGCTCAAGCGGTAGTGCGCTCACGCTGGGTTCGATCCTCAGCACCACATAAAAATAAAATAAAGATGTTGTGTCCACCAAAAACTAAAATAAATAAATAAATATTTAAAAAATTCCCTCTCTCTCCTCTCTCTCTAAAAAAAAATAAAATAAAATAAATGATTCTCGGGCTGAGGTTGTAGATCAGAGGTAGAACACTTGCCTTGTACATGTGAGGCACTAGGTTTGATCCTCAGCACCACATAAAAATAATAAAGAAAATAAAGGAGTTGTGTCCATCTACCACTACAAAAAACTATATAAATAAAATAGGGGCTGGAGTTGTGGCTCAGCAGTAAAGTGCTTCTTTCCCACGTGTGAGGCACTGGGTACGATCCCCAGTACCACATATAAATAAAAATAAAAGCCCATCAACAACTAAAAAAAGTTAAAAATAAATAAATAAAGGTGCTGTGGCCATCTACAACTAATATATATACATATATATATATATATATGTGTATATATATATAAATAAATGAAATAAAATAAATGGTTCTTTCCAAATTGGGATAGTTCTCCAAATGTAAAGGCAGCCCTTGACTATAGGCTATGAGAAAAGCAACAGGAAAAAGGATGAGGAAAATGGAGAGAACTACAAGGAAATATATCTGGAAAGGTACTGGTGGTGGTAGAGATGGGAGGGCGACAACCAAAACCCAACACCCATTATGAATGGTTGAATACCAGGCATAAGTTTTCAACTCAGTAAAGGAATTGAGACAATTCCCAAAATTTCCAAAGTAAAAGACAACAGCTTATAGAAGAAGAAATGGAGGTAACAATACTTTACATAGCAGGCTGTGAGCTTTCAGAGCCAACTCTTCTAGGAAAAGATGCGGGTGAAGAGCATGGAAAAATGACAGCGATAAGTTAATAAGTTATGCATCCAGGTTGTGAGGGAAGCCATGAATGCCTGGAATGCAGCCCTAACTATGTGACATTTCCATCACGAAAGCTCCAACTCTTCTTTTGAGAATATTTTGAGGAATACATTAGGCTTGGTGACCCTGGCCAAAATTTCCAACTTCATCTGCTACAATTCAGGCTTTTATTTCCTCAGTCAAGACCTGGTTGAGATAGAGAATCCTCATGTCACCTCAACTCAAGACAAGTCTTAACGGCTGGCTCTATAAGGAAAACCATCCTCACCCTGCACTTGCTCAAGATCTCCAGCTGGCTGAGCATCTTCTTGCCCATTTGGACCCCCTCCAGGAACTGACAGGATGCCACTTTTACCAGTAAAGAAAATGAAGGATCAGGGGAGGGGGCAGAAAGTGATTTGCCTGAATGTGACACAGGAGCTAAGTGGCAAGGATGAAGTGTGGCCTCCTTCTCGCTTCCAATGCAGGCTGGCTGCATATCTTCCTTTTTCTACAAGGCACAAACACATTCTGTTAACCTAGCCTGGGTCATAGTCTCAGGGACTGGCTCAAGACTGAAAACACCCAAAGCAAGGGTCATGTACATCTGATCATAGCCAAGAATCTTCAAAGAAAGGGAAATAGGAGCACCTACCAGATCCGGCCCCTTCAAACAATAGGCAGGCCTTTCTTTGAACAGCCTACATTCCCAAAGGCTCAACTGGGGCAACTTTCCCCATTACTTGCCAAAAGGTTTTTTTTTTTTTTTTTTTGCCAACCTACTGAGAAGGAAGGTTAGAAAAACCAAGATTCTCAATTGCATACTTCCTTAAGGTTATATGTCATCTTTCACTTGTGACCTGGGCACAGATTCTTGCATAAGACCTCTGCTTTTAGACTCTTATAAAAAAACTCAAGGGGAGATGATAAAGCAATGACTCCCATCAAAACATCTGTGGGAAAAAGCTAAGTATCTTAACTAAATATTCCCATTGCAGACATAAAGCCCAATTCTGTATCCTTTTTTGAGCAGGAAGTTACATTGCTCAAAAAGAATTTGAGGAAGAATTACTTATCCCAAAGCTAGGGAAAATGGCATAAACCTTCACTGTGAAATACAGAATTTTTATAATAACAGAAATAGGAGAAATTCCCATATATATAAAAAAAAAGACCTTAGCTCGTCCCCAACAGAGGAAAAGCAGTTTTCAAACTTCTAAAATTGTTGATTTTGTTGAATGAAAAACAACTTCTTTATTTTGCAACTCAAATATTTAGAAAGGAATGTGAAAACAGGGAAAATGTGAGCTGAAAATGGATTACAAAACAGAATGGATGTTATGCTTCAAATAATGTGAACATCCAGATAAAATACCACACACAACAGAACTAGTTTGTTCAGGGAACTAGGATGAGAGGCTGTTTCAACATCTTTTAACACTGCAACACCACCTTTCCTCTGAGCAGCCCCTGTTGCGCCCGGAGACTGCCCAGGGAAGGAAGCATACCACACATGCCCCACCTCCGCAGCCCCTCTCCAGCCTGTCCCTGGCTGCACAGTGCCTCACCAACATGACCCCTGCCATGGTTAGAGAGGCTGTCAGTACGCTGCCCCAAATCACCTGCACCCCTTGCCTGTGCCAAGCCATCAATCAAGAATGACTCCTAGACAGAAGATAACGCGTGAACACAAGTGCTTTATTTTAATAAATATAGACCAGGCACCAGCAATCCTATTCCTCTAAATGCCTCTCTACGCACCTTGCAGATGGGGAAGAGACTGAGGCACAAGGGAATGATGGAATTTGCCCAAAGTCACACAGCTGGTAATGTAAAACCAGAATTCAAACACAGGCAAAATGATCCCAGAGTCTGAGTTTTAGACCATGATGCAAGTGAATCCTGATGCACAGGCTTACAATGAAAGGAACTGAAGGGATGCTAGCTTTATTTTCAGTAGTTAATCTTCTTAGAATAATTATTTTAAAAGCTTTGTATTTATACATTTTAACCCACTCAACTACCATAACAAAAATCAGATATGGGAGGCAGGGATGTCCTAAGTAACCCTTAGGGAATTACTACTCAGGCAAAAGGCAATCACCTCTCCTTCCATAAAGGAGGAAACTAGGACTCACCAGGAAGCAAGAAAGGGAGGATCTGAGATGTGGTAGTCTGCTCCAGACGGCTACATATTGCACTGGAACAGGGGAAAAGATCACCAAACTGTGAGAACAGACGGTGACACCCGCAGCTTTCTCCATGACCTTGGGGAAGCCAATTTCTCAAGACCTTAGTTTCTTCACTAAGGAGCTGTTTTTATTTTTTTTTTCCTCCCATACAAAACCATGGTTGTCGAAAACATCAATTTTTCTAGTTTCCTGTTGTTTTATCAACTGGCAGCTGTGCTCCTCCTCCCCCCCAGTCACAGGAGGTGACCAATGCTACCAGCTACCATTTTTCAGTTGGCTTAACTCCAGCTGAGAGCACATGCCTTCAGCTGCTCAGAGATGATTTTCTTTAGGACCCCAAAATATTGAAACAATTCCCATGTTTCATGCACAGATACTAGACTGGAAACCTGTGAACCAGATGATCCTAAGAGGTTTCTTACAGCTCTGAAAGCTCTAGAAACTCTGAAGCACAGTCTTGGCCAAAAGATGTGATTGTGATCAAGGTGGCCACCCACAGTCCATTCTCACAGACCCCTGAGGCAGGGACTAGCCTCCCTAACAAGGGGCTCAGGTGAGTACAGAGCCAAGCCAGACCTAAAGTCCACGCCAAGATGCCCTGTACTATCCTCAGCACCAAGGTGGGGTGGTGACCTTAAATATCCCCAAAAGCCTATGTATTAAAGGCTGGGTCACCTTTAGCAAACTATTGGGAAGGGGGGAACCTTTAAGAGGTGGGGCTTAATGGAAGGAAGTTACATCAGTGGGGATATGCCCTTGGAGGAGACATTGGGACTCAGACCCTGTTCCACCCTTGCCACCTCACTCCCCTCCATCCCAGCTTCCTGGCTACAGTGAGGTAAGCAGTTTTCTCTGCTACTCGCTCCCAATATGATGAACTCTATCATCACAGGCCCAAAAGCAGCAAGGCCAAGTGACTTCAGACTGAAATCTCTTAACATCATAAGCAAATAAACCTTGCCTTCTTTAAGCTGATTTATCTCAGGTATTTTGTCACAGTTTTGCTATAAATCCAATTAACACACAGGTTAAGGATTAAAAAAAAATTAGGGCAGAAACTTCCTGTAATTATGAAATAAAATGACTGGACACTTCTACCCAATCAGGCTGAGACAAGAAGGCTGGAAACCCAAACTGTGACTCAACCCCAGGAGAGTCTGATTCAGCAGCCTGTGTGTCTAGGGGGTCCTGCTTCCTGCTCACTCTTCTGCTCAAACCCAATCCCTAAATTCCCGAAGAGAGAGAAGCAGTCGAGGCCCGCTGCCACACGATGAGGGCAGAGAACCAGTATATCCTTGTGCCTGCCCCTGCTCTGAGGGCCTGGCAAGAGTGGCTTCCCTAAATCTTCACCTCCCAGGCTGCTCCATCTGTTGCCTGCTCTTTGCCAATCCCTTCCAGGTTCTGTTCGGATAATCAGAGACAGTTTGCAGCTAAGTGGTTCTGGGGGAGAGAACAGCACTCATGGCAGATGGTGGGGTGATGAGGATGCGAGCGCAGAGGCTCAGTGGTACCAGAAGGCCTGGGCCATACCTAAAGCTTCTGTGGAGCAAGAGGACTAGCCTGGGTTCCTGCCAGTCCTGGGGCAGGAAGCTCGAGGACTCCCCCACTCCTCACTGAGAGGCTGGCACTAGGATGGCTGACTGCTTTCTGGTCTGTAAATTATAGAACAACTATAGGCTAAATTTGAGGAATTTGGTTCCTAGTCATTAGTTTTACCCTTCATGTCAAAAATTAAAAGGGAAAAGTACTTCTAATGGACCTATTCACCTACACATCCCCACAGGCAACACTACAGATCAAAGTGTCTGGCAGGCTGTGTTCAGGTCCTCATTGATTACAACTCCCACAAAGTCTAGCACGGCTGATTTGCTCAAATGTTATTTATCATTTAAAATGAAATTAATCACAAGGCAGAGGTGGAGCTCAATGGTGGAGCACTGGCCTAGCTCGCACCAGGTCCTAGGTTCAATCCTCGGTACTGAAAAAACATAAATAAATAAACAAATAAATAAAACCACTAAATTCATTTTTCAAATAAATAGGTATAGCAATTTCAGAAAAAAGGAAGGTAAAGAAATGATGACAGGGAGGTCATCTTGCCCTGCCTTTAATAAAACTAAAAGGGTTTTAGGTCCTCAGTGGAAAGATTATGTAATTTAAAAACAAGGCTAGCAGATGTTCGAGGATGGAGATGTCCCAGATCCAACTTC
Organism: Ictidomys tridecemlineatus; assembly: GCF_052094955.1. Classification (NCBI taxonomy): domain Eukaryota; kingdom Metazoa; phylum Chordata; class Mammalia; order Rodentia; family Sciuridae; genus Ictidomys; species Ictidomys tridecemlineatus. The sequence goes on from NC_135488.1 coordinate 71,106,364, forward strand.
AGTCTGGAAAACCAGTCTGGCATCTGCTGCAGATCAACCAGTTAAATTCTCTGATTATGCTACCTACTGGCTATGTGACCTGAGGTAAGTTACTTCACCTCTCCGACCCTCAGTTTGCTCATTTGTGAAATGGAGATGATATAACCTACCCTACCAGCTTGTCGTCCATCATGCCACAGGCACTCAATAGTTGTTTCCCAGGAGTTCTGCTTTCTCCACCAAACAATAAATGGCAGCACATTTCTCGAGTTTTGTCCTTCATTGCCTCTTTAATATCATCTCCAAAAGAACTCATAGTTGCCCATCTAACTCCAGATCTTAGCTTCTGAATTCCTTGTGGAAACCCTCTTTCAGAGTCCCCTGTTTTCAATGAGTCAAGTACTTGGGCATCTGGATGAAAACCCCAGCATTGTTTATTTTTTTTTTTGGTTTTTTTTTTTTGTGATGTTGCTGGGAATTAAACCCAGGGCCTTGTGCATGTGAGGCAAGCACTCTACCAACTGAGCTATATCCCCCGACTCCTGCTCTTCACATTCAACAAGGATCAGGCCTGTGTTCCCACCTCCATAATATCACTTGCACCTCCTCCTCACCTCTCCTTTACTCTCTTGCAGCCTAACTCGACCTCCTACAACACCTGCTATGACACCTCCCTTCACTCCCAAGGATTGGGCTCTGGGTCCTATCACTGCTTCTCCTCCAAGAGATCACCTGTCAAGGAGGTGCCCAGCCTAACCACCCACCTCCCAGGGTCAAGATATCCTCCCCAGGTCAGGTCGGCCCACACCCAGGCAGCTGCCATGATCTAGTTCTTCACCCTGTACCACCATGACACCCAGCACATGGCACTCAACCTCTGCTGAACAGTCATCTGGTCAAGGTCACTGAACACTCTGAGTACTGAGTAGAAACAATTAATTAAAATACACATCCTTTTTCCAAAAAGATGGTGGGGAAAATCACTCAGACATGGGCTGGTGAAGTACATATAATATATTTAAATGATATAAATCCACCTCACTTGATTTAAGTTCTAAAGGACAATAAAAATTTTTTGAAGAATACTCTTAGATGTAAGAGTTTCAGAAGCAGTGAGTCCATGTTGGACCTAAGGGATAAATTAGGGTACAAAGTACAGCCACAGTCACCCCCATTTACCCCAGTTAGGCCCACATCCACCAAAAGCAACATGACACCAGTGCTCTCTGCCTGAACATCCCCAAGCACAGGAACACAGGTGTGTGGGAATCAGCAGTACTTCCCAGGTGAGGACTCTCTCCTCCCTCCACAGTAGACCAGAGCCACTCCCAGCCACATTCCAAAACTGGAGGCCTCCACCTCCCTTCCTGCCCAAGGCCAGACCTCTAGTAATTGTCACCTCCAAGGCTATGATAGGAGTGGGATATGGAGAACCAAGGGCATGACTTGCCTAAGGCAGAACAGTAACTCTAGAGAAGAAATGCTAATGCAGGCAGTCCCTCCCTGGCCAGCCCGAAAGCCTTGTTAAGAATCCAAAGGGGCATTGTTTCCCCTCTGACCTCTAGGACCTTAGTATCAGCATGTACAGCTTGGCAGGTTCTCAGAAAACCCTCTAGAGACTTCTTTCTGATCCAGCCTCTGCTTGTTTAGTTGCACTGCACAGGACGCTTTACAGCAACTCCAAGGAGGAGACAGCAATTTAAGCAAGGGAAGTTTCATACAAAGTACATGATAATTGAGTAACTGTGAACATGAAGTAAGAATCTAAAGGATGATCTGGGACAGATGAAAAGTGCCCCAAAAGGACAAATTTGAAAGGGGGGGGTGGTTCATGGTTTGTTGAAGGTACAGATACAGCCCACAGTCACCAGGAAAAGCAGAGGGACTACCACCTGGAGTGTGGGCAAGCAAGGCTGTGGGGTGGCATGAGCAGGTATGTGGGAGCAGAGCACACACAGGCAACCTTGGGAGCTGAGGAGGTTCCCTCTGCAGGAGCTTGGCACACCAGCGAGCAGCTCAGGGAATGCTCAGGAGAACAAGTAGATGGCCAGCACACAGGGGGCACCATGGGAGCTCATACATGGTGGCTGAGGACAGGGTGCAGGGAGCGGTGATCGGGGTTAGGCCCAGGCTGCTCCATCTCAGGTTCCAGTCTAACCACTGCTGCCAGAGAGACAAAGCAGAGCAGCACCATACCAGTGAAAACTGTGCCCGGGAGGCACCAAGGTATACAGGGACAGCAACAGGCTCTCTGGGAAGCCAGACTCACCCTCACCACAGACACACAGACCCTGGGCTCAGGAAGGACAAGTTCCTTCCTCCTATGAGGAAGAACCCTCCATTTATACAAGGGGCCATATCCATTTTCAGAGAACAGGCAACAACAGGTGACTTTGGAGCAGAGAGGTTTTTCAGTTGAAAAACCGGCACAAGTTGTAGATATCTGTATCATCAATCAAAAGTCACCTCTAACCATAAACATTTTAAGTCTGAAGTTAAAGGGGAAAGCATATAAAACATGCTTCCTGTACAAGAATGGGAAAAAGAGCAATAAATACACTACAGTCCTTTAGCTGACACCAGGAAACTAGGCAGGACTTGAATGGGGCTTGCAACAGGACAGATTCCAGAAATGCAGGGAAAATAAGACAGGGAATGATAGGGTTTTAGGATACAAAGAGATATACCGAGTCTTAAAGGGGTTGAGCCATTGAGATGCAGAAAGCACAGTTGTAAATCTTGAGCAAGAGGCCCTTGGCTAATGCCCTTGTAAAATGAGGAGGGAGTAGGGACTGGCATAAAGTTGTGTGGCTCTACATCCAGTCTGGCCCCTGATACAGTCCTTCTATAAATATTGGACACCCCCCGCCCAAGGTATGGCTTCTCACACTTGATGTAGCCTGCCTACATTCTCTCTTGAGTGTATCTACTCTCTATGGGAACTTCTGTCATGGTGGGGGGGGGGGCGTGGGATGAAGGACTCCAAATTGGATGTCCATAATGATTACAAACATAGTGGGCTTTCAGATTCTCTGAGACTTCACTTCCAGAAGCAGATTCAGAGCACAGTTCAGGCTAGCCTCCTGTCATCAGATCCCCACATCACTGCCCACAGCACACAGGAATGTTTGGTCTGCCTCACCAACTGCTAATCCACGAGCCTGAGTTTTCCTGATTTTCCCTATAATAAAAGAAGTGACAAACTCACTCCCATGTATGTCTTCTTTCGTCATGTGAATTCTGCCTTTGGAAAAATTACAAAGGGAGCACAACCTGTTGAAGTCACGTAACATCTAATCAAGCAATTCCCTGTACCTTCACCCTTACTCCCACAATAAGAAAAGGCAGACTGGGGCTGGGGCTGGGCCTCACTGATAGCGCACTTGCCTGGCATGTGTGAGGCACTGGGATTCTCAGCACCGCATGTAAACAGATAGATAGACACATACATAGATGTGGGGAGCTGCTCTGAATGATTCGCATCTTCCGTCTTGGGGTGGAGATGCTTGTGACTTGGACATTGCCCCGGTCCCCTTGGGCTGAATTATACTCATATTTCCCTTGTAATTCTGCCCCTTCTTACCTTTTTTGGATGGAACTTTCTAAGAAAGGGTCCTCCCAATAAAAGCCCACTTCGGAACCGTGCTCCTCTCTCTCACCAGCCTCGCTCTCCCACTTGGGGAGCCTGAGGCCAAGTGGAGGAGCTGTCCTGAAGCTTGTTTAAAGGTCAAGTGTGTGTCTGTGTTTTATTTGATGTTCCTGGAAATTCACAGGGACGACCTTAAGTTCAGCTGCTCCCATGGGCCAGGAGTGGCAGATAGATAGATAGACAGACAGATAGGGTCTATCAACAACTAAAAAAAAAAAGCCAGACAGATTTACCCTCTCATTGTACCCCAAGAGCATGGAGTCATCAACAATGATAGTGGACATTGTCTTTAAATCTTTACTGCATTAAAAATAAAAATTAAAAAAAAAAACGCCTCCCTGTTTTAATGCACACCATCTTTCCACAGACTTCCTTCCTGATTTTCCCACTCCATGTTCCCTTTGCCCATTTTTCTTGTTCCCATCTTCACAATGAGCTTAAAAAAAAAAAAGTGAAGCTGTTAATTTGAGGTCACAGAGCTAATCTGGGTGGAGCCAGAGTTTGGGCTTTGGACCCTGAGGAGTCCACCCTGAGTCTACCCTCATGCACTTCTTATCACTAGGCTGCGGGGGCTCAGAGAGAACTCCAAGAATCCCCAAGCAAAGTTGCGCTTCCTAAAACTAATTAAGGACCTGAGATCAGTAGCATTTATTGGATACCGAGGAACATTTAAGCAATTCCAAGAAAGATCAGGAATTTTGAAGATCTTTAAAACATCAAATTGAGAAAGGAATAATGTAGACAAAATGGCCGCTTGGGTACCCTCCCTGAACTGAGGTGTCCAGAGGCACTGGTCTGGTAATGCAGGCACCTTCCACACCTCAGGTAGAATCCTTGCAGATGTTTCTCATGTTTCATGGTTACATTTGATTAGTGAATTATTTACCTATAGTAAAGAACGGGAGATTGGCAGGGGCTTAAACTAGCCTAGTCATAAACACGTCCAGGCAGAGTCTTGCGTCTGAGTTGTTTACACAGAGAGGAAACTGCCTCCTCTCCCCTCCAGCACGACATCCTGAGGAAGAGACCCCTACAGCCTGCTGAGGGACAGACCCCTGCTTTCCAGTCAGCCATCCTGGAACAAAGGAGGTGACTGACCATAAACTGTGCTAACCACAAACTGCACCACCTCACTCTCTTACTCGTCCTTCCAACAACATTCACATGCATTCCATACGTGGATCATATCCCAATTTCATTTCCAGAAAAACAGTCATAAAAAAATTTCGTTTCCAAGGCCAAAGAGAACACCTGCTCCAACCAATTCACTCACAGATGAGGAGAACCTGCAGTGAGAATTATTATTAATGCAAAATCTTTTTCTACAGCTTCAATTCTGGATTATCAACATTAAAAAAAAAAAATTTTAAGACGCCCCTTGGCCCTGCACTCCCATTTCTCCCAACCTGGACCGCACTCACTTTTATTACTTCCTCCTCCTTGCTATTACAACACCTCACCCATGTTTATCTGACCTATCACTATGTGATAACATGTCAGGCATACCACAGAAAGCCTGGCTCTGTCTCTAGAGCAGACTGCCACTCAAGACAATAAATATGAAGACAAGAAAGACAAAGAAAGGGGAGAGGCAGTAAAGATAGTAGGACCTAAAGAAAAATCATTATTCTTTATAATCTTTTTGGTTGAGAATATTTAATACTGCAGTAAATAATCATTCTTAGGTAATTTCACACACAGGTCTTGGTATCCAGCGTACCTCTCCCCACATAAAGCAACCCTCCCTGGCCCAGTCTATCTGCCAGTCCTAGCCACTCCTGTCCACAAGGTCATAAGACTTTTCCAATTCTCAAGCTTTCTCAACACCTCACCCATCAGGACTGTGTAAAGGTATCATGTTAAGTTAGCAGTACATCACCTAAAACCACCTCTCAGGAAACAGTCACATACAATTAAATTAATCTATAAACAAATACAGGCCCAAGGGATGGGGGAAGGAAAGGAGAGGCAATTAAAAATTAATAAATATGCACATGCATAAATTGCAGTACTGGATTAGAAACAGATCCCATTATATAAACTGAGTTGTCAAGCTGACCTTACGTAATTGCTTCTGGAAATAAGTAGGCCATCAAGCCCAGTCTGGCAACCTTGGTGTGCAGGGGTATAGGGGGTTGGGGAGGTAATGCAGCATCTGCTAGGTGGGCTACTCATACCTACAGACACATAGACAGAACAGCTGGGGAAATCAATTAAGAAAGAATATTTTCAAATGGGCATCAGAAAAGTAACTTATCTAGTAAAACTCAATTAATGACCAATTAACAAAATTAAAATTTTGACTCCCCTCAAACTCTTTAATTTTCAAAACGACATCCTCCAACATGTAGTTCTATAGGCTGTGACAACTGATCACAAACAGATGTAAAAAATTCAGATTCTAAAAGAATCACTTTACTGTTAAGTACTTGGACAACCAAATCCAACCTGCCATTTTCCATGACATAAAGAACCATCCATGTCACTTCTCACAGGTACTATATGGACAAATTCAAAATAACCAGTCCTTCCCAATTCTATGAAATTATATTTGGTAATTCTTATCCCATGACATACAGAGCTTGACAGCATCTCCATAATTTTCCTGAAATTAAAATGTTTATATTTGTATCTCTTCCAAAATAAAAATACAAGCTCTAAAAATAAGGAAAGCATTGTGCGAACACTCTCCAACTAGGGATTGCATAAAACATATTAAAACATTGCCTTCTTTTGTAACTTCAATAAACATTTAAATTTATACCAATGACATTCATTGTGTTTATTTTAGGTAACTTAATAAATTGCCTTAGAAGGTCTCAATTTCTTGGCTCTTAAGAGGAAGGTTTTCAGTGACATATTTTCTTAAAAGAGAACATGCCCTTGGTAGTAAAAGGAATACCAAGGAGCATAAGGGACACAGTCTCAAACTCTAGAACTCCTTGACTTACCCACTGGAGTCTCTTGGAGGAGCAGCCTTGAGATAGCTGCCTGACTCACTCTTCTAAAAACTGGCATGAAAAATCTCATAGCAAAGGCTGCGGTTGTGGTTCAGTGGAAGAGCACATGCTCAGCATGTGCAAGGTCCCAGTTTCAATCCCTAGCAACACACATACACACAAACCCATACAGAACATTCTGTAAAACTGGCCTGTGCAGAGATTTTTAAATAATGTATTAAAAAGGGCGAATCGACAGGAAGGTTGGCCAAGGACCTAACACCTTGGGGGAGGGAAATAATACAAGAAGTGGGACAATCATCAAGGACAATCCTTATAACAAGGCAAATCAACAACTGCACACCTAGTCCCTACCTTGGTCACTAAGGATTCCTCTATGTGCCCAGAAGTGTGCCAAGGGCCAACTGGATATATTCTGTGAAGCTATCCTCCTCTTACAGATAAGCAAACTGGCTCCCAGGATGTAAAACTTGTCTGAGTTTCCCAGAGAGCACAGAGGGTCAAGAACTGGGAACCTATGCCCCAACACCAATGCAGAGCTGCGAGGTCAGACATCCCCATCCTCACTGAGGACTCTCACAAAGACCTGACCCCAGATCCAAGCATGACAACCTCAAAATCCCCTTCTGGTAGCCTTCTGAGCACAAGAACCCCTTAAAAACAACTTCTATACTTCCCACCCATGCCTTTGCTCAGGCTGGCTTCTCTTAGCTTAAAAATGCCCTTTCTCTTGCTGCTTTATTCTACTCTTATCTTCAAGACTCGGGTTCAAATTTGCCTCCTATTCTGTGAGCACTGGGGTAGGGTTCTGGATTTAACCTCTCCTCCTGGCATTCAGGATCTCCCCAAATCAGAGCCCCTCTGAAAGAGTACCACCATCTAGTCACCTGGAAACCACCCTCCACACCAGCAATGCCTCCCATCCAGGATGGTTCCAAGAGACCTGAGATCCAGCCCTGAACCCCAAGGGAAGCAGAACTACACAGCCCACCCTCAAGTGCCATAAATGACTGACAAGAAATGCACCCAACCACCATGCACCCTGGCACCACTTCGCACACATACAGTGTCCCCTTCTCTAGGATCAGAAATCATTCTCCTTCCAGAAGACCACCTCCCTAGTGACTTGTGACCCTGGGTGGCAAAAAGAAGCCAAAAGGCTCTTCTCCCAGCTCCCTTTGCTGATTCCTTCCCTGCCCCTTCTCCATTTCTCAAATGTTGGCTAAATTGTAACTAGTTACTGGTAGGGGCTTGAGCACTGTGGTTTCTAACTCATTTTTTAAAATATTAAAATAAATCATGTGAGTTTAGAAAACAAAGCCTCCAAACAAATGACCTTCTGGCCTTTCATCCAAATATCCTATTAAAGGAAGGGGTTGAGGAATCATCCAATCATTCAACCAAGACTTACGGCTACTTATTTAAAGAAGATGAAATAGTAACACAGCTTTCTTCCACCACTTGCCAAGAAAAACGTGTTGCCAAAATAAAAGAGATCATATTGTTTGCTCAATACATGGGCACACTGCTGAGCAGCTAGGAAAATGGGCCTCTTTTGCCAAGCAATTTAAATCGCCTCAGTTTTAAGTACATCTATGAATGTCACGGTCACAGACTGTACACTACCATACAGGTGGAACCTCCAGGACCACAGCAATCCATCCTTGTGCCTAGAGCTTCCCGCAGGGGCATTCCCTCTGCTGGATCCCCACAGCTTCGGCTGCCTCTACACTAACAGTAGCCTCCCCACTGCAGACCTCCACACCCTTCAGTATTGTCATGAGTGGGGGAGGGATGAAAAAAGAAAGAACCGCTGGCCACCTAAGGCTTTGTTATACACTTCTCTGTGTCATACTTGTTTGAAAACTTCAATTATAGAGAGTTTTGTTTTGTTTTTTTAAACAGGATCCATCAAACCTTGAGGAACAAAAAGTCGAAAGAGAAACATTCAGTTAAAAATAGGGCTATCCATAGATATTTTAAGTTCATGTGAAGGAAATAATTCCTATGTGAGGAAGGAAAAGAAGAAAAGTAAAATGGCTGCATCTCACTTAAAAGAATAATAGCTACAAAAGTTCCTCTTAAGTGAGTTTCAAATTCAGCTATAAAATAAGAAGTGTAAAAAACACGCCTCATTAGGGCTCGAGTTGTGGCTTAGTGGTAGAATGCTAGCCTAGCACGTGCGAGGCCCTGGGTTCTATCCTCAGCACCACATTAAAAAAATAAACAAAATAAAGGTATTGTCTCCAACTACAACTAAAAAATAAATATATATATAAAAAAATATGTCTCATTAAATCAGTATCTATGAGGAACTGGTTCTAGGACTCTGAAGACAGCAAAACCCTCTGATGCTCAAGTCTTTAAGATGGCACAGTATTTGCATATAACTTACATGTACATCCTCCAGTATACTTTAAATCATCTCTAGATTATTTATTTATACTACCTAATACAAAGTCAACACTATGAAAGCAGTTTTTTTTTTCTTTCCACATTATTTTACTGGTGCATTATGCTTGAAAACTAATGACAGGGTTTGTTGTCACAAATCATACATGCACACAATATAACAACATAATTTGGCCAATATCATTCCCCAGGCACTTTCCCCTTTCTTGGTCTCTTTCCTCTACTGATCTCCCTTTGATGTTTACAAGATCGTCCCCAACTGACCCCCAACTTTCTTTTCCTTTTTCCTCTCTAAATTTTGCATAAGAGAAAAAACATGACCCTTGACCTTCTGAGTCTGGCTTATTTCACTTAACAAAATGGTCTCTAATTCCATCCATTTTCCTACAAATGACAATTTCATTTTTCTTTATGGCTAAATAAAACTTTTTGTATATATATTACACACACACACACACACACACACACACACACACACCATATTTTCCAAAAGCAACTTTATACTGTATTTTTTACCTTGCATTATTTGTTGTTGTTGTTTTCTGAATGTTTTTGGCCTACAATTAGTTGAACCCTTGGTTGTGGAACTCATGGATACAGAGGACCAGGTACATTTAGATAGGATGACATTTGTAACAAATCCACTCTGACCCTTTCTGTGTTAGACAAATATATTTGATTTTGAGAATACCACCAGACTTCCTACTGAACACCTAGGGCTAGACCTGAAGGGTTTGTTTAAACACACACACACACACACTCTGTATCACTCCCTGATCAGGACTCAAAAAAACAACACTTTAGAGAAGCATTTGAATGTTGAGTGCTTTTCAAAGAAAATAAAAGATAAAAATTGTGAAGCAAAAATTATATAAGCTGTGGCAAATTTATGGTTCATAGAAATACCTTACTAGAGTGTTAACACCTTCATATTCACAATTTCAATGGATTTACACTTAAAATAAACCCAGAAAGGTGGCTGTGCAGGTTTTATCCTATTTTGCAAGGGGGTGGGAAACAGAAGCTAAGTGAGTTGCCATGGTTACAGTGATACTTGATGTCAGCTCTGGAACCTAACCCTCCTTCTGCAAGATCTCCACATCACCAGTCACCCCCACTGACAACCTCTGCTGTGCCCCCAGGTTCTTGAACCACTAGCAATCTCCACTTCTCCACTGAAAAGTTCTCTCTGCAGGTGCTGCAATTACTTACTCTTGTCATGCCCCTCGTCCTGCCTTGACCCCTTTTTAATTCCCCTCACGTCTAGCATCTTCACAATCCTTGCACTCTCCTGGATTCCCAGGGCACCCAACACCTTTGGCTACCATTTCTACTCTCCCATTTGGGGCAAACCCTATCACCTCCTGATTCTCTTCCCTCTTGGCAGCCTTAATTCCTAGCCTCAACCCCCCAAAATGGACCAAGTCCATTACTGGGTCTTCTCTCATCCCACACTCCTGTCCTTTGCACCCTTAGACACTACCACTGACTCTAATATTCCGTATACTAAATGATATCCCAATGGTCCATGTCTGTAGCTCACCTCCTCCTCCACATCTTCTTTAATTGGTTTCTTTTTTTTTTTTTAAGAGAGAGGGGGAGAGAGAGAGAGAGAGAGAGAGAGAGAGAGAATTTTTTTTAATATTTTATTTTTTAGTTATTGGCGGACACAACATCTTTGTTTGTATGTGGTGCTAAGGATCGAACCTGGGCCGCACGCATGCCAGGCGAGCGCACTACCACTTGAGCCACATCCCCAGCCCCTCTTTAATTGGTTTCTAAATCTTATCCCACCCATCCATGATTCATCTCTCACCTTTCAAATACACATGGTCTTTAATCCTGTACCACCTCTGCTCTGTTTTTGAACTCAGTTTTTCCTCTACCGAAGCTAATGAGGTGGCCTAATTCAATAAATTCCAACAAGCACCCACTAAACCAAGCAATGTCTAAAATAAAACAACAAAAACTAAAGGAATAAGGGTAGGGCTGTGTTAAGTGGGGTGATCAGAGAGAAAAGGGTGAAGAATAACTGCAGCCAGAGGTAAGCAGGCAGCACCAAGGCCACAGGCAGGAAAGCTAGTGTGTGGAGGAGTGAAGGGAGGTGAGAGACGAGGATATCCACATCCCAATAGGTGACGTGAGAATTTTGGGTTTATTCTGGGGAAGAGAGGGACTCACTGGAGTCTGAATCAGAGAAGTGAACTCAAGGTAGTTCCAGTTTCTTCCCCAAAACAGATTGAGGGCAGGGGAAATAGGAAGCAGACAGCCCCACCAGGCTGTCTATATAATGACCCAGGTTCCTGATCAGTCCAGTCTCCTATCCACCTCTCTGGCTCAAGTTCATCCTCTTCAATGTAAGTCTGACCATGACATGTCACCACACCCTGTGCACCCAAGAACTTTCAATGGCTCCCCACTGCCTCTGAAACTATCAAGTACCACATCTCTGCACAGTCATTGAGGCTGTGCTGCAGGCTGTTACCTGCTCCAAAGCACCCTGCACTCCAAACTCACAGTATACCTTGCTGCTTCCTCTGACATGGCTCTATGAGACTTCGCAATATCCTGTTCTCTCAGGCTACAATCCAATGGCCACCTCTGCCTTCCTTTCTCTGCCCCTAAAAAGTTGTGTGTTCATTCTTCAAGGCTAAGTCCAAGTGCCCCTTCCTCAGGGAGCCTTTCTTGACTGCCCAACACTTTGTTTCTGCCTCTTCAGAAGCACTCTCACCAATTCCTTTTCAGGGTCTACCAGATAGCCAACTTCAGTAGGCCAAGACCCAGAACCATGCCTGACCCACCAGTAAACACACCCAGGACAGAGCACAGTGCCAGGTGTTCTATCAATGGACACTAGCTACTGAACACAGCCCACTTCACCAGCCATCATCTTGAGCTCTTAACTAGAGGAGGAGGATTTCAGAATAGGCATTCCCTCTCAGTTCCTGCAATCTGGAGGCTCCCTGGAGAGAGACTTGGGGGGGGGGGGGAGACTGGGTTCCCAGCACTACTAAGAAGAGGGAGAGCTACAAGCAAGAGTTAGAATATGAATGGGCCTGAACCTAGACATTCTGATATACCTGCCCTATCTGCCAGGCATCTCTTAGGCAAGCCATCACACTGTCAAATAAGCCTAAAGTGCCAGCAGTGTGTTTTTTCTGAGGTCATTCTAGAAGTATACATGTGCAGAGAAGAACACTTACAGGGTCCAAATCAAGTTGTTAATAGTTAGTGTTAAGACACATTGGGATTCATGTTAATTTCCTTCACCTTATCTTGAATGTAGTTTCTAAATAAATATAAGAAAAACTTTTGGAAAGAATGCTAAAATACCACCCAAGTTACAATTGAAGGAGGAGTCCAAAATTAAGAAGTATTGAATATATAAAACCACTTATAGAGTTAAGATTACAAAAGTCGAAAACATTTTAAATGGCTTGTCTGAAGCATGCAATTAAAACAATTGGCCCTGTGCTTTCACTTCTGAAATAATTACTTCACAAAACATAATGCAGCAGTAAATGTTCTGAGCATCTTGGGCACTTACTGATGACTTTCATCTAAACACTTCCACACACTTCAAGATCAAATGCAAACCAGCTCTCACTACTGCACCCTTCTGCAGGCTAGCTCATAACATAGCTAGCAGATCAAGAGCTATGTATGGGACATTTCAATAACTGTCATTGGAGAGGAAAAAATCCACTGAAAGTAATAGGAGATCAACTATCAACAAATAATACATTTTTTAAGCTAAATGCCACATCAACAAAGTATTGAATCAAACAAATTTGGTTTCCTAACTTTCAATAACAGACCTATATTAAAAAAAAAGACCTATCTGACTTTTATAATGAAATGGATTGTATAAACAGAGAAGACATAGTTGCTTTAGTTATCTTTTTAATAAAATAAAAAATTGCCTATCAGCCACGGTGCTAGCTATTTTAGGTATATAATTCACATAAACTTTCCCAGCATATCTATGAGATATTTCACAATGAGAAAACTAGCTCAGAGTCAAGTAACTTGTCTATAGTTACATAGTAAGTGGCAAAACAGAACTCAAATCCGGGCCTGTTTCACAAAAGACTACACACTCTGTACATTCTGAGATTACACTTATGTGGAGTTCGAGAATAGGTAAAAACAATCTATGATGATATAATCACATCTATGATGATGTAAGAATAACTGTTCCCTCTAGGGAGTACGTTCTGACTAGAAAGGAACACCAGAACCTTCTATAGTAGAAGAAATGTTTATTTCTGGATCTGGGAGGTAGAAACACACACATAAGCTCACACTTTGGGTACTTCACACACTTCATGTTATACCTCAAGTTAAAAAAAAAAAAAACATCCAATTGACTTCAAGTTTAGGCTTACAACCATTAAACCACCACACCACCACTGATAAAACCTAACCACCCACACTCCAGAGTTGATTATCTTGGATGATACCTTTAAAAAAAAAAAAAAACATTCCAGTAAGCAATGAACCTTCTAGTCACATCACACTGAACACATCTGAGCAATAAACTTGGTTTAAAATGCTGCAGAATGAAAAGTGGAAAGTATCGGTTTCCTGGCTACTGGGAATTTCCCCTCTGTAGCCACATGAGAATTTTTTTTTTAAAATAATATAAACCCTGCTATAAGGGAACATTTACAGAGGCACAGAAAATAACCTGTAACAAAGTTCTTCAATTTAACTATGGAAATGCTGAAAGTTTAAATTACACAAATATTTCTAGATGTTATAACTTTATCAACAATGCTGACTCTCACAAAGGTTGGATTTTGTTACAATGATTAAATCAAGCCAAGACAAAGCTGCTGAGCAAAGGACATAAAACTCACAAAAGGAGCAACTTAAGTAGTGTAAAAAAACTCAACCCAAGAGTTGTAAGGAATAGAAAACTCAGTACAAATAACTTGTTCTAGCAGTAGAGACTGGGCCACTATGTGTGCCACTGCCACCCGTCACACACACACAAAAAATTCTCCATCAAGTAATAAATTCTTCTCACTGAAGCTTTGTTAGACTTGGCAAAGCCTCATCACCAGTGGATGATGATGAAATCATTACATCAATTCTCTCAAAGCCTTACCCCACACATGTGCACACCTCTTATCTGAACAGTAATTGCCTCTCCAGAGAGAGGAGATTCATCCTACATTTGGAGACAAATTTGGCAAGTGCCTACTAACAGTTATCCCACCTTGAGGCAGTGGCGGGAGAACAACTGGACCCATACCTGTTAGGGGTATGCATTCTTCTTCTTCTTCATATATATATATAAATTGTAGATGGACTCAATATCTTTATTTATTTTTATGTGGTGCTGAGGATCTAACCCAGTGCCTCATGTGTGCGAAGCAAGCACTCTACCACTGAGTCAAAATCCCAGCCCCTAATGGATGCTTTTGATTATGCAGCCAGCAAATATTTACCATAGACTAGTTTAATTCACATTTCAGCTTTCTGGGCACACCAAAAAATATCAGGCAACTGATAAAAATGACTTTAGTTTCCCCTAAGCATTTATACATAAGACCAAAAGGCCTTTATGAGAATCTTTCAGTATTGGTAATTTATATATCCTATTGGATTTGCTGCAGTAGATTATATATTATCCCAGTTGCAGGATCTCAGTATTTATAAAAGCAACCATTTAGCTGGGCACAGTGACAAACTCCTGTAATCCCAGAGACTCAGGAGGCTTAGGCAGAAGGACCACAACTTGAGGAAAGCCTGGGCAATATAATGAGATCGTGTCTCAAAAAATAAAAAGGGATGGGGGCGTGGGTTCAATCCATGGCATACACATCCCCCAACAAAAGGGATGGGGAGGATAAAGCACTCCTGAATTCAATCCCCAGTACTGGGAGGAAAAAAATATCCATTTGCATTCAGTAATTTTTAAAGTCTTTAACAAACTAATAAAACTATCAAAAAAACACTAAATAAAAATTTTTAAATGTTAATATATTAAAAGAACTCTAAATAAGGGTTGTGGCTCAGTGGTAGCACGCTTGCCTAGCATGCATGAGGCACTGGGTTCGATTCTTAGCGCCACATACAAATAAATTAAATAAATAAATAAAGGTTGATCAACAACTAAAAAATATTTCAAAAAAAAAGAAGTTAGAAAGAATTAAAAGACTGATTTGGTGGGGCTGGGATTGTGGCTCAGTGGCAGTGACTTGCCTTGCACGTGTGAAGCACTGAGTTCAATCCTCAGCACCGCTTAAAAAATGAATGAATAAATAAATAAAGGTGCTGTGTTCATCTACAATTAAAAAAAAAGTTGGTTTTTTGGTCTGTTTGTTTGTTTTTTAAAAAGATTGACCTGGTGGTCAAGAAAGCAATATTTCAGGGATGGTCAGCATTCTTAAATTAGGTTTTCCAAAAAACTCAACATTATTAGAAATCATTAAAAGCTAATGTTTTCAGAAAAAAAGGATTCACCTTTTCTCTTAATCCCTCCATTAGCTGAAAAACACATATCTCTGTCCAGACATCTTTGCCTTATACCGACAATGCATCATGTAAACTAAAATGATTAATGTTCTTGGATTTTCCTGCTTTTTAAAGTAACTTTAAAAAAAAATCACATTTGAACAAAGAGTACAGTGTAAAGTCAATCATGCATTACCAGTTCCACTTTCCTATTTTTAGCATAATGGTAATATAGAAGTTTTAGAAAAATCTAAATCATGATTTTTTTAAAACAAGGAAATCTTCCTAACCACATAAGCCATCTATTTACCCAGCCCTCCTTCAGAAGTCACACACACACAAAAATCAATTCAAGTAAGTTATGCTTATTTTCCTCAAAAGACTACCACATTCCTTGGATTTTAAAAACCTTCTAAATGCATTTGCCAAATTTGGCTGATTTCATCCTCAGACAAATCTAACTGTTCCCACAGTTTTGGGTAAAAGGAAGTTGATGCCAGGAGGAAATTCTATATTAATTGCACCAGGACCCCTCATTAAAGCCTCCATAACTTCAACAGGCCAATGACAGGAGTAGGAAATCATCCTACATGTCTTCAAACAGAGCCTCTTAGGGCAGACACTACCATCCCCAAAACCAGATATGGGAAATAAGGCTCCAATGAAAAACAATTCGCCCTATGTCCTGAACCCTCTGTAGCAAAACCAAGACTAGTGAAAAGAGAGGGTGGGAACTCAAATTTAACGGAGAATTAGGGTTTTGGTCATACATACACCATCTGCATACATACAAACATACATACAGAAAACTAAATTAAGAGAAGTGAGTCCCTCTGCAGAGAGGGTCCCAAGGAAAAAAGCAATATTCCACACTGAAAAAAGAGTTTCTAACGGAAGGTCTTATGATAAACACGTTTGTGAAGGCTGGGCAGGGCGGAAAAGGGTTACTCAAATTACTCCAGCAGAGTTCTTAACAGGGCTCCTTCACCTCTATGGTTTTAAAATCTAATCTGGTTTAAGAGCACACGGGCTCTACGTAAAATTTTCCCAAATTCCATCAGGCTTAATAACCTCTATTCAAAAGAAGCAGAAGTAGGCACTAGGGCAGAGGGAAGTGACCTACCCTCCCTCCAGGTCAGCTGTCAGATCTACAGGCGACCATGAGACAGCACAAGAGACCCCACACACACACACTGGATCAGTCCCACCTTCCCACTCCCAGTCCTGGCCCAGTCGCCACCTCGTAAACCATCCCATCACCTCCCGAGGCACAAATAATTACACTGGAAGAATTTGTTAAAACAAGTAGGAGCCCATATTCAACAACTGGCTTCGCAACTTGACAGACGAGGCTCTAAAAAGGGAGGGGCAGGAGAATAATTGTTCTAAACAACGTCTACGAAGTCGGGGAGGTTGAGGCGGCCATGCAGGGAGGGGAGCCAAGACAAACGATCCCTACGTTTTAGGGAGGAGAAAGCCTTCCCACCAACAACCGAGGTTATAAATGTATGTAATGTTTTTTTTTAAAGACGACCTTTCACGCTGTGACACTTGTGGGGGATTTCTTGTCTGTTCCTCCACTTGATGGGTAAAGAGGGGGTTCAGCGGCTCCCCAACCCAGAATGTAAAAAACCATGGCCTGGAAAGTAACAAGGTGACTCAGTTTCATTAACTCCAGAAGGGTCCACCTGCCATCCCGCAGCCACCAGACCAGCACGACAGCCCAAGGCCCCCACGCCCACCTTCCCGGCGAGGTGTTTTTCAGAGAGCGGCTTTGCGCGCTCCCTGGCCTGCCAGCTACCCCCACCCTCGCGGTGTCTCGGACCAGCAGCCTGGTTAATCATTCAACGCGGGCAGCGTGGAAATATTTTTAGAGGTCAAAGCGAAAGGTTCTCCCTAAGTTTCGCAGAAACCAGTCTATGGGGAACCGGAGGTGGCAGTGCAAGAGGTTGGGGGTGGGGAGCGGGTGCCAGCGGCTCCCTGGCTCACAAAACACCTGATCTCCCCATGCGGCACTGGAGACCAACGCAGTGCGAGGGTGGGGTGCGGGGGTGCCAGAGAGAAATCGCACACGGCTCCCCTCCCCCAAATACCCAGATACCCCAAAGAGGACGCCCCGATCCAGAAGCCCCTTCCCAAATCCTGCAGCCCAGGGCGCGGGATCCCCCGGAAGTTAGGGTGCAGAGAGGAGGGGGAATGTCCCTGGGCCCCAGGGGGTGGGTGTGGAATGGAGCAGGAGGCTCCAAAGACGCGCAACTGGACGTTTCGTTATCCTCTTCATCTAGGGTTCGGAAGATGCAGAAACCACAGGGGAAGGCAAGAAGCGTAAATGCGGCAGAAATCACTTAGGAACGGTTTCCTCCGCCGGGGCGCCGGTATGGAGCCGGAACTGGAGAGGAGGTGGGAGGAAAGAGGGGGTCCAGTCACGGGGCCCCGGAGCAGTGAGTTGGGAGGGGGCGGACAGAGTGGGCCCGGGTGGACAGAGTGGGCCCGGGTAAGCAGCGGGGGAGGGAAGAGCGAGAAAAAAAGAGGTGGAGGTGACCACCCGCTAGGGCCCTACCTTGTCCAGGAGCAGCTCCAGCTCGGCGGGGCGGGGGCGGGAGATCTCGGCCTCATCCACGTCCCAGCCGCTCCGCGCGGCTCAGCCCGGCGACCGCCGCCGCTCACGCTCCATGCGCGGCGCCCGGGACGGGCGGCCCGGCGGAGTCTGCGGCGTGAACAGTTCCGGCTTGCCTCCAGCACTTGTTGCCTCCGCAGCCGCTACGCCTCTCTCAAGGCTCCGGCTCCCGGCGCCGCGGCTGACTCTCGGCGCCCGCCCTGGGCCCGCCCCCGACCGACGCGCCAATCAGGCTCGGCACCGCCCCTCGCGTCACCGCCCAGCACCGGAGTCCGCCCAGCGCCCCAAGTTTTGGGAAGGCCGGTCTCCTGCCGGCCAGCTACTTGGCTCCCTGGACCCGCCCAGGCTCGTGCTTCCCGTGGCTTCCGGGGACCCAACGAACTCTACGTCCACACCTAGCAAGCAAGGGGTTACACTGGAGAAAAGGGACCCCCTAGGAAATAAACCTTTCCCGAAAAACAGGGCAGCTTGAAACTAAAAAATCACTTTTAACTCAGGTCTAACCTAAATGTCTGCAGTTGGCCCCTCTTTGCAGTCCGCTCCATGCAAGGAAAGAAAGCGCCTCACTTGATGAGGACCCCAGTGAGCTTTCCTGGCCAGGGCTATGTGTGACTGGGCCTAGAGTGAATCCCAGCCGCCCCTCAGGTGCAGGGGTGGGTTAGAAACCGTTCCGCAGTGGGAGATGGTGGGGGAGCGGGTACAGGGACAAAGTGGAACCTGACCTTTGTTTCATGCCCACTCAGTACCTGCAGCCACCTCTTGGATGCCCGAGGTCTAGGGTGGTGCCCACTCGGCACTGCCACAAGATCCTCGGGGTTATGAAGCCGCCCAAGACCTTTGGGGAGTCTTGTTCCTCCTAGCAGTGAAGTGCAGAGGGTTTCCTCGAGGTCCCCCTCGTGTCTCAGGAAGCCGGAAATGCAAGGTGCCTGGCGCGGGGCTGCTAACCCGACGCCGCAGTCCAAAATGCAGGTACCTAGGCATAGCCAAATAGCTGAACGCTGACCCCTCGCGACATTGCTCGGCTCCGCAAGCTGGATGGAGGCTAGGCGTCAACCACACCCACCAGCCGGACCTCTCTGAGCGCCGAAGCGTCCTCCTAACCCAGCGCCCCTGCTGTCTTGCCAGAGCACTACATGCCACTAGGAGTCCGGCCGGCTGACACCACTTTAGGGCCCCAGGTAAACCTGGCGCGACCGGATGGAAAAGTTGCGCGGTTCGAAAGGTCCAGCCTAGCCGGCAAGACCAGCCCAAGGTGCACCTGCAAGCGCTGCCTCACCTTGTCCTTACTCCCCTGGGCTGAAAATGATCCCCTCTGGGTAATCGTTCTGAGGAATTAACTATTTGCAATTTTTTTTTTTCTCAGAAAGCTGTCAAGAGGTGAAGTTAGCCAAAGGGAGGGGATTGCTAATATAAGAAATTTCGGGTACCTTCAAATTCAGTTCAATCCATCACCACCATCAGCACTTAAAGAACACATTGTCGCTGGATGCACAGAGCCACGTGGGTACGACCCTCTAGAAATAAGGATTGTGAGTCAGTGGATCTGGAAGGGCTATGAACTGCAGTCTCAAGATCTTCCTGCTTTTATGTTGATCACATGATTTTACTAAGACTACGTGAAATCCAAGAAACAAGTTGTATTTTTGTGTATTCATAGGAGAAACATTTGAAATGATGCACATGGACCATTAACCGTAGTTACTGGAGTTTGGGATGGGGGCGGGTAAGAAAGGGAGGTAAATTTAAAAGGGCATACAAAACTTGAATGTTGTTTTTCCAGTTTTATTTATTCCCATAATTTAGAAAACTAACAAAACTTTTAAAGAAACAAATTAGAAGAAATCTACAGAAACTGTACATTAATAGAAAAATCAATTCGTGTAAAAATAAATAATCTTAAGTCATGTCCCTTGGTTTAAATAAAGATGTTTGTAGGCTCTGTTTTGATCTTTAAATGTTGTAAGGGGGCAAAGCTGATATCTGAACAAAATCCTTCTAAGCTATCAAAATGATATTTTGTTACTGTGCGAGTTTCTTCTTTTAAAATTCATTCCCAGCAGCCACAGACATGCTTTCAAGGACTGCCAGCCAAGCAGTTTTTAGTAAAGGAACTGCTACAATGTCAGCTAGCAACCAACAAGAAAATTAAGCTTGTGCCCTTCACAGCTGCCAAAGGCTGCCCAGGACCTGAAATTTAAAAATAAGGGCATTCTCTCCAAGTTGCCATTTATTAGTCCAACTTGGAGTGTATTAGCAACAGTCGTTCAGACTTGGGGGAAAAATTCAATGTAGAATTCAAACCCACTTATTTATAGTCCCTACTCTTAGTTAAGGACGGGGTTCATCATCAGTAGGTAGAGATTTTATTCATTTATTCAACAAATATGTGCTAACTACCTATGAGGTGCAGAGCAGAGGGCTAGGCACTGGAGTAGTGAACATGGCAGACATATTGTTCCCTCTTGGAGCTCACAGTCTAGCTGGAGAAAGGGGTTTAACAATTGAATACACTTAAATAATTGCAATTATGATATGAACCAAAGTGAATGTAAGGTGGTGGGAAGTCCAAGAGAAGTTCCTGGCTGGTACAAGCTATCAAGGGTAAAGGTGGAGATGTAGGCAGGGTCAGAACATACAATGCCTAGTATAGCGTGTTACAGAGTTTGGACCTTACCTGAAGAGCCATCTGAAGCTAGAGTTGTATGCTCAAATTTGCACCTTGGGGCCAGGCATGGTGGCACATGTCTGTAATCCTAGGACTCTGAGGCAGGAAGATGCCAAGTTTGAAGTCATCCCCAGCAACTTAGCAAGGCCCTAAGCAACTTAATAAGATCCTGTCTCAAAATAAAAAAGACTGGGGATATGGCCCTGGGTTCAATTCCCAATCCCCCCCAAAAAAAAAATTCACCTTGGTTAAGATCACTCTGACTGCAATGTGAAGAAGGCAGTGGGGAGAGGTGGGACTGAAGGACAGTTAGGAAGGTGTTTGTCTAGACAAAATGGTACAGTCAATGAAAAATAGATACCAACAAGACTTGGGTCATCATTCAGATAAGGAGGAATCAAGGAAAACTCCCAGATTTCTATTGATCCAATCAAGTGGATGATGGTACCATTTTCTTTCTTTTTTTTTTTAAATCTTTATTTATTTATTTTTAATTTTTTTATATTTATTTTTTAGATGTGGATGGACACAACACAATGCCTTTATTTTTATGTGGTGCTGAGGATCGAACCCGGGTCCTGCCTGTGCTAGGCAAGCACTCTACCGCTGAGCCACAATCTCAGCCCCAGATGGTACCATTTTCTGATACAGGGAACCCAGGAGAAAAGGGTAGAATAAATGCTAACAACGTTCAAACATGGTCAAAATAGTTTGGGATGCCTGTGAGATGTCCAAGTAGAGATGTTGAACAGGTAGTTGGTTATATTCTGGTGCTCTGGGGAGAGGCTGAGCTGGAGTAACTGGTGTAGTTGTGGTGGTGAAGCTACAGGAGTGGGGAGGTCTCATGGGAGAGAGCACAGTAGACCAGAAGATGGCATAGGACTGATCCTTGATGCATCCTTATCTCAGATCTGAACAGAAGCAAACTGTCTGGCAGAAGAAATTGAAGAGCAAGCAACTAGAGAGGCAGGAAGAAAGCTAAGAGCTTGAGGAGAGGGTAGCAGAACCTAAAGGAGCCAAAGTGCTATGAGAAAGAGGCGAGATTCAGCAGCCCTCAAGATATGAGACCAGTATGAAATAAAGACTGAATAACATCCACTTGATTTGGTAACCTTGGTGTCACAGACTTTTAAAGCAGGACTGGTGGAGTGAAGGCATAGGGCAAAGATTGAAATGAATTGAAGAAATGAAGAAAGGCACCGAGTGAAGGCAACTTTTGTAAGGTTTGCCTGTGCAACTCCAGGAAGAGAACTAGCTAGAGAGGGATGATATGTCAGCAATGGATTTGCTCATTCTGGTTTATATATTTTTATATTTTTAGGATAGTGTAATTTGAGTGTATTTAAACATAGATTGGAAGGATCCCATAAAGAAAAGAAGACAAATGTACAGCAGGGAGAGGACATGAGTATCCTATATCCAAGGGGGAACGAATCAGAGTGAATGGAAAGGCTGATCCCATGCAAGCTACCAACTTAACCTTTGTAACAGGAGGAAGAAGATTGCAGGAGGCTGCACCAGGGAGGTTTGGTATGGATAGCTAAACCTTTTCACCTGAAGACTTCCTAATCTGTGACATAAGGAGGACTGTGATGACCAGAGAAACAGACAGATAGCAAGACTGCATTACGTTCCACCTGAGGTTGCTGGCTCTCCTCTGTGGTTTCTTCCAACAGCTCAGTGGTCCACTCTGGCACAGGCCCAGGTGAGGGAATAGCTAGGGAAGAAGAGCAAAGAAATTGAGAACATTGGCCAGTGAGATTGATTTGCTGCATGATCAGAGAGAAAGGACAGATGTCAAAGGGCTGGAGAGCTCAAGAGATCACATGAGAAAGAGAAGAGATTGGTCAGAGATGTGGATGCTTAATGTGGGCTCAGAGGGTGTGGGCTCTGTAGGGTCATGGCAAATCCAGCATGTGATAGGGTAAAAGTAGAGGAGAAGGTCATTGAAGAATGTTAGGTCAAGGAGTTAAGAGGCAGCATACTGGATGGGTCATCTGTATGAGTGAAGTTGTCCAGGATGTGGATGGGCACTGGGGATGTGGTATGAAGGCCATGGAACCAGGAGTTAGAGCAAGGAAGAGGGAGTAAACAGGAGATCAGAAGATGGAAAGAACCAGGAAAGGGAGAGGGAATATGACTGAGGTGACAGTCTCCTCAAAAGAGCAAGACTGTTTGCAAGAGGTGGAGGAGTGGCAATTGGTAGAGGATCCACCCTCACCTCTGGACCCGGGGGACAGTGAGTGAGAGTCAACAGGTTCAACTCCCAGTGCTGCAAGGGAAGAAAAGAAAGTGAGTTAAATTTTGAGCAGAGGTGGATGAAGGATGGATGGATAAACTGTCGGATGCACAGGTTGATGAAACCAACATTGATTCAGCTTGCATGTTGAAGTCTATAGTTCCAAAAGACCATGTTGAAAGATTTGGGGGCAGCAGGTGAGTAGAAGGGATAACTCAGGTGCCAGGAAAAGCAGAGTGTTATGTCATGATGGAGGGAGAGAGGATCCATAAGCGAAGATGAGGAAGACTAGAGTGAGAGGCACAGTGGATTTTTGCCTTGGTTGTCTCTCTATGAAGCCTAACTCATGTAGCTCTTCAGCCAAGGCCACATTCCCTCACTTTCTTTTCCTTCCCAAGATTTCCATCACAGCAAGCATGTGAAAGCCTCTCAACCTTCTCCCCACTTCTCTACTAGGGATGCTGTTGTTACCACATTAGGTTTGGGATGGATAGCTACATCTTTTCACCTGAACAATAGCTGTTGTTACCAAACAAGCTCCTGTAGGCCCTGGGTGTGAGTCAGGAATCCCAGGCTTGTCCTACCTCTACAACTCACCTCCCCTCTTCAGACAGCTTGTTGATCTCTTAGTCTCAGTTTCATTGTCTGTAAAATGGGGCTGCTAAAACACACCTACCCCTTAGGGTTATCTCAAGGAATCGAGGAGTTAAGTGCTTTCTACAGTGTGAAGTCTCAAAAAAGTCACTGTGAATCACAAAAGCTAGTGATTTCATTGTAAAGAACCCCAAGGTAGCCCCAGATACACCCACATCTCTCCCAGTAGCCCTCCAAAGGAGGCTGTGAGTCTTTGCTCCAGAGGAAGTTGTAATTTTTCCCCAGAGACAGGACAAACACATCCAAAACAATTAGCGAGGAATGCACAGCTGTGTCTGATTAAGTGCTAAATTGTAAGGTAAAGACAATAAGAGCTCCAAGAGCAGAAAAGGGAACAATGAACTAAGTTTGGAAAATTCTGGGAGACTTCCTGGAGAAGGTGGGGTAGAGAGCACCCAGATTGCTCACTTATCCTAAGAACGTTTGCAAACTTGCCCATTTCTTTGAGACTGCAAACACTGTTGATCTGACATTGCAACATGGGTCTACAAAGAGGCCATAGGTCATAGATGGCTGTCTCGACATGGCTGCATCTCAGCCTATTCTTGCTCCTGGAGCCCTGTCCCTTCTCAGTCATACTCATGTGCTCCTCCCAGGGGGACCTACAGCCTGGGCTACACAATGAGTCCAGGTGCTTTTCCCTGGGCCTCTCATCTTTGGATTTCCCATGACACCCTTTTTATGTGTGTGTGGTGAGGAAATTGAGGCTGATCTTCACAAAATTTCCCATGCCCTCTGTTTGGTTTTAATATCCACCTGATATTTTTTGCCAAGCCAGACAGCAAGCTCTTGAGCAAGCAGACCTGGGTGCCCCACCTTCTTATCTTTCAAGTTCTGTGGTTTGCTTTACTGCACCTGGCCAGTCTAGGGCACCTGTATGCCCACACAGCCAAAGCCCAGGTTATACCTGCCTTCTTTGTTCTTTACTGCCTCTGACTTGCTAGCCAGGAGCCCTACAGAGCTGCCACCCTGGACCCAGAGTTCAAGCATCTTGAAGCCAAGAACTGGTTTCCACCACCTGGTTCTAATGGAATTAGTTCCTGTAACCCATAACCCTGTGGCCTGGTTGATGCCTCAGCCCTGTACCTCTCCCTCCTTTCCCCACAGGCCCATTAAAACTCTCAGTATACCTGTGGGCCAGGCACACATAGATAACATCAGCAACAGAAATTCCCAAACCACATACATTCTGTGAACTTAGATTATTCTAGAAGGATAGCAGTGTTTTGCTAGTCTGTTAATCAGTCCCAGATGGGACTATGAATACAATCACTGGTCAATGGATAAAACATTAAACATTAATTATCCATGGGAAGTATAGGATCTTGGCACTGAGATTCTTAAGAATTCAAATTCAAATCTCTTGAAACTGGCAAATAAGGAAAAGGCCCCAAAAGTAGCTTCTCTGAGGCCAAATACCTGATACTGGAGATAGTATCTTGAATGTTAAACAATTAAGTCACAGGTTAAAAACCACCTGGCTCCTAAAGCAGATGCTTTGCTCCCAAGGTTACTGTGACTTTGCAACAGCAGAAAAACATAAAGCCTCATTATCAGATGCAGATACTAGAGACGAATGTCATGATTCCCAGAGGACTCGCTCCATATTCCACAGTTCTGATGCTAGGAAGAACTCAAAAATTCCCAGGTTAGTGAAGCCAGCTTGTACTGACATTATGATAGAGCATAAAGTCAGTCATTTGAGGGGGCATGAACAGCTGTCTCTACTAGGGTCATCACACTGTTTTGGAAATGGAACTCTCATTAAGGAGAAATGCAAAATCATACTCCTAATTATCATCAAACTGCAAATGTTCAAGAGGCAAGGTCCATAACTGCAGCACTGAGCATGAGACAGTGCTGTTAATATGATTATCAGGGCATAAGCCTATTAGAGAACTTAATGCCTCTTTGCTGGCATCATCTCTTGTAAAGCTTCCCAGGGTCTAGAAATCATCTCAATTGTAAACACGACTGTGACAAAACAGTGATTTCCAAGGGGCATAACAAAAATTTGCTGACCTTTACCAAAGGCCAAAACTGCCTGGCTTAGGAGAAAGAGAACATTTCTGGAAAATGGAGACTGATCAGCCACTCTGGTTGGCTCTTATTGAGGAAGGCAGGGTAACTGGCTGAGTCCCATGGATCCTTTCAGTAACCCAATGGTGGATATAATTGTAAGGTCTAACCACCACCAGGAGTTATTCATGAATGAACTCAGATGGGCACAATGGCCCAGGTCTTGGCTGCTGCTAGTGAAAAACTTATAGTATGAAAGTCTCTCAAACCATGTTTAGATCCCATTCTGGAAAGAAGTTCAGTGTAGTCCTCGTGGGGATAGTAAGAACTATTTGAGAGAGTTCCAAGGAAGAGGAAATGAAGCTGTTTATGTCCAAGTGCCTGCAGACACTCAGTGTTTTATAAGTGTTTATTTCGCTCCTTTTTCTTGGTCGCACGACCAAGTCCTAACAAGGATAAAGTATGCATGATACCTAGGTGTAGAATGCTAGGCAGTCTCAACCTTTGTCCTGGGTCACAGGAGGAAGTACCATTTTGTCCTCTTTCTAAAAGGTTCTGACACCACCATCACCATCATCATCCAGAACAGAAAAACCAATTGATTATCCCTGGAAGGAGCCACCTGCTTGGTCTTTAAGACCCAGTGACATTTGAAACTCTTCAAGTTCATCCCACAGCAAAACCACCTCCAAGAAGGGCACAGCCTCTTCCTTAAACATATCAGTTAGGAAAATCAGAGAGCAAGAGAACCCATGGATAGTCTTTAAAACAAATCAGAATGCATAAGCCATGTAGAATCCTAAAACACCAAATGAAAGGAGCCATATACAAAGAATACTTATTAAAGTTCAAGAACATAAAAAAGCTAATCTATGGTGGTAGGAAATCAGAACACTGGCTGTCCTTGGGATTAGGAGAGGATTACCTGGAAAGAGATATGAGAGAATTTTGTGGGATAAGAAAAATGTCTTTTGACTAGAATTGTGGTTACATAGGAGAATATGATTGTCACAAATCATACATGCATTTCAGACTTGTACTTTAAAAAAATCCTTTTTACTGATGATACAAGTGCACTTTGAAAATTTTCTTTTTCAAAAAAAGAAAGAAAAGGAAGCAGCCATCTTTAGGAAAGGGGAGTATGGGCAAGTAGAAAAATGAAAAGGGCTCCCCACCCATCAATCCCACTACCATCTAGGGCAATTTCCCCAGTGCCAACCTTTAGGACAGTAAGAAATCAACACTTCAAAATAAACCAGATAGGAAGGGATGCATTTTTTTTTCTAAAAATTAATAGCTTACTCTGAGCTCAGCATTTCGGATCAAGCCCTGTTTCTCTACATTTTGAAAGCCATCACCATTTCCTTCCTTTGTCATCTTAGTGAAATGGCCTTTCAGAGTCAGCATCCTTCAGCAGCACATATCTGTTGCATAACATTGGCTTTATAAACATCATGCTTATGATACCATAGAAAAACAAAGCAGCATGTTGTTGATCTAGCAAATATATGTAAATGATCATCAAAACTCAGAAGAAAGAGAGTTTGGGTTACCAGCAAACTTTCAAGAAGAAAGAATTCTGACAATAAAGCTTTTGACAAGCAAAGACCCTCCAAGGGTAAGAAAACAGAATGGGCCATTGAAACTAGAACAAAAATCACAAGCTGTAGATGCAATGCCATCATTAGGTGCCTGTGTGACAAATCCTTTCTGTGCTATCAAAGGGGACTCATTGCACATGACAAGAAGATTGTAGGCTGGGCAGGCTTCAGCCCAGCATGTTATGGCTCTTCTTCAGCTTGACTTTCCTGCTGTTCTCTTGGCTCTGTCTTCCCACGTCTGTTCCTTTCCACAGCTATTTCAGGCATCTCATCCAGAGTCAGTAACCAAAAGGGGGACTCTTTCTTCCCTTGTCTCTTTTTATGACCCAAGAAAAACTTACCTATAGTTCCCTACCAGATTTCCCTTCCCATCTCTTTGTCTGGGATGGAGTCAAATGACTCTTCCTAGGCCAGTCACTGGCAAAAATGAAGGTACCATCCTGAATCACTTGGCCAGACAAGATTTACTCCTGAGTCTTCACATGAAGACAGTATGGACCCCCAGACACAGTCGGGGCTCTACTGGCCTGGATAAATCAAGTAGGATTGCAGGTAGGGTTTCCCAGCCTGAGAAAGAGGTTTGTAAATAGGAAGTTTGGGGGGGGGTGGGGGAGTACTCTTAGCATCAACACCTGAAGGGAAGGGAAGTAAGCAGGAATGGACAGGGAGAAAAATTGAACTGTAGTGCAATCCTGATAATGGCCTTGGCTGATCTCTCAGGGAACTCTGGTACTGGGATAGCTTAGAGTTGTCCAAATTGGATGAGAGGACTGGGCCTTTTTACTCCTGCATCAGTCAGTCATTGGATGTAGGCTGGCCTTGGTCAATGAGAGCATGATCTTAGGAAAGATCCTTCAGCAAAGGACAAGTCTCAGAGAGGGGCTTCGCTGGCAGGTGCTGCTATCAACAGTTCCAGTAGAGAGACAGAGATATAGTTTAGTAGTGGTGCATATGACGAGCATCATGCACGAGGCCCAGAACCAAACAACAAACAAAGAAAAAAATCCCAAACAAAACCCCAACCTCAGTAGATGGGGGGATGAATATGTCAATCTCAAAGGAAAGGTGGATTTGGGAACATGTCATCCACTTTGGGGGAGATGGATATTGCCTGGGCAATCCCTCAGATCTCCTAAAAATCAAACTGAAATCCACACTCTTATTTGGAGAAAACATTATATAGCTACCTTTACCAGGAGTAGCTCTGGAGCCTCAATAGCTCCTCACCCCTCCACCTCCTTAAGAAGAGGGGACAGGAGACCTTTCAAGTATCAGCTACTACTTTGGTCTTTAAGAGGACAGCTGAGAAAAGGCTCTCTAGACTGAGTTTGGGTGGAACCCAAGCCCTCAGACTTAAGGGGCATGATGCCCACAAGAATGAAAATCCACAGGATTAATTTTGAACAAGCCAAGAGCCTGCTAAGCCCTGGCATTTGCTGAACTTCCCAAATCACACACATTAGACCATTCAGTTCCACATTTCTACAGTGTGCTTCCTGCCAAGCTTCCCAACACAGTTGACACAATAGGAGAATCAAAATGAGCAGTTAGAGCAATTATGGATATGCAGGTCAAATAAATAAGCCTTTATCTAGAGTTTAAACAGACATAGTCAACAAGGGTCTGGTCCAAAACTGAGTTTTAGACAAAGAAAGGCTTTACAAAACAAAGGGGGAAAGGGAGTGGAGATGTTTTTTTCTGTCTCACTGAAAATACTAAAGTAACATTTTATTCAGCCTCTCCATGGTGCCCTGACCCCCTACCTCCCCATCCTCCACCCCTTGAATATTCCCTAGCTATATTAGAATCTGACCGCAGGGCCAACTCACAGGAAGTGTTATGATAGCAAATGAAAAGAGTTGACATTGAAAGGAGCTGGGGAAATCACTTGTTCCTTGTTAGATATTTAGTTGAATGCTTAAGAATTAGAGCCATATTCATGAATATTTGTATTTATGTGTACACTAAGGAAGTACTCAGATTTTGTTACTTACTGAAACCTCAAGTATTTCAATCAAATGAATAGGTAAAGTAAGAAGGTTGAATCTGATAATTAGAGGTGTTATAAAGCCAAGAGTGGTACAAATCCAGAGGTGTTACAAATTTCTTTTCTTTTTTTGGGGGGGAGGGTGTGGGTGATCAAAATCAGGGCCTTGATCACACTAGGCAAATGCTATACCTCCAGGCTCCCCCAGTCTCCCTCCCACCCCACCCCACCCCATCCCATCTGCCCCCTTTTTGGCACTAGGGATTGAGCCAGGGGCACTTTACTGTTGAATATATTCCCAGCCCTTTTCTATTTTTTATTTTGAGACAGGGCCTCACTAAGTTGCTTAGGGCCTTGCTAAGTTGCCGAGACTGGCCTAGAACCTGTGATCCTCCTGCCTCAGCCCCCTGAGTCTCTGGGATTACAGGTATGTGCCATGGAGTTGAGTCCTTATTCTTTTTTTTTTTTTTTAATGAAAAAAAGTGTATACAAGTTTCACTCCTCATTTTAGCAGTGGAGACACCAAGTCTCCTTGAGAGGAACTGTTGGAAGGCGTCTTTGATTGTGTAGCTGAAGGCCAATGGATTCTTGTTGTTCCAGGGAAAAGGAAATGAAGAACCATTTTGTTTTCTTTGTCCCCCTCCTCCCCACCCAGCCTGACAAAAATCACTCCACTCATACAAGCCCACAATCTTCCCTAAAATTCTTTTTGTTCCTATTTTTATATTTTTGGTGCTTAGGATCGAACCCAGGGTGTCATGCATGCCTTGTTCTTGCTCTACCACTGACTACATCCCCAGCCCCCTCTGCAACTCTGAAGTCCATAAACCTCCGAAAAATGAAAGTTTTTTTTTTCATAAGATGTCACTAAAACTAAATTGGCTGTAAAATTCTACAGGAATTTATGGGAGAGTAGTTATAGTTTTTATCATTCCCACTTTATTTATTCCATGTTTATTTACAAATATGTTAATGTGTTTGATCACGGTTGCTTCAGGAAGCACATTATATATCTGTAGTAAAGGATATTAAATAGTATACAGTATATATACTCTATTACTTCTCTGAAATCTAGAACGTTCTAATTTCTGAATAAGAAGTGTGGGCCTGTATTAGAATCTAATGTAAGGACCCCGGTAAGATTAAAATACTGGATCATCTCCCCTAGTCCCCCAGTACTGGGGTTTGAACCCAGGGCCTTGCACATGCTAGGCAGGTGCTCTGCCTCTGAGCTACACCCTCTGCCCTGGGTCACCTTGACCAGTGACCAAGGTTTAGCTCTAGGGCTCCCATTGGTGGGGAGTAAGTAGGCAGTGTGTGCTGCCAGTTCTGGGCACAGTGAGTAGTTGATGGGGAGCCACCTCATATCCAGCCACCTGCACAGTGGGACAACAACAAAATCAGCAACCCAGCCCATCCTGTCTTTGGTGGACAGAAGCACCTATTTCTGTTAGCTACTTACCCAGGTATTGAGATGCTGGGATATATATGTTTAGTTTTAGTAGCTACTTCCAAACAGGTTTCCAACATTGTTATGCCAATTCCTATGCTCCCATCTGGATAAAATTCTAGTTGCTCCAAATCTTCACCCAAAGTTTGGTATCCTTAGGGCTTCTGAAGTGTTCACTGCTTCAGTAGAGCTCTAGTGGTGCCTTATTGTGGTATTAAAATGCACGTCCCTGATAATGACAGGAAGTACCCTATCTATGCATATTAATTGTTTGGATACCTTCTTTTGTGAAGTTCCCATTAGTCTGTTGAGCATTTTTAAATAGTCTTTTTCTTATTTATTTATAGGCATTCTGCATGTATTCTGAATGAGTCTTTTGTTGACTGTGTGTGTGTGTGTGTGTGTGTGTGTGTGTATATATATATAGATATATATAGATATATATAGATATATATAGATATAGAGAGAGAGAGAGAGAGAGTGTAAATGCCTTTTCCCAGACTCTGGGTTGTCTAGATTTTCTTTTCTTCTCTTTCTTTCTTTCTTCTTCTTCTTCTTCTTTTTTTTTTTTTTTTTTTTTGTAATTGTAGATGGACAGAATGCTTTTATTTTATCTGTTTGTTTTTTTTAAAAAAATGTGGTGCTGAGGATGGAACCCAGTGCCTCAAACATGATAGGCAAACACTCTGCCACTGAGCTACAGCCCCAGCCCTAGATTTTCTTTTTAAATTACAAATCCTTGCACTGGGACATGTCATTTCTTCAATCACTCAATGATAAAGGTGGAGCAAACAAGCAGGTAAACAGGAACAAGGAGTGTTCCTACAGAGCAAGGAATCAGTGAGTCTGAATGTTGGACTGGATTTTGGAACTTTCTCCCATATATTATTGATAGGCCCTCTTGTTCCACTGACAAGAGGCTGATGTTCATCTGTTCCAAATAAGCGCCTTTGAATCTTAAAATTAAAAAATAAAAAATAAACAAAAACCACAACAGTCCCCAGGATCAAGGAAAGTGACCTGGGGAGAAGCAAGCTGGTATGGGGAGACCAGTTAGAAGGCTGGGTGAAGTAGTTTAGATAAGAAATAGAAGTGTAGATGAACGTAACAGCAGTGGGTATGGGGAGTAAGATATTTATGAGGCAATTTGGCTGTTAGGGGCAAGAACGGCAATATTGTGAAAGAGAGAAAAGAGTTGGATTGACTGGGTAGATGGTGGCAGTGTCCTTTACTGAATTTGGGAAAACAGGGAGCGAGGAGGAGCAGGGTAATAGGGAAGGTAGAAACCAAGAGTATAAGGTATGTGATATCAAAATAGAGATATCATGAGACAGCTGGGTAGTATCTATAACCCAGAAGAACCACCAGGAATGAAGACATATAGATATCCATGGGGATTATCAGCATACAGATGGGAACTGAAGTCATAGGAATGTTTAGAATGTGCAGAGAATGAAAGAGACTGAGAGGACAGGGCCTAGGATGGCTCCTCTGAGGACCTAATGTAGCAAATGGGCGAAAAGAGAAAATCTAGCAAAAGGATTCCAGGAAGAACTGAGAAATAGAAAATCCAACCAGGCGCAGTGGCACACTATAATCCCAGGAGCTCAGGAGGCTGAGGCAGGAGGATTGTGAGTTCAAAGCCAGCCTAAGCAACTCAGTGAGATCTGACTCTAAATAAAATACAAAATAGGGATAGGGATGTGGCTCAGTGGTCGAGTGCCCATTAATTCAATCCCTGGTACACCCCACCCACCCACCCCCTAAAAAAGAAAATCCATAGTGTGGAAGCCCAGCAGCCCAGGGAAGAGCTCATTTCTGTATGGGGAGTGGTGATTAGTGCTGGCTGAAGGAGGCCCATGACTGACCATATGGTAGCTAATGGATTTGTGGTCTTGTCTCCTAGGAGGTTAAGAACATGTCTTCAACTTATTTTATCTTTTTAAATAACTGATCTGTGCTTTGTTCATTGTAGGTACTCAATAAAGACTTGCTTATTCATTGAACATGTGAATTAGAGCCATAGATCAGAGGCAAACATGTGAAGCCTTGTTTGGGATAAAAGACTAGGGAGACGACGGAAAGAGCAGGAGTTTGCTCACTGCCATGAAGAGCTGAAAGAACATTTTACCTCTTACCACGTAGAAGAGCAACAGGTCTGGGCAATGAGGGAGTGCACATTGGCAAGTCTTTGGGGTAAAAGGCTTGGTCGGGGAGGAAGTAGATCAACCCAATAAATGTTTGGTTCTTAAGCTGTATAAATCAGAGCAATTTATAGAACTTAGAGATAATAAAATCAACTGTATTATTTCACAAGTGAAAATGCCTGAGAAGTAAGAAGTGTATTCAGAAAGCTGAGAGACTCGCTTAAGGGCACAGCTAGTTACTGGTGAAGCTTGGACTCAAACTGAGGGCTCAGTCCCAAGTCTTGTGCAAAAGGACAAGAGGGTCTGGTGCTATGTCCACTATAAACATAAAATCTCACTACTAAGTCCTCTTCCCGTTTCCTATTCATTTCTTTGTTTGTTTGTTTGTTTTGGGGGTGTTGGTACTGAGAATGGAATTCAGGGACACTCAACCACTGAGCCACATCCCCAGCCCTATTTTGTATTTAAACACAGGTCTCACTGAGTTGCTTAGCGCCTTGCTTTTGCGGAGGCTGGCTTGAACCCTCGATCTTCCTGATCTTCCTGTCTCAGCCTCCGGAGCTGCCGGGATTATAGGCAGGCACTACATGCCCAGGTCTCCTATTCATTTCTTTTCACTTGCATATGAGTGAAGTTTGGTTAGAAAGGACATCTAGGCACCTGCGATCATTTGCATGAAATCATAGACACTGGGACTAAAGTACTCTCAATGGTCACCCCTGGGGCAGTTTCTTCCCTATTTAGCAGCAAAATCCAAGCCTGGCTGATGTGCTGTGGTGTCACAGGCCAAAGGCTATTATAATTTACTCCCAAAAGTTGCTTTTAAGTCCCAGAAAGAGGAAGTTATAACCTCTACAACATGGAAAACAAGGCTATAAAACACCTGAAAAACTCTCGGAAATTTCTCCAATGAGGTTAGTTCAAACTTCCCCCCTCCCTCAAGGGTCAGCTCCTACTGTCCACTGAGACAGTTCAAGTTGCTATGCTGTCTGTGGGTGAATGAGCCTTCCAAGGACCTGAGAGTCTGCTTTAGAACATTGTAGAAAGCGTCAGCTGTCCTTAAGAGGGAAAGTTTCCTGCCTTGGATATTATAAGCCACAAGTATAGGAAAGCCCAGAGGCATTTTTGCCAGGAGCTTTTAAGTATAGTTCATAACTCTCATTTTCAGCCAATGAAATTCTATCCTCCAGTTTCACTAGGAAGAAAACATTTCATAGCACAGAAGCACTAAGCTTACCATCAGAAAAGCCAGCTTTGCTTTGGGAAGAATCCAGGGGAATCAATCTTTCCATCCAGTGTCTAAAAGATCTTATCACTGACATGAAAATAAGAGGGTCACCATAGAACTGAGGCAGTGCCTGACAGACTCTCTTGCTACTGCAGGAGATTTCTTAGTGCATGGAGTTGAGCCTAGCCCTGGCTTGGCTTCATACTGCTGGGAGGCAATTCAGGAAAAAGGGAGCCATTGCCCCCAACAGGACGCACACCTAGCCCAAACACAGGTTGGATTCTCTATGGACCTATGACATCCTTCTTAACAAATGTCAAATGTCTTTGTGCTTTGAAAGATCCCTATGAATGGATGTGCTAAGGTGTCTGATTATAATTTAGGGATTACTTCACCCAGTCTAATTAAGTAAATATTGACGAGTGGCTTATGTAAAGGAAAATGATGTCACATGCTACTAGAAAACCAATGAAAAACCCAGTCTCCTAACCTTAAGGAGCTCATCGTTGACTAGTGGTGGGGAGCATGGGGGCATGGCAGCTATGGGTGCCCAGAGTCCCCATAGACTAGACAATGACCTAGTATACTTTTGCTATCTGGTTTTCACTGTATACTGAAACATTGTGCTCAACTCTATCAACAAATACTCTGCTTCAAAGAGGCAAGATGGCTGGGAAAAAATGTTTATTCAAACTGGTCCAGTAGGAGGTGAGGGTGGTAGGATGATAGGAAGAAGGAAGAGAGTCACCCCTCAATGCGAGTAAATCTATTATATAGGGGCTGGGGAAGTAGCTGGGGAAGTACTAGCACATGAAGTTCTGGGGTTTGAGCTCCTGCACCACAAAAAAAAGTAAAAATTTAAATTTAAAAATGCATTGAATAAACCCAAGTGAGGAGACATTTACCTTTGTTGCTACCTTTCTCCAAAATGAACTCTGAGTCCAACCCTCTGTTAGATAGAAAGGTTAAGTAAAATTAGTTTATTTGGAAAAAAAAAGCTTTGTTTTTAATATTTTATTGCACAATCATAAAATAATCAAAATGTCTCTCTTGGTGAGAAGGACCATTGCTCTGTCCTAACTATATAGTTAATTTACTCAAAGTAATGCAGCAGAAGCAGGGTGGGGGTGGAATCTTCTTTTGTATCCCATTTTTGCATTTTTAATACTGATAAGCTTTCAAAAGCCATGCTCTTGCAGCCTTTAGTATGAGGTTAAAGAGAATGAGTTGGAAGGAGTAGGATTATATTTATTTTTACAACAATCTACCCTCTCTGAACAATGGGGAAAAGTACATTTTAGATCTTCTAAAAAGAACATTAAAAGGATCTCAAGTAATCCTAAGCTTTCTCTTGCCTCTAAAAAAGTACCTTTTCTCAGCTCTTTGGTGCATATTATCTTGTCTGCCTGGGATCTGCTTTTAAAGCACATTTCCCACTAGGCCACTTCAACAGCAGTCTAAGAAATGTCAGATTTCCTACCTAAGACAGAAATGGAAAAACACAGGATCTGAGTTCACTTGTTCTTTCCCCTCCCCCATCCCTTTTAAATAAAGGATGTATTTATTTCTTTCATCCTAAGACTTTTGGCAACAGCCATTTAAAAGAAAGAATCATATGGTAATTATTAATTTTGCATGGAATCGACTCTGGCCTCAGCTTTCATTTGAGATGCAGTTACATGAAAAACAGACTGCGTTAATTTCATCCCTCTGGGGTTGCTTGGCAACAAGGCCTTGTTCCAGACCATCTCTTCTTGGCCCAGAGTGATCTCTTTGGGGTGTCTCTCATGCTAAGGCAATCATCACCCTGTTGCTGTTTCTTTTATGTGTCTTATGATCCTGGTGACCCTGGGGGTTGGTGGCTTGACCCTAATTATACTGACTAGAGTCTGTATAAGTCCAGGACATATCAGGCTTGGAGAAGTTTGGATTTGTGCAATTCAGGTTAGACAGAAAAGATAAGGAGCCTGAGAAATGTCTGAAGTGATGCTGGAGATCAGATGGGCTGAGATGGAGTAAATATTAGTCCTTTAAAAAAAAAAAAAAAGCATTACTATGTTCTGCTTTGTTACATTGCTAAATAATAATGCAAGGTCCAGAACAGTATGCCTTGGATACCAGCTTTTGAATATGTGCAGGGAGAGAAAAGGATTAAGAAAACATTTTGCTTATGTTTGCATAAAGAAAAATACAGATGGTCACCCTGTGTTTGGGAGCGATGTATAAAGGGCAGGAGCCAGAACAATATTTTTCACCTGTGTATTTCTTTATATTGTTTTGCTTAATAAGCTAAAAGGTGTATTACTTAGTCTAAAAAAATATCAAAAATGTTAGCAATACAATGTAAGTTATTAAAACAATTTAGGGAGTTGGAAAAACTGAAGGTTTTTTGGTTTTTGTTTTGTTTGTTTTGGGTGAATATGGAATTATTTCAAAATTTAAAGTTAAGTGTATTAACAACCCAAACAATTTTATGTAGTTTTTTCTCTTGCTGTTTAAACCCCATTCTTGCCATCCTTTGTAAAGGAAGGTGATCTGTACATTTTGAACATTTTTTGTGACTTGGTAGCAAATAGGAGTACCACTGAACATTTTGAGCTATAAAGAAAAGCCCGTAGGAACATTAGCCTAATCAGAATGTGGCTCCATTCCTGCCCTGCAGGGCTTTGCTGTGGTCCCTAGGGCTGGCCTCTGAGTGTGGAACTCTCAGGAGGGAAGTATTACTCTTTGATTCAAATAAGCCCTTGGTTTCGCCTTCCTGGCCATCCTTCAGTGTTTTTCTCTTAGCAAAAGGCTATCTCCTCTCCTTTCATTGTCCATCTGTATCACTCTAGTTATATCCTTCTCCATTAGATCTAGCTCCTTGAAGGTACCCATAATGGCTGAATTATCACCTTATGTGCTTCCCTGGCACATAATTTTTTTAAAAACTATTTAAAATTTCTTTCTTTCTTTTTTTTTTTTTTTTAGTTGGAGGTGGACACAATACCTTTGTTTTATTTTTATGTGGTGCTAAGGATCAGACCCAGTGCCTCACGTGTGCTAAGCAAGCACTCTACCACTGAGTCACAACCCCAGCCCCACATAATTTTTTCTTAAGTTTTTATGTAAAAATAATTATAAATTCACATGAAGAGGCAAGAAATAAATTCTTTGGTTACATTCTGCATTCCATCCTGGAATCCCTCAAGCTCCTAAATGATTTTTTAAAAATGTGTACATACTGAATGATTCTTTGTGATATAAACTTCTATGGGTTTTGAAAAATGTTTAATGTCTTGTATTCAACCTTGTAGTATCATAAAGAATAATTTGACTACTCTAAAAATATTCCCTGTGCTTTACTTGTTCAAGTGGCTCCCACCCTAAAGCTCTGACAGTCTCTGATCTGTTTATCATTTCTATAGTTTTGCTTTCTTTGGAATGTGAAATAACTGGACTCGTGCAATATCTTGCTTTTTTTTTCCTGACTGCTTTCACTTAGCTATATTTATTAATGAGTCATCCACATCTTGAACAACTCCTTTCTTTCTTTTTCTTCTTCCATCTTTTTTTCATCTCTTTTCTTTCTTGGTGCTGGGGATTAAACCCAGGGCTTCGTACATGCTAAGCGTATGCTCAATGACTGAGCTACATCTCTAGCCCTAGCTTATTTCTTTCTATTGCTGTAAGATATTCCATTGTATGGATATACCGGTTTGTATATCTAGCACCATAATCACAACAGCTATTTCTATTCACCACTCCTCCCCATATCCCTAGTCCTTGGCAACCACTAATCAATCTATCCTCCATGTCTAAAATTTGATTTCAAGAATATTTTACAAACTGAACCATTTAGTTTGTATCTTTTGGGATACATTTCCCCCGCTGATGCAACATAATATCCTTGAGATCCATCCAAGTTGTTTTGTGTATCAATAGTTCATTCCATTTTATTGATGCATAGCATTCTATGATAAACAAGTGTCAAAGTTTTCCTAACCATTCACCTGTTGACAGATGAGTTGCTTCCACTGTTTGGCAATCATGGAAAAAGCTGCTATAAACTTTCATGTGCATGTTTTTGTGTGAGCCTAGATTTTTATTTCTCAGAAGTGCAATTGCTGAGCCAAATGTAAGTGTGTTTTTAAGTTTGTAAGAAACTGCCAATCAGTTTCCCAGAGTGGTATACCTTACATTATATTCAGAAAAATGTTGGAATGGTTCCATTTTTCTTCATCTTTGCCAGCATTTGGTTAGACTTTGCCAGCATCTGAGTTAGACTCAGTGTGGAGGA
Organism: Ictidomys tridecemlineatus; assembly: GCF_052094955.1. Classification (NCBI taxonomy): domain Eukaryota; kingdom Metazoa; phylum Chordata; class Mammalia; order Rodentia; family Sciuridae; genus Ictidomys; species Ictidomys tridecemlineatus. Next base: position 71,144,715 of record NC_135488.1, read on the forward strand.
GACCCCATTCCTGAATGTGAGGGATTGGAGGGCAAGTGCAGGAGAGGAAGCCATTTCCTCCTACATCATTCCTAAGAGCCCTGCATCTCACAAATAATGATGTGTTGGATGATGAACCCTAAACCCCTAATAGGAACCTGTATCAGGGATAGCTTTTCTGTGGGCTACCCAACTCAGAGAGAAAATAAAAACTATAGAAGGTGTTAAAGTTTGGATATGAGGTCTCCAGTAAAGCTTCGTTGTTAACACAGGGATGTTCACAGGTGCAATGATGAGTTTATGAAAGCTGTAACCTTATCGGTTCATCCTAGTTTGAATGGACTGACTGGGTTGTAACTTTAGGCAGGTGAGCATAGTGGGAGGAGGTAGTTCACTGGGGGTGGGCCCTGGAAGGGTGCATCTTCCCCGTGGCCCCTTCCCCTTTCTCTCTCTGTGTCCTGGTTGTCACGAGATAAGCAGCTTTCCTCTGCCACAGTTCTTCTGCCACAGTGTTCTGCCTCACTCAGGCTCAAAGCAATGGTTAGCTGACCATGGACTGAACCTAAGTTCAGCCATGAGCCCAAAATAAGACTTTTCCTCCTCTAAGTTATTCTTGTCAGGTCCTTTGGTCTCAGTGACATAAGGTTGACTAATACAGAGAAGTAAAGAAGAAAATCACTGTCAGGATCCAATAGAGGCTCAAGTCAGCTGTTTGAAGCTGTGGGTAAAAGGCATGACATTTACTGTTTGGGTTTTCCAAAAGTAGTTCAGATTCCGCCTGTGTTTTGCAAAGAAATAAGACAAAGCTAACAAAGCCTCCTGCCCATGTATGGCAAAATTGTACTGATTTTTAATCTGAAAGAGAACCCTATCCTTTCCCAGTGGATTTTGCTAAAGAAGATTCCTAGGTTACTGTCCAGGACCTCGTCTCTCATTTTCTCCAACTTCCATCTATTTAATTAAGCCTAGGACAATAAGTTCCATTTACTGATAGTCGTGAATGTGGACAAAATCATATTTCTGTACAATAATGGAATCTCAGCTATCTAAGGAGCAGAGGGCTTGATTATTAAAAAAAAAAAAAACCCAGCTTTTAAAAAGCAACTCTTCAGACAAAGGTTAGTTTTGTCTGGGATGGCACAGAACACTGTGCTCAGGACTTCATAGAGGAATATGCTATCAGGGAACTTTCTGTCCTTCCCAGCATAACTTTCTCCACCCCTGCCCTTCCTGACTTCACCCTAGGGGATAGCTATTGTCCTCATTCTAGTCTGATATTTTAAAAAGTGTTTATTTATACCCCACCCTATTCCAAAAAGCTTTTTGAAGAAATTTAAAAATTGAAATATTTTCGTCTGTAAAACAGGATAACAAAAAGGAAAACAAAATCAAAACCAGTTAAAAAGAAGCAGAAAAATAGATGTGGCCAAATTAGCATTTATCATCCACAATGATCATACTTTGCTTTAAGAAATACTCCTCTCATCTAATGTTCTATTACAAAAACACTGTTTTTAAAAGCTATCACTTGACTTTTCCCATTTGAAGTCTTCAAAATTCAGTGGAGGGGCTGGGGATGTGGCTCAAGTGGTAGCCCGCTCACCTGGCACGCGTGCGGCCCAACTTCGATCCTCAGCACCACATACAAACAAAAATGTTGTGTCCGCTGAAAGCTAAAAAAAAAATATATTAAAAAAAAACCCAGAGCCTGAAGGGTCATTAAAAAAAAAATTCAGTAGATACTCCTATATTTTCCATTTCACTATTTTGTTTCGAAGTTACTAGCTCTTAGTGGCTTATACACTTAAATGAACATTTTAAGGATTTTCTAGTAGTCTGACTCCAGTTGATGGCTATTATCTTTTCTAGAGAACAATACAGAGGGCATTTCTGTTGCTGCTACAGACAAACAATTCATCTCAAAAACTTTCTGATGATGGTCTGGGGTTGTGGCTCAGTGATAGAGCACTTGCCTAGCATGTGTGAAGCACTGGGTTCGATTCTCAGCACCATGTATGAATAAAATAAGTAAATAAATAAAGGTCCATCAACAACTAAAAAAAAATATATATATATATGTGTGTGTGTGTGTGTATATATATATATATAAAATAATAAAAATAAATAAAACAATAAAAAAAGCTTTCTGACAATAACCTGCAAAGATAAAAAAAACAGTGCTATGGACTGAACTGTGTCCCCCTCAAACTCAAACGTTGAAGCCCCAACCTCCTATGTGATATTTAGAAGTGGAGCCCTTGGAAGGTAAAAATAAGGTACTCATGATGAGATTAGTGTCCTTATAGGGAGAGGCAGAGTATGAAAGATCCTCCACACCCCCACCCTATCACTTGAGGACATGGGAATGCCATCAGCAGCAGCAAGCCAAGAAGAGTGTCACAAGAACCAGATAGTTGGCACATTGATCTTGAACTTCCCAGACTCCAAAACTGTGAGAAACATATATATTGTTTAAAGTACCCAGACTATGGTATTTTGTTATAGCCACCTAAACTGATAAAGTTGACCAAATCAGCCAATGAATAAATACATATTAAGGCATGCCTATTAATAAACATTATCAGAGGGTAGAGGCCTTGTCTCTCTTGTCCATTATTCCTCACCCAATGCCTGGCACAAAGACTCAAATACTGACCTATAGTTGTTGAGTGCCTTCTCTGAGCAACATACTGGTCTTATGAAAATATGCCCAGATAAAGGATTCAGGGTTTTGTGACTAGCACCCCTCATGCCCAAACAAGGTCCATCATGGCACATACATTTAGAGAAAAGGCTTTGCCTCCCATGCAAAAGACTTTCAGCAAGTGCACGGCCCAGATCCACCCACACCAGCCTGTGTGAGTCCCAGGCACACAGCAGGCTCGGTCCGTCCCTTTCCCAGTGGGGCAGACACCCCCGCCCCCCAGGCTAGCCTCTGGTGCAGGACCACCCTTTCTGGTCTCTGGTGCAGGACCACCTTTCCGACCAGCAGACTACCCCAGGAGCCAGGATCTAGCCCAGACTGCCCACACCAGCCCTCGGGGGACCCACGCTCTCAACTACCGGTCAAGCCCAGTGGCCCAGATTCACCCACACCAATTTTCGCAGGACCCAGATCCAGGATGCAGTAGCATTCATTGAGGAACACCAGCAGGGTCCGGGAGCCCAATGCCAAGGTGAGGTACAATCTGCATGGGTACTACAAGAATATAGGGTAGAAACTGTAATATCTCAGATCCACACTGCAAGAAAGGAAGATACATAGACAACATGAAAAAACAAGGGAGAAAAGTGCCTCAAACAAACCAGGACACTATAATAACAGAACCCAAGGACAGCAAAGTTGATGAAATGTCAGAGAAGGAATTCAGAAGGTTCATAATTAAAATGATCTGTAAATTAAAGAATGACCTAAATGAGCAAATACAGGCAAAAATTGATCACTCCAACAAAGAGATAAAAAAAAAAAAAAACAAATACAGGTAGCAAAAGATTACTTCGAGAGATAGAGACTCTAAAAAAAAAACAGTCAGAAATCTTTGAAATGAAGGATACAATAAATCAAATAAAAAACTCAATAGAAAGCATAACCAACAGACTAAATCACTTGGAAGAAAGAACATCAGATAATGAAGACAAAGTATACAACCTGGAAAATAAAGTTGATCACACAGTGAAGATAGTTAGAAACCATGAACAGTACATCCAAGAATTATGGGACAGCATCAAAAGAGCAAATCTAAGAGTTATTGGGATAGAGGAAGGCACAGAGTTTCAAACCAAAGGAATGTACAATCTCTTCAATGATATAATATCAGAAAATTTCCCAAGCATGAAGAACAAATTGGAAAACCAAATACAAGAGGACACCAAATGTACAAAATTACAACAACTGTACACCAAGGCACATTATAATGAAAATGCCTAGCATACAGAATAAGGATAGAATCTTAAAAGCTGCAAGAGAGAGGAACCAGATCACATACGGGGGAGACCAATTCGTATCTCAGCAGATTTTTCAATCCAGCCCCTCAAAGCCAGGAGATCGTGGAACAACATATACCAAGCTCTGAAAGAAAATAGATGCCAACCAAGAATCTTATATCCAAAAAACCCAAGTTTTAGATTTGACGATGAAGTAAAAACCTTCCATGATAAACATAAGTTAAAAGAATTTACAAATAGAAAGCCTGCACTACAGAACATCCTCAGCAAAATATTCCAAGAAGAGGAAATGAAAAACAATGATGAAAATCTGCAGAGGGATGGATTACACTAAAGGAAATTCTAATCAGAGGAGAAACCAAGTCATGTTAAATACCAAAAATAAACAAAAATGGCTGGTAATACAAATCATGACTCAATAATAACCCTGAATGTTAATGGCCTAAAATCACCAATCAAAAGGCATAGACTGGCAGATTGGATTTAAAAAAAAAAGACCCAACAATGTGCTGCCTCAAAGAGACTCATCTCATAGAAAAAGACATCCACAGACTGAAGGTGAAGGGTTGGGAAAAATCATACCACTCTCATGGACTGCAGAAGCAAGTAGGGGTTTCCATCCTCATATCAAATAAAGCAGACTTCAAAGTCAATCAAAAAGGATAAAGAAGAACACTACATACTTCTCAAGGGAACCATACACCAACAAGACTTAACAATTATAAATATATATGTCCCAAACAATGGAGTGTCTACCTTCATCAAACAAACTCTTCTCAAGTTCAAGAGTCAAATAGACCTCAACACAATTATTTTGGATGACTTTTACACATCTCTTTCATCACTAGATAGATATTCAAACAAAAGGTGAGGAAAGAAACTATAGAACTCAATAATAAATCAATAAAGTAGACTTAACTGACATATATAGAATATTTCATCCTTCAACGAGAGAATACACTTTCTTCTCAGCAGCACGTGGATCCTTCTCTAAAATAGACCATATACTATGCCACAAAGCAACTCTTAGCAAATATAAAAAAGTAGAGATACTACCCTGCATTCTATCAGATCATAATGGATTGAAATTAGAAATCAATGATAAAATAAGAAATAAAATCCACTCCAACACCTGGAGACTAAATAATATGTTACTGAACAAACAATAGGTTACAGAATACATCAAGGAAGAGATTAAAATATTTTTAGAGGTGAATGAGAACACATACAACATATCAAAATCTCTGGGACACTATGAAAGCAGTTCTAAGAAGCAAGTTCATTGAATGAAGTTCATTCCTTAAAAGAAGAAAAAATAACAAATAAATGACTTAACATTACATCCCAAAGCCCTAGAAAAAGTAGGAAAAATCAACATCAAAAGCAGCAGAAGACAGGAAATAATTAAAATCAGAGCTAAAATCAATGAAATTGAAACAAAAGAAACAATTGAAAAAATTGAGAGAAAAAAATTGGTTCTTTGAAAAAATAAATAAAATTGACAGACCCATAGCTATGCTAACCAAGAGAAGGAGAGGAAAAAACTCAAATCACTCATATACATGATGAAGAAGGAACTATCACAACAAACACTAAAGAAATACAGAAGATAATTAGAAATTATTTTGAAAACTTGTACCCCAATAAAATAGAAAATGTTGACGGCATTGACAATTTTCTAGAGGCACATAATTTGCCCAAATTGAATCAGGATGATATACACAATTTAAACAGAACAATTTCAAGCAACAAAATGGCAGATGCCATCAAAAGTCTACCAACCAAGAAAATCCCAAGACCGAATGGAAACACAGCTGAGATCTATAAGAACTTTAAAGAAGAACTAATACCATTACTCTTCAGTTTATTTCAGGCAGCACTCCCAAACTCATTCTATGAGGCTAATATCACTCTGATTACAAAACCAGGCAAAGACACATCAAAAAAAAGAAAACTTCTGACCAATATCTCTAATGAACATAGATGCAAAAATTCTCAATATAATTCTGGCAAATCGAAATAAAAAATGTATCAAAAAGATTGTGCACTATGATCAAGTGAGATTCATCTTAGGGATGCAAGTTTGGTTCAACATATGGAAATCAGTAAATTCATCACATCAATAGACTTAAAGATAAGAATCATATGATCATTTCAATAGACGCAGAAAAAGCAGTCAACAAAATACAGCACCTCTTTATGTTCAAAACACTAGAAAAACTAGGGATAACAGGAACATATCTCAACATCATAAAGGCTATCTATGCAAAGCCCCAGGCCAACATCATTCTAAATTGAGAAAAATTGAAGGCATTCCCTCTAAAAACTGGAACAAGACAGGAATGCCCTCTTTCACCACTTCTATTTAACATAGTTCTTGAAACGCTGGCCAGAGCAATTAGACAGACGAAAGAAATTAAAGGGATACACATAGGAAAAGAAGAACTCAAACTCACACTATTTGCTGATGACATGATTCTATACCTAGAAGACCCTAAAAGTTCCACCAGAAAACTTCTAGAACTGGTAAATGAATTCAGCAAAGTAGCAGGATATAAAATCAACACCCATAAATCAAAGGCATTTCTGTATATCAGTGACAAATCCCCAGAAAAGGAAATGAGGAAAACTACCCCATTTTCAATAGCCTCAAAAAATAAAATAAAATACTTGGAAATCAACTTAACGAAAGAGGTGAAAAGATCTATATAATGAAAATTACAGAACCCTAAAGAAAGAAATCAAAGGAGACTTTAGAAGATGGAAAGATCTACCTTGCTCTTGGATAGGCAGAATTAATATTATCAAAATGACAGTACTTCCAAAAGCACTATACAGATTTAATGCAATTTTGATCAAAATTCCAATGAGATTCCTCATAGAAATAGAAAAAGCAATGATGAAATTCATCTGAAAAAATAAGAGACCCAGAATAGCTAAAGCAACCCTTAGCAGGAAGAGTGAAGCAGGTGCCATCACTATACCAGACCTTAAGCTATACTACGAGAGCAATAGTAACAAAAACGGCATGGTTCTGACACCAAAACAGACTGGTAGACCAATGGTACAGAATAGAGGACATAGAGACTAACCCACAAAATTACAATTATCTTATATTAGACAAAGGTGCCAAAAACATGCATTGGGGAAAAGATAGCCTCTTCAACAAATGGTGCTGGGAAAACTGGAAATCATGTGCAACAAAATGAAATTAAACCCCATGCACAAAACTCAGTCAAAATGGATCAAGGACTTAGGAATAAAACCAGAGATACTGCATCTAATTGAAGAAAAAATAGGCCCTAATCTCTATCATGTGGAATTAGGCCCCAACTTCTTTTGTTTTTTTTTAAATATTTTTTAGTTTTTGATGGACCTTTTTTTAAATTTATTTTTATATGATGCTGAGAATTGAACCCAGTGCGTCACACATGCTAGGCAAGCGCACTTCCACTGAGCCACAATCTCAGCTCCCCCAACTTCTTTAATAAGAATACTGTGGCATAAGAATTAAAATCAAGAATCAATAAATGGAATGGATTCAAACTAAAAAGTTTCTTCTCAGCAAAAGAAACAATCTGGGAGGTTAATAGACAGCCTACATCTTGGGAGCAAATCTTTACCCCTCACACATCAGATAGAGCACTAATCTCTAGGGTATATAAAGAACTCAAAAAGCTAAACACCAAGAAAACAAATAACCCAATGAATAAATGGGCCAAGAATCTGAACGGACACTTCTCAGAGGATGATATGCAATCGATCAACAAATATATGAAAAAAATGTTCATCATCACTAGCAGTTAGAGAAATGCAAATCAAAACCACTCTAAGATTTCACCTCACTCCAGTCAGAATGACAGCTATTATGCATACAAACAACAATAAGGATTGGGGAGGATGTGGGGAATAAGGTACACTCATACATTGCTGATGGGACTGCAAATTGGTGCAGCCAATATGGAAAGCAGTATGGAGATGTCTTGGAAATCTGGGAATGGAACCACCATTTGACCCAGCTATCTCTCTCCTCAGTCTATACCCAAAGGACTTAAAAACAGCATACTCCAGGGACACAGCCACATCAATATTTATAGCAGCACAATTAACAATAGCTAAACTATGGAACCAACCTAGATGCCCTTCAATAGATGAATGGATAAAAAAAATGTGGCATATATACATAATAGAACATTACCCAAGATTAAGAGAGAATAAAATCATGGCATTTTCAGGTAAATGTTAGAAAAGATAATGCTAAGTGAAGTTAGCCAATCCCCAAAAAACCAAATGTCGAATGTTTTCTTTGATATAAGGAGGCTGATTCACAGTGGGATAGGGAGCGAGAGCATGGGAGGAATAGATGAACTCTAGATAGGGCAGAGGGGTTGGAGGGAAGGGAGGGGGCATGGGGTTATAAATGATGGTGGAATGTGATGATAATTACTATCCAAAGTACAGGTATGAAGACACGAATTGGTGTGAATATACTTTGTATACAACTAGAGATATGAAAAATTGTGCTCTATATGTGTAATAAGAATTGTAATTCATTCCACTGTCATATATAAATTAAAAAAATAAATGGAAATAAAAGACTTTCAGATGAGCCAGGATTCCCATCTTCCTTGGAGGCCGCAGAAACCCTACCCAGGCACATCATGTGGAAATGGGAGGAGCACATTCACTAGATACCGGGAGGATGTAAATGTGCAAAGTCTTAGTTAGGTAGAGATGCACTAGCACATAGTCACCAGTTTAGCTACTCAGCCTCTGGGAAATGCAACAGTGCCACCATGTTTTAAGGAAATACAGAAGCAAGAAATCATGTGTGAATAACCCCGTAAGTCTTAAGCTCTGTGGTTGTAGTTTATCCCAGTGCATAAAACTGGGACCAGATCTTGCAAGCCACAGGTGCTACTACCCCTGCACACTGCCACCCCACCGCCAGCTATGTTAATGCTGCTACCTGACTTCCCAGCTGCTGCCTCTTTTTTTGGTACCAGGGATTAAACCCAGGGGCACTTAACCACTGAGCCACCTCCCCAGCCCTTTTTGTACTTTTTAAATTTTTACACAGTGTCATGCTAAAGTTGCTTAGGCTTCACCAAGTTGCTGAGGCTGGCTTTGAACTCATGATCCTCCTGCCTCAGCCTCTCAAGCTGCTGGGATTACAGGCTTTTGCCATAGTGCCTGGTGCTTCACCATCTTTTCCAAATACTTTGCCTTTAGTTTAGGGTGGTGCTTAGAGACTGTAGCACTTTAAATTTGGTTCCTGCCCTCTTAGGCAACAGGCAAATGTCTAGGGCAGGAAAAACAACTGACATATCAACTAATAAACCACCTGAGATACATACTGTCCATATTCCAAAACATAAACCTGAGAGTAATCTGTTTAATCAGACCATAATATTTCTCTTTCCTGATAAATCCACTGAATAGAGCAGGTTCTTAACCTTAGTGCTATTAGCATTTTGGTTCCGAAAATTTTTTTGTTGAGAGTGCTGTCCTGGGCATCGTAGGATGTTTAGCAGCATCCTTGGATTCTAATCACTAAGTCATGCTGTTAGGATTAAAAGGGGTATAGAAAAAGAGTCTGAGAAAAAGGTTAGTTAAAAGGTTAGGCCATTTTCATTCGTTTGATTTAGCACTAGTAGTACAAATTAAGCTAATTATTAGAATATGCATTGAGGAGTAAATTCAGATTATTTTCAGACTTTTTAATTTTTTTAAAAAAAATTTAATTCAGAGTCTTTTGAGTATCATGTGAAGGGGCAAGTAGGATTATAGGTAAGATAATTGATAATTAGCATAAGATAATTTTATATGCCATTAGGAGCCACCCCCCACCCCCAACAAAAACGTCTACCAATGTTGTTAGATACCACTGGGGTAAAGTCAGCAGGTGTTCAAAAAAAAAAGTCAATGAATGCATTAGCCAACAGCTGATGGAATCTTTTCTTTCCTTTCTTTTTTTTTTTTAAAGAGAGAGTGAGAGAGAGAATTTTAATATTTATTTTTTAGTTCTCAGCGGACACAACATCTTTGTTTGTATGTGGTGCTGAGGATCGAACCCGGGCCACACGCATGCCAGGCAAGCGCGCTACCACTTGAGCCACATCCCCAGCCCAAATCTTTTCTTAAAAAGAGTGAAAATGTCAGTAATTGATAAACTTGCAAGTTTCTGAAAACTTGAAGTTGTTTCCAAATACAAAGTTTTTTTTAACAAAATGCCTTTTATAAAGTTACTTTTAATTTTTTAACAGAATGCCTTTATTTTATTTGTTTATATTTATGTGATGCTAAGGATTGAACCCACTGTCTCACACATGTTAGGCAAGTGCTCTATCACTAAGCTACAGCCCCAGCTCCCTAATACAAAGTTTTAAAAAGAGAGAAACAGATATCACTTGAATTCAGGCTTGATTTCTTAAAAAAAGAAAAAGAAGGAAGGAAGAAAGGAAGGGAGAAAGAAAGAAAGACATAAAAAGCTTCACCGAAATAATTCAAAACCAAACTATTCGCCCATTTAAAGGGTAAATTTGAAGTCCACATTTTTATTTAAATTTTCAATTTAACATTCCATTTAAAGTCAATGTTCTTCAGTAAGTCCACAGGACTGTGAAAACATAAGTACAATTTTAGACATCCATTCCCCCTAAAAGAAATTCCACACTTGATACAGTTGCACAGGTCACTCACCAGGCAACCACTAACCTACTTGGTGTCTACAGATTTGCCTATTCTAGACATATAAATAATTATACAAAATGTGATCTTTTGTGATGGGTTCTTTCACTTAGAATAATGTTTTGAAGGTTCATCCATATCATGGCGTGTATCATTACTTCATTTCTTTATATTGCTGAAAAATAGTTATTGGTGAATGTATATTTCATTTTCCTTGGGTTTACATGTGAGAGTGGAATTATTAGTTCACATGATAACTTCCTGATTTTGAGGAATTGCCAAACTGTTTTTGAAAATGGTTGCATACACAAAGCCCTGGGTTCAATCCCCACTATCACACACATGCACACACAAAGAACATGTATACACACACACACACACACACACACACACACACACACACACACACTAAGACTGCATCATTTTATATCCCCACCAGCAATGTACAAAAATGTATAAGGGCTTCCATTTCTCTGTGTTTTCCTCAATCTATACTTGTTATTTTCTGTTTTTTTGGTTTTTTTTTTTTTTTTTTTTTTTTTTTTTTTTTTTTTTAGTCATAGCCAACCTTCTCTCATGGTGGCTTTGATTTGCATTTCTCTTTGGACAAATATCTATTCAAATCCTTTCCTGTTTTTTTTTCAAATTAAGCATTTTATTTTGAGATATAGATTTACATGCAGTTCTAAGAAATAATAGTCAATACAAATAATGTTTAATACTCAATTTTCTGGATGACAACATTTTGTAAAGCTACAGTATAATATTACAACCAAAATATTGGCATTGATAAGTCAAGATACAGAACATTTCCATCACCACAAGAATCTCTCATAATGTCCTTTTACAGCCAAACCCACTTCCCTCCTGCCCCACACTGATAACTATTAATCTGTTCTTCAAGACATTTTGTCATGTCAAGAATGTTATAAAAATGAAGTAATGTGACAGTTTGGGATTTTTTTTCTCCACTCAGCATAATTCTCTGAAGATACATCTAGGTTGTTACATATAGTTTGTTTCTTTTTATTGCTGAATAACACATTATCCTCAGGATATATCCATTTGTTTAACTATTTACCTAGTAAATAACATGGAGGTTATTTATGGTTTTTGAGTTATTACAAGTAAAGCTACTGTGAACATATGCACAGGTCTCGGTTTGGACAATCACCTTCATTCTTCCAGGTTAAATGCCTGGGATTAAAATTGCTGGGTAGGACATTTAATTTTCAAAGAAATTGCCCACCTGATTCCAGCATCACTATACCATTTTATCTTCCTTCAGCAAGGCATGAGCAATCTAGTTTCTGTACAGAAGTAGAGCTTCTGCCCTCTGAGTTAATGCTGAGTGGGGAAAGTAAGACCTGCTCTTCTCTAAGGCACTGGTTTGAAGATGTTTTTATTTCAGTTTTAATTTAACATTCCACTTAAAGTCAGTGTTCTTCAGAAAATCTGTAGGATCTCATATACACAATTTTAGACATCATTCCCCCTAAAAGAAACTCCACACTTGATACCAGTTACACAGGTCACTCGCCTGCGGGAAGGGTAAAGGAGCTTGTTTGTGTCTCAAATGCCATAGACTCTCTGTTCTTTTTTTTTTTAACATTTATTTTTTTAGTTGTAGATGGACATAATACCTTTATTTTATTTTTATGTGGTGCTGAGGATTGAACCCAGTGCACCACACATGCTGGGCAAGCTTTCCATCACTGAGCCACAACCCTAGCCCAGACTCTCTGTTGTTACTGAGAGATTTTAGCAGATTTTCTTGAAAGAATGTTTCCTCATTTGCCATATGCTCTAGAGACCTAAAAAAAAAAAAGAAAAAAATTTTTTGCTAGGGAGAGGATCTGCTTAGCTCCTTATACAATGTTACCCAGGCTTGTAACTTTGACAGACATGATACCAATTCTGATCAGGATGTGCAACTTAGAGTCTGCTGCTCCTAGGAGGCCACCATATTGTTGTCGAATTTAGTGCAGACACCCTATCAGCTTAGCCCAATACAGTCTCAAATTTCTGGGCTAGGTGATCCTCCTGCCTGAGCCTCCCAATTAGCTTAGGCTATAGATACATACCATTACACCTGGCTCTTGATTTTTGATATGTCCAAGAATTTGGTAGAGAAGGAAAATTCCCCATCCTGCCCCCAAATTCTAGATCTTCTAACAAGGCAATCATTCCAGGTCCTCCCATGGATGATGAGAGTGGAAAAGTTGCCCCTTCTCCTGCAGTCTTGGTTGCCTATAAGGCTGGATGAAGTATACTGCTCAAACATCTCAGGGGCTGACCTGTCTTGAGTTAAAAAAAAAAAAAATAGAGTTCTCTCCTCTCCTCCACTTCCCTCCTCTTTCCCTCCCCTCTCTCTTCTTTTTCCTAAAGGGGTTGGGTATATCAGATAATAAAAATGGACTCATTCTTGAAGACTGAAGCTAGCTAGTACTTTAAATTTTATGCCAAATATACTTCTATTTCCAGAGGCATATTGTCTTGGTGCATCCAGCCGAGTGGCTTATTAAAGCTGGTCACCAACAGGGGAGTCAGTGGACCAGGTTAAATAAGTAAAGCAAAGACAAATTTTTGTCTGTTTGTTTGTTTTAGGGCTGGGGGTATAGCTTAGAGGTAGAGTATGTTCCTAGCAGATGTGAGGCCCTGGATTAGATCCCATATACACCCCAAACCTCCCTCCCCCACATACAGAGGTTTTGTCCTCCTCCTCCTCCTCCTCCTCCTCCTCCTTTATTGGACTGCACTGTGAAATAGTTTACAGAATGACATATAATAGGACTTCCTGTCACTCCTCTTCCCCTGCCATACAATTCTCCTCTACTGACAGGCCATCCATGAACTTAGTTCCTTATATATCTTTCCATGGACATGCTATGTAAACAATATGTATCTTGTTTTCCTCCAAAGTCTGAGTTGAATTCTAGTTTTATCCTTTATTAGCTGGGTGGCCATTGGTAAGTAAGTTAACCTCTTTTCAGATTCTTCATCTGATAATGGTACTTACTGAACAAGGTTAGGGGGAGCATTTTTGGATTTAAGCCAGGCACAGTGGCACATGCCTGTAATCCCAGCTACTCAGGAGGCTGAGGCAGGAGGATCGCAAGTTCAAAAGCCATCCTGGGCAATTTAGTGAGACCCTGATTCAAAATAAAAATAGAAAGGGCTGGGAATATAGCTCAATGATAAAGCACACCTGGGTTCAATTTCCAGTACTTAAAGAAAAAAAAGATTGTGTTTAATGGTGCTTTTTAAAATAGAAATACACCTATGTCAGCTGTTGTTCTAATGGAAACATCTACCATGTACCAACAGTGAGGTATGTATTCAGTAGGTTCTCCAGGATGAGAACTATAGATGCAGGGGGAACACCAGAAGCGGACTGAGAGAAAGAGAACATAAGCCATGGGGAAATTCCATTATGGTTAAAGTTGGTATAAAATAGGGTCTTATGTAATCCCAGTGGCTCAAGAGACTGAGACAGAAGGATTGCTGTTGAACCAGGACGCAGAGAAAAGACCACTGAAGCAAGCTTGTATTTGTGTACACAAAGACAGCCGATCAGCGGCTCTCTCTCCTAAGGGGGGCTAGAGACCAGCATCCCCAGTTCTCCAAGAACAAGATTTTATAGCACAAAAAGTTGCAAATGGGGATGTCTTGAGAACTTACAGATAACAGGATTTTGACAAGCATGATACAAAGGCAGATAGCAGGTTAATGATCTACATGGCATGATATTTCAAGGTAGGGAGTAAATTCAGATCCCAACATCAGAATTTATGGGGCGCCACTGAGGTTTCACAGAGGGTTGTTTTCTGGTCAGGGGGAGCCATGCATGGGTGCATTCAAGGCATGGGCAGGAATTCCAAACAAGTTTAGAAATCACAGAAATTTATAGTAAAACAGAAATTAACTTTTCATGATTTTGAGACAAGATGGCTCCCAATCTTAAGATGGAATTAGGCTGGGTTCATCAGTTGAGAGTTCAAAGCCAACCTAGCAAGTTAGTGAGGTGTTAAGCAACTCAGTGAGACCCTGTCTCTACATAAAATACAAAATAGGGCTGGGGATATGGCTCAGTGGTTGAGTGCTCCTGGGTTTAATCACTAGTAACCGCCCCCCCCCCAAAAAAAAACAGGGTCTGAATCATTTGCAAGGGGAAAACTTTGGGAGTCAGTGACACACAAAACTATCATGGAGGTAGTTGGAGAACATTTTCCTCTGTCATCTGTGTACTGATGGCATATTGCAAGGCTCAAGCCTCTGTGTAACCCTTCTCCCCAAAGAAGCCTGCTTTTGAATCAGTGACAGTGTTGGGGTTAACCCCAAATAAACTTGAGTGGGTTGGGGTCTTCCAAAGATCACGTAGAGGGGCTGTTTCAAAGATTATTTAGAATTTAATTTACAACAGGTGCTAAGCAACTCAGTCAGACCCTGTCCAACCTAGGAGATCTGACACAGACTCAGGCCAGGAGACTAAGACTCAAACCTTCTCTTTGACAGGATGAGTAAGAATAGCAGCAGGGAAAATAAGAGAAATCAGAGGGGCATGGGCAAGGAATCAAACATTGTTTTCAGTCTTCCTCTACTTGAATACAAGACTGAAAACATCCTACAGGGAGCCTGTCCTAGGCTCTCACTGTCTCTTTAAAGGATCATAGAGGAGGTGGAGCGAGGGAGATACCAACAGTTTCTGGATAGGATGCCACAAAGGTGAAACAGGGAAGGACAGCTGTAGGCAGGCTGAGAGGAAGTAGTTCAAAGGCTGGAATTGCTCATTTTCTGTTTTGAGAGGAGCTAGGTGGGAAGAAGAAATAGTCATCTGCCACATTTAGGTTCCTCTCAAATTACAGATTCTGAAGCTTCTGCAAGGCCTCCCATGCAGGTCTGGCCACCAACTGCCTGAAATTGGGAGTGTGATTAATGGCTGAGGGAACACCAGGTCCAGCAGAGTTGACTCTCTGAAGTCTTGGAATCTGCTTTTAACAAGAGTTAGGTGCTCATTCCAAAGCCAGAATCACCCCTCCCAATCCTAAAGAGATTTGGTCATGCCCACTCTAGCCTCAGGGTCAGATCCATATTGTCAGGTGCCTGGTTACAGCTATTTGGGAGGCTGAGTCAGGAGGACCACTTGAGTTCAAGGCCAGCCTCGGCAAAATAGCAAGACCCAGTCTCTGAAAAATAAATACATAAGGAGTTGATGAAAAAATGGTTAAAAGGTTTGAAAATGATTGCTTCCGTAGAGGACTGAAGAGTGAAAAGGAGCAGGATTGGAGGGCAGGAAAAAAAAAAAACCCCAGCCATGTCAACTTTCTTTCTTTTTCCTTTGTGATGCTAGTGATAAAACCCAGGCCTTGCACATGCCAGGCAAGTGCTCTAACACTGAACCATATCCCAGCCCCAGCCTTCTTCTTTTCCTCCCTTTGTATTTTTAAAAGTTTCAAATCCATGCAAAAGTTGGAAAACACATACAATAAAATGACATTGAAAGAACTATTCATTAAGATGAACTGATAAATTGGACTTCATTAAAATGAAAAGTTTCTATAACTTAAAACATGCTGTTAAGGGAAATAAAGAACAAGCCACAGGCCAGGAAAAAAAAAATCTCAAAAACACAAATCTGATAAAGGACTTATATCCAGAATATATATGTATTTTAAAAAGCTCCCAAAATTCAATACAAACACCAATAACCTAGTTAAAAATGGACAAATTATTTGAACCGACACTTCACTAAAGAAGATACACAAATAGCAAATATGCATATGAAAAGAAACTGGACATCACAGGTCATTAAGGAAAGATAAATTAAAACCAGGAGATACCAGAAAAACTAATAATATAAGTTGGTGAAAATGTGGAGAAATGGAATTCTCACATATTGTAAGAAGGAATAGAAAATGCTTTAGAAAAGAGTTTAGGAGTTTCTTATAGAGTTAAACATAATCCCACTGCTCAACATTTACTCGAGAGGTAAAAATTGGGGTTCACACAAAATCCACAATGCAAATGTTTATAGTGGCTTTATTCATAACTGTCTAACACCAGAAACAATTCACATGTCTTTCAGCAGATAAATGGATAAACAGAGATCAGTATATCCTAACAATGAAATACTAGGCATTAATAAAAAGGAACAAATTACTGACCTGCAAAAATGTGGACAAAGGCACATGACAACTAGCCAAGAACAGTGCTTCTTGAACTATGAGAAACAATTTAAAAAATTTCCAAACCATCAAAGACTGATAACTTTATAAAATGAAATATTAATTAAAGACATGCAAAAAACAAGCTTATCATTAATCCATCATACTCTGTGAAACGCTGAAGATGTTTCTGAACACTCACTCTGAATGCTTGTATTGATCTTGTCACAAACAAATTGTATTGATTTCTTGTCACAAATCAGGAGGGCACATCTGAGTCATTTCTAGAGATTTTCTGAATTCATTGGCCTGCCTTCCAACCCCACAGGTTTGGCATGCTCAGTATACACTCTTCAGAGGACTCTGATGCCCACCTGTGATTAAGACTTACTCATAGCTTTAAAATTCTACCAAATCTACTGTCTCCATCTTGATGCAAGTTCAGAGACTCAAGGTCCCCACCCGCCATTTACCCATTTTTAATATTGGTGCTTTATAATTGTACATAATGGCGGGATTTGTTGTTACATATTCATATGTGCACACATTATAACAAATTAATTTGGTCAATATCATTCCCTAATATTTCCCTCCCTGTCCTCTACTCTACTAATCTCCCTTCAATTTTCATGAGATCCCCACCTCATCTTTCTTTTTCTTTCTCCTCTCAATCTTCCATACATGAGAGAAAACATACAACTCCTGACTTTATGAGTTTTGCTTTTTTTTGCTTAACAAAATGTTCTCCAATGTCCCACAAATGACATAATTTCATTCTTTACGGCTGAATAAAACTTCATTGTGTATACACCACATTTTCTTTATCCATTCATCCACTAATGGACATCTAGGCTGGTTCCATAGTTGGATATTGTGAATTGTGCTGCTCTAAACATGATATGCATGTATCTCTATAGTTTGCTGACTTTAATTCTTTAGGATAACTACTCAGGAGTGGGATAGCTGGGTCATATGGTGGTTCCATTCCTAGTCTTTTGAGGGACTTCCATAATGATTTACATAGTGATTGTACTAATTTACTATCCCAGCAACAGCATGAAAGTGTTCCTTTTACTTCACATACTTTACAGTATTTATATTTACTTAGGTATCCAATATTTATGATTTGCCACTGAGGTACATCCCCAGCCCTTTTAATTTCTTCAAGACAGGGTCTCAGTAAGTTATTTAAGGCTTTTCTATGTTGCTAAGGCTAGCCTTGAACTTGCGATCCTCCTACCTCAGCCTCTGTAATTGCTGGTTTTACAAGCATGTGCTAACAACTCCAGCTTCCAGCAATTATTATTGTTTGTATTCTTGATGGTGGTCATTCTAACT
This sequence comes from Ictidomys tridecemlineatus, assembly GCF_052094955.1. Lineage (NCBI taxonomy): Eukaryota > Metazoa > Chordata > Mammalia > Rodentia > Sciuridae > Ictidomys > Ictidomys tridecemlineatus. The sequence continues at coordinate 71,162,831 of NC_135488.1, forward strand.
GGAATAAGATGAAATCTCAGTATAGTTTTGATTTTCATTTCCCAAATTGCTAATGATGATGAACATTTTTTTCATGTATATGTTAGTCATTTGTATTTCTTCTATTGAGAACTGTCTGTTTATTTGCCTATTTATGAATTGGGTGGCTCGTGGGAGGGTTGAGTTCTTTATATATTCTGGATATTAATCTTCTGTGAGAAGAATAGTTAGCAAGCATTCTATTGGTTCTCTCTCACATTCTTAATTGTTTCCTTTGCTGTGCAGAAGCAAAGACCTCAAAGAGGACTTTACTTCCTTGGTTAGATTTATTTCTAGTTTTTTTGGTTTTTAGGCTATTGCAAAATAGCCTAGGGATTGTTTTCCTGATTTCTTTTTCAGTAGATACATTATTTATGAATTGAAAAGCTATTGATTTTTATATGCTGATTTTGTAAGCTGCTAATTTTCTGAGTTTTCATTAGCTCTTAAAGTCTTCAGGTGAAGCTTTGGATTTTCTAAGTATAGGATCATATATGCAAACACTGATAATTTGACTTCTAGCTTTCCTATTTTTAATTATTTCCTTCTCTTGCCTAATTGCTCTGGCTAGAATTTCTAGTACTTTGTTGAATAGGAATGACAAGAGTGGACATTCTTGTCTTGGTACACTATAATATTGGCTTTGAGTTTGTCATAGAATCTTTATGATATTGAGGTATGTTCCTTCTATCTCTAATTTCTTCAGTTTTTTTTTTAAATCATCAATTGGGTTCTGAATTTCATTGAAAGTTTTCTCTACATATATTGAGAAGTGATTTTTGTCATTAATTTTATTTATGTTATAAATTACACTTTTTGATTTGCATATGTTAAATCATCCTTGCATTCCTAGGATAAAACTAATTTGGTCATGATGTACAATCTTATTAATATGTTGTTGAGTATGATTTGCTAATAATATTAAGAATTTTTGTACCTAAGTTCATCAGGGATATTGAACTGTAGTTTTCTTTTTTTTTAATGTATCCTTATCTGGTGCATCATTATGTGCTTGTCTGAGATCTTTCTTATTTTTCTTATGTAGGCACTCATAGCTATAAGGGCTATCGTGACTTCACAGAATTAATTTGTAAGTGTTTCACCCCTTTCTATTTAGGGAAATAATTTGAGGAGCATTGGTATTACTTCTTTAAAGGTCTGGTAGAATTGACCCAAGAATGCATCTAGTTTTGGAGTTTTCTTTATTGGAAGGCATTTTACCACCTCTTATTGTTAGGTATTAGTCTGTTAGATTTTCTGTGTCCTCTTGATTTAATTCATGTGTTTCTAGAAATGTATTCACTTCTTCTAAGTTTTTAAGTTAATTAGCATATGTTTTCAAAATAGTCCTTAATGATCCCCTGAATTTTTGTGATGTCTGCAGTAATTTCTCCTTTTTCACTTCTAATTTTACTAATTTGGTTCTTCTTTCTTTTTCTTTTGGTTAATTTGGCTAAGGGCTTATCAATCTTATTTATCTTTTCAAAGAACCAACACTTCATTTCAATGATCCTTTGTAATTTTTAATTCTAAATTTTATTGATTTTGGCTCCAATTATTTCCTTCCTTCTACTGATTTTGGAATTGATTTATTTTCCACAGGCTCTGAGGTGCATCATTATGTGCTTATCTGAGATCTTTCATATTTTTCTTATGTAGGCACTCATAGCTATAAACTTTCCTTTTAGAACAACCTTCATAGTTTCCCAGAGATTCTGGTATATTGCATCTCTACTCTTGTTTGATTCTAAAAATTCTAAAATTTTTCTCCTGATTTCTTCTATCACCCATTCATCATTCAAACATGTACTATTCAATTTCCATGTGTTTACATAGTTTCTGTGAGTTTTTTTTTGGGGGGGGGTTGATTTTGAATTTCATTCTGTATGATAAGATGCAAGGAATTATATCAGTTTTGTTTTTTGTTTTGTTTTGTTTTGACATTTGGTAAGACTTGCTTTGTGTCCTAAAATATGGTCTATTTTGGAGAAATTTCCATGAGCTGCTGAGAACAGTTGTTGGAAGAAATATTCTATAGATTTCTGTTAAGTCCATTTTATTTATAATGTTTTTCAGGTCCAAAGAGTTTTTACCGAGTTTTTGTCTGGATACACTATGTATTGGTGAGAGTGGTATGTTTAAAACACACAGTATTACAATACTGTGGTCTATCTAAGTCTTTAATTTGAGTAGTGTCTGCTTTATGTAACTAGATGCACCAATGTTTGGGACATAAGTATATATTAGTATTATATCTTCCTGTTGGATTGTTCCCTTTACAAGTATGAAGTGACCTTCTTTGCTCAAAATCTGCTTTGTCAGCTATAAGAGTAACTACTCCTGGGGCTGGGGATATAGCTCAGTTGGTAGAGTATTTGCCTCACATGTACAATGCCCTGGGTTAGATCCCCAGCACCACACACACACACATACACACACACACACACACACACACACACACACACACACACACAGTAGCTACTCCTGCTTGTTTTCAGGTTCCATTTACATAGTATATCAATATGTCAATTTTTATCTTTTCCCTTTCAGCCTTTGGCTGTCCTTGCCTGTAGGGTGAGTTTCTTGCAAAATCATATAGTTGGGTCTTGTTTTTAAATTCATTCTGCCAGGTTATTTCTTTTGATTGGAGAGTTGAGACCATTAGGTTTCAACATTTACACCTGATGTAATCAGAGAGATGTTTGATAAATCCCATCATTTTGATTTATTTCTTTTTTTTTAAGAGAGAATGAGAGAGGAGAGAGAGAGAGAATTTTTTTAATATTTATTTATTTTTTTAAATTCTCGGCGGACACAACATCTTTGTTGGTATGTGGTGCTGAGGATCGAACCCGGGCCGCAAGCATGCCAGGCGAGCAAGCTACCACTTGAGCCACATCCCCAGCCCTTGATTTATTTCTAATGTCTAATTTAGTCCTGTTTCTCCTTTGCTTAGCTACTCTTCAAATGATATTTGTTCATTTGTGAGCTCTGGGTTTTGTTTGTTTGTTTGTTTTCCTCTGTGTGAAGTATTTCTTTAAGTATTTTCTGTAGTGCCAGCTTAGAAGTCATAAATTCTTTTAGTTTCTGGTTACCTAAGGAAGTTTTTGTTTCTTCTTTGATTCTGGATAGATTTTATATATATATCTTGGTTGACAGTTATTTTCTTTTGGGACTTGGAATACATCTGTCCAATCCTCCTGGATTTTAAAAATTTGTGCTAATAAATCAGAAGTAATTCTTATTGGCTTGCCTCTAAATGTGACCTGACAATTTTCTTTTCAGGCTTTTAAAACTATCCTTGCTTGGTGTGGTGGCATACACCAGTAATCCCAAAGGCTCAGGAAGTTGAGGCAGGATGATTGCAAGTTCAAAGTCAGCCTCAGGAGCTTAGCAAGCCCCTCAGCAACTCAGTTTCAAAATAAAACAAAAATGCTGGGGATGTGGCTCAGCTTTTAACCCCCCTGGGTTCAATTCCTGGTAAGAAAAAACAAAACAAAAAATTTTATCCTTGTTCTGTATGTTAGGCATTTTAATTATAATGTGTTGTGGAGAGGTTCTTTTTTGATCTTGTCTATTTGGGGTTCTGAATGCTTGCAGTATCTGGATGTTCATCTAATTCTCAATGTTTGGAAAATTTTCTCTTATTAATTTTATTAGCCTGTATCTCACAACCCTCTTCAATTCCAATGATTCTTACATCTGGTCTCTTAATGTCTCAGAGTTCTCTTATATTCTGGTCATGGTTATTTTTATTTATTTATTTATTTATTTAGTACCACGGATTGAATCCAGGGGTGTTTAACCTCATCCCAGCCCATTTTTATATTTTATTTAGAGACAAGGTCTTGTTGAGTTGTTTAGGGCCTCACTAAGTTGCTGAAGCAGTCTTTGAACTTGCAATTCTCCTGCCTCAGCCTCCCAAGTTGCTAGCATTATAGGCATGCATCACTGCACCCAGCTATTTTCCTTTGTTTAATAATACTGCCTGAATTTTTGAAGATGGTCACTTTATCTTTCAGCTCCGAGATTTCTGTCTTCAGCATGATCTATTCTAATAAAGGCACTTTCAAATGAACATTTAATTTGATTTATTGTGTTTTTAATTTCTAAGATTTCTTTTTTATTCTTTTTCAATCTTTCTTTATTGAATTTATGAATCATATTCTACATTGACTTCCTTAACTCATTTAGCCGTTTTTCTGTGTTATCTGGAATTCATTGATCATTTTTATAATCACTCTTTTGAATTCTTTATTTGGTATTTCATCTACTTCAATATCTTTGAAGTCAGTTGCTAATGAATTATGAACTTTAGGAGGTGTTGTGTTACCTTGTTTTTTTTTTCATATTTCTTTGTTAGGTTTTAAGTATCAGTTGGGATGGATTTCTCTTCCATTCTTAGGTGTGGGCCTTTTAAGGGCACAGCCTTCTCTTGCCAAAGTATCCTAGAGTCATTTATATTGAGGCCCCCTCATAGGTGTGGTATCCTAAGTGTTAATTCTGTTTTGGCTGTAGAAGTGGATGTCCATGAGCAGGATTCCTACTTTAGGTCTGATCATTTTCTTGAGATTTTTTTTTTCAAGTATATTTTTTAATATTTATTTTTTAGTTGTAGTTGGACATAATACCTTTATTTTATTTATTTTATGTGGTGCTGAGGATCAAACCCAGGGCCCTGCATGTGCTAGGTGTGTACTCTACCTCTGAGCCACATTCCCAGCCCCTGAGTTTTTTTTTCTCTTTTGTTCTTCATATTAAACTATATAGAGCTGAGGTTTGAGTGTGGTTAATTTGTGTGGGTTAGGTGTGTTATCTTTTGGCTGAGTTTAGTTCAGCATTAGATTCCCTATCCTGTGAACTTGTAGTGTCCCTGTAGATTTCTAGCATCTCACAGAAGGGGGGAAACAAATAATAGCAAAACCCAAAGCAAACAATACACAGCATTAAAATAAATACCTGGTTCCCACTATGATAGCTACAAACCTAATTATCACAAAAACAGGACTGGTAGGGTTGGCAATTGCAAATAGCAAAACAATAAAAAACTGTGGACTAGATCAGACATCAAAGTACAGTAGATGTCAAATGTGTCATCCATAGTACTAATAACTGCAACAACATGAACAATGGGGGCAAGAGTTAAATAAACCAAAAGTTCTAAAAGATGGTAAAAATATAGATAAGAGAAAAGAAAATGTGATAGGAAGGTAGAAGAAAGTTTAGAATGTTCAAAATATAAACAGGGAGATGCAGAAGAAATGTGGTCTAAAGGAGGAGAAAAATAGGAAAAACAGAAAAAAAGGAGAGAGAGAACAAGATAATTTGGCTGTTAGAAGAACAAAGAGAAATAAACAAACATAACAAAACCAAAATAAATAAAGCAAATACTGTCAAAAAACAATAAGGATAAATAATTATTATTTAACAAATGATAAAAGCAAGAAAAAAGCAACAAAATTGTGTATGTACTCATGAACAAATCAGCACAGCAAGAAGACCATCACCAAAAATTTTTTAAAAAAGGAAAAAACCTTCTTAATGAAAAATTAAAATTAAAAATTATCTCCAAGGAGGTGGTCAAAAACAGTCAATGAGGGGCTGGGGCTATAGCTCAGTGGCAGAGTGCTTGCCTAGCATGTGTGAGGCACTGGGTTTGATCCTTAGCACCAAATAAAAATAAACAAATAAAATAAAGCATGCTGTCCATCTACAACTACAAAATAAAAATTAAAAAAAAAAAAACAGTCAACGTGGATGGATGTTCACTGCCTGTGCTGACTATCCTTTCCATTTCTTCTTGGGCTATGTTGTTCTGGGGGTAGGGGATGGGGGGAGACCAAGAGCATGTGCATGCAAGGCTGGGTGTTGTTAACCCCTTCCTCTTTTTGTGATACTTACAAAACTGGCAGCTTGAGTGTCCTAAAACTAATGCTGGTTGATAGGAGTTTTGTCTGAACAGACCAGATGGATGCACTCCCAGGGCAGGACTGCTACAGAGTTCTGAGAAGGAGTTCTGACAGCTGGGCTTAGGTCTAATCAGGACTTAGGGGCTTTGTTTGGTGGTATCTGCTCTGGAAGAGATTAGATCAACATAACCACAAGGCCTAGGCAGATGCTTTTCTCTGCTACAAGTCTGAATTTCAGAAACCTCCCTACTCATGGGGTAGGGAAGCCAATCCTCCATACACTCTACTGCCCATGAATAAGGCCTTCCCAGGCTTGGTCCCTGAGTGTACTCACACCTGCCTATTAAGTTTTCTGGCCCTCTTCAGCTGGTCATGTGAGCCACCAGATTCAAAAGAGACAGTGAGTTGTACTCCCCTGTTTTTCTGACTTGAATTCCCGCTCTGTGCCTGTTTCACTCACTTTCTACTAGTTCTGTCACAGGCCACATGATAGGGACAGTATAGCAATGTTTGCTATATTAGATCTCCCAAGCTTCCAAAGCAGTAAGCGGCACTGTGGTCTGCTTAATTTTATGGCTTCCAACTCAACTTTTTATTTGCCAGTTGAGAAATTCAGAGCACTTTTCAAACACTAGTTTTCTGTTCAGTGTCTGGACAAGCTAAGTTCAGGCTGCTTTTCTGGTCTGTAGGTTTTTCCTTACCAAATTTGTCCATTTTGTTTCTCTCTGTGTGTCATTCCCTCCTCTATGCAGTTAACAAGTATTACTGACACTGCTTCACTTGGCTTGGTTCCAGTATACTCTTTCTTGTTCTTTTTTCAATGCATTAAAAGTTTGGAGTCTTTAAGAGACTCTGACTTATGTTGAATTTCAGTGAATTCCCTTTCACCCATCCTGCTGAAAATCATTACTCAATAAAATTGAATTCTGATTCATGAAGCAACTAGAAATGCAGCCATCCTCTTATCTGCCATCTTGAATCTCCTCAAAGTCCCCTTCAGAACTCACTAAAAGCAGTATTGGACAAGGGGGTTGGGGATTATGAGATTGAGGCAAGAATACCAGGGAATAGAGGGACAGATTCAAGTATCCTCTCTAACAACTGCATTACTATCTGGTGCTATATCAAACATCTTTTCAACTTATAAAATGTTGATGTCTGGTTCAAGGGTAAAATCTCTCTGAAAAGAAAATTAGAAGCAATCGAAATTGCATTTCATAGATAATCACTCTCAGCTAAGATGACACATATATTATGTTTCCTCCACAGCTCTGCTTTTCTAAGAACTGGCCACCTCCTGCATCCTGCATAGGAGGGATTCTGGAAACCTTCCATACCACAGAAAAACTGTACATCTGTAATTCATCCCAGAATATGGCCAGTGGGTTCAGCAGCCAGTTATTTTCAAGAAGAGTCTGGGGAGAAAAACCATACCACCTTTTAAGATTAGGGTCAACAGTGAAAGACAGGGAGATAGGGATGGAGCCTCACAGAAATATTTACTTAAAACCTCAGTGGGATGTGGGTATATTTCGTAATAGAGTGCTTGTCTAGTATGTGTAGCATGTGCAGGGAGGCACTGGATTTGATCCTAGCAACAGTAGACACACACAGAACCCCAATGAAAACAGGAAGTGCTGTCCTTCAACTAAAAAAAAAAATTAGTGACTTAAGTGGCCCCCAACAGAACTGGCGATCAAGAGGATGTTTGTGAAAATGACAAGTAGGCTGAGTCAAAATACAATTTATTTTTCTCACTACTCCTAGTAAATACTATTTTATTATCATTGTATATATTGAACTGATCCTACTACAATGTTAAATGAGTGCAAAAAGTTTGATGTATACAATTGTACTTCTCTCTGAGTTCTAGTTATGGCTTAGATCTACAATGTCCCCCAAAGAGTACATGCATTAGGCAATGTAGCATCATCAGAGGTGAAAGATTGGATTATGAGAATTGTTACCTCACCAAATTAATCTATTTGATGGATTAGTAATTTGAAAGGACTACTGAGTGGTAACTGTGGGTCTCTGGGGTAGCCTTGAACTAAATTTTGTCCCTGGCTTCTTATATACTGTCTCTACTTTCAGTTGCCATGAACTGAGCAGCTTTCCTCCATTATTTCCTTCTAACATGTCCTGCTTTGTCTTGGGCCCAGACCATGATCTGCTGACAATAGACTGAAACTCCAAAAACATGAGTCCAAAAATAAATGTTTCTTCCACTAAATGGTATCTTTCCCTACCTCATCCCCAAGGTATTTTGGTCAAAACAAGGAAAAACTAACACAGAAGTTGGTAGTGGGAGTGGGAACATGAATGTGACATGTTGCTCAGACTTTTTGTTACTGGTTTGTGGTAGGAGTTTTGGAACGTTTGGAAATGCAGGCTAGAAAAGCTTTAGAATGCTGTAAGCAGAGTTTAATGGGTAATTCTGGTGGGAGCTCATAAGTCCAGTATGTGGACAAGCAAAGAATATGCTCATGAAGTTTCAGATGGGAATGAGGGACTGGATTGTGAATTGAACTAAAGGCCATTTGTGCTATATTCTGGCAAAGTATTTTGTAGACATTCTAAGAATCTCTGTGAAGCTAAATTTATTTATATATTTGTACCTTTTTCTAGCCAGTTTTCACATATACATACATTTTTCAGAATGATAAACAGAATATATGTAATTTGCTATCTTTTATTTTATAAATTAAACATTTCTCCAGGTGCTATAGAATCTTTTCCCCCCCTCATTAAACTTTGTCTTACTGGATCTTAAAATTCTATGATAGATTTTTGGTTAAATTGTTTCCATTAAAAAGTACTGATTTAAGCCCGGCATAGTGGTCACACCTGTAATCCCAGCAGCATGGGAGGCTGAGATGGGAGGATCGCAAGTTCAAAGCCAGCCTCAGCTTCAGCGAGGCACTAAGTAACTCAGTGAGGCACTAAGCAACCCTGTCTCTAAATAAAATACAAAATAGGGCTGGGGGTTTGGCTCAGTGGTTGAGTGTCCCCAGCACACACACGAATAAAATTTTCTGGGTGGCTGAATTTAAAGATGATGGAGTAATTCATCTGTCAGAGGAAATTTCAAGGCAGCACAACATTCAGGTGATGGCATGGATATTGCTGGTTGATTTTAGCCAAGTTTACTGTGATAATCAGGAGCAGAAGGAGAAGAAATATTTTAAAAACTTTCAGTTTGGCTAGAAAAGCATATGTAAAACTGGGGCCAAGGAAGAGTGGTTGCTGAGGAGATTACTGTCACTAAAGGTAAGCTAAATACTTTGCACAAAGACAGTGAGAAACATGTCTTGAGGGCATCTCAGGAACCAGCAAGACTAAACCCATCACAGACTTAAGGATATAAAAGTTAAAACTCATTTGGAAAGACTATGTCAGCACCTGCTTATACACAGGTGCCTGGGAAGTAGTTTCTCCAGGCTTCATTTTATTGTGCTCAGCAGTGCAGGAACTCAGAGGCTATTGCAACCATGCTCCAAGGGAGTCAGGCTGCTGCCTCGAGCTGGCAGTAAACCTTGGCATCATCCACATGATATTGGTTCTACAGGAATGAAGGTTTCTGGAATTAGGGGATCTTGAAGGCTTTCAATGAGATTGTAAAGAGTCTGAAGGCCAGGCAAAGTGTAGCAGGGCTGGAATCTCTGTGGACAGCTCCTGGAGAAGGAGATATATTTGAAGCAATGAGAAATGAAGCCAAAGCTGGAATGGAGACCTTGGGGATTAAGAGATGCTAGGAACATGGAAAGTCTGTTGAGGAAAGCTGCAGGAAGTGAACAGAGGCAGGCCAAGAGAGGTTATGTGGGCTGCAACCATCAAGGCCATAGGGTAGGATATCACATCTCACTGCCATGTGCCCTATATGCAAGATGTGTAGCTATAGGACTTCTTTGTCCAGCTACATTTTAGTCTTATTCCTTCTTTTTGTCCCTATTCCTCTTTTGGAATGGGGATATTTACTTTCTATATTATAATATATATAATATTATGTATTATATGCATGCAATTTGCTTGCTTTTGATTTTTTCAAGCGTTTACCTTGAATCTTGGAGGAGATTTTGGACTTGGAGTTTTTAGAAATGATGGAACTGGTAATTATGGGGACCCTTGGGGTATGGACTGAATGTATTTTGCATTGTGAGATAGGAATGAGCATCTGGGGGAAATGGTTTAGTTCTAAAAATGTGCCCAAAGACCTTATGTATCAGGCAATTAAACAAAGTAAGCAGTGAAAAGATTGGATGATGAAAGTTATAACCTCACTGGATTAATCCATTGGATGGGTTAATAATCTGAGTGAATGGATGCTAACTGTAAGCACGGATGGAGGAAGCAGGTCACTTGGGGATGTGGCCTTGAATAAAACTGGCAACCGGTTTCCTCTTTTTCTCTCTTCCTTCCTGCCATGAGCTGATACCATACTTCACCATACCATTCTACCATGATGTTCTGCCTCACCTTGAGCGATTGGAGTAGGCCGACCATGGACTAAGACCGCTGAAACCTTGAGCTTAAAATAAAATTTTCCTCCTCTAAATTGTTATTATCAGTTATTTTGGTCACAGCAAGGAAAAGCTGAGTAATACATAGTTATTTCCTTTACCTTTTTCTTCAGTACTGAAGCCAAGGGCACTCTACCACTGAGTTACTGTCTCAACCCTTTTTACTTTCTATTTTGAAACAGGGTCTCCTAAATTGCCGAGGCTGATCTGGAATTTGCAATCCTCCTGCCCCACCTCCAGAGCCACTGGGATTCCAGGTCCACCATGCCCAGTTCAGTCTTAATAGTTCTTCATTGGTATGTTCATGTAGCAGGCACTCTCTAGAATAGTCTGAAAACCTCTTAAACAGATTACTATTTCCAGACTACAAGGGTTCCTATAAATCATTAAAAGAGAAATAAAAGAAAAAGATGCAAAAGACCATTTTATGAGGAAGAAGAAAAATATAGCAAAGATGTGAAGATGTTCAAACTCTCACTGATTGGGAGAATGAAAAAAGTGTTTACTAATAGGTAAAAATGTATTTTTAATATTTATTTTTTAGTTTTAGGTGGATACAATATCTTTACTTTACATTTATGTGGTTCTGAGGATCGAACCCAGTGCCTCATGCATGCTATGTGAGTACTCTACCACTGAGCCACAACCTCAGCCAGTAAAAATGTATTTTATCAAACACTGCCAAGAGTAAAGGGAAACAGATACTCTGATACCCTACTTGTGTAGGTTAGGATACTTTAGAGAGCTTTTTGCCAATATTTGGTTGCATTCCAAGTTTGAGGGGTCACTTCATACCAACTACCAAGAATTGACTATGCATTAATGTCACATTAGTAGCTTGAAGTCAGTCATGGTAGGAGAAATCACACAATGGAAATCTCCAAGTACTACAAATCAGTACCTACCAACCCACACACATATTTTTTAAAAGACTGATTGTTAAACATTTATCAGTATTCCACGCATAACCCATGATATAGCATGTTATAGTTTGGATCTGAAATGTCTCTTAAAGGCCCACGTGTTAAAGGATTGACCTCAAGCTGAGTGCTACTGAGAGGTGTCATAGTGGAAGAAGGTTGAGTCATTGGGTGTATGCCCTTGAAGGGGATTATGGCATCCAGATGTGTTAGTCAGCTTTCTTGTCACTGTAACAAAATACCTGAGAAAGTCAACATATAAGGAAGAAAGATTTATTGTGGCTCATGGTTTCAGAGGTATCATTTGTCAACATCCCTTTGAGGGGAGTGCTGATAAATGTCTAACAATTAGTCTTAAAAAAAAAAAAGGGTGGGGTGGGTTGGTAGGTGCTCATTTGTAGCACTTGGAGATTTTCATTTTGCCTTTGGGCCTGTAGTGAGGCAGCATATTAAGGTGAAAGACGTGGTGGTAGAAATTGCTCATCTCATGGCAGCCAGAAAGGTGGGGGTGCGGGGAGAAAGAGAGAGGGGGAGGGGGATAGGGAGGGAGAAAGAAAGGAGTGGATTGTAAGGGATCAGGGCCCCCATATTCCCTTCAAGGGCATAGCTTCAATTACCTAACTTCCTTCTACTAGGCTCTACCTCCTAAAGGTTCCACCTGCACCTTCTACCAGTACTGCCACAGGTTTAAGGCCAAGCCTACAATGCAGCCTTTGGGAGACATTCAAAATTCACACTAAAGCACCTGGTCTCTCTCTTGCCATGTGTTCTCTCTTCCACAATGTACTGTGCTGCCACAGGCCCACCAACAGAGCCAACTGGTCATGGACTGAAATCTCAAAAACTGTGAGAGAAATCTTTCCTCTTTATAAGTTGGTTATCTCAGGCATTTTGTTACAGTAATAAAAATATGCCTGACACACACCAATTCCTTGTTTCTAAGGTGTATGTAAACACATATACAGGGAGGCATGTGCAAGGATGTTCCTTGCAACATTGCTTACAATGGCGAAAAGTTGGAGTCAACCTAAAAACCCATTGTTTGGGGACCTCAAACAACCACAATGTACTGTGTCTATGTAATACAATGCAGCAGTTGAAATTAATGAGGTAAATTTATATTTAACAGATTGGAAGAAAAACTTCTCTACCACTGATTTGTCAGTGGCCTAGGAATTAAGTGACAACAGGCAAATGATTAGGAGAAAAAACTACTATGCAAGCAGGACTACCTCAAAGAGAGTAATTTAGGAGTAAAGAAACATCAGCTTAATAAAAGCAGAGGAATTTAGGACTTCAAAGGATGAAAGATTTTGATTGAGGTTGGTTTACACACATTTTTTTTTTTTTGAATGTCCTTGTGCTCAAGGTTAGTGACTTCCTAACTGGAGACCTTCCTGGGGAGGGGCAGGTTAGGGTGGCAGATTCCAGTAAAACTCAGCTTTCACCAGATAAGAGAATTACAGATAATATTTCTTTCTGCATCTTCTGTAGGTCAAATGTTTCTTTTTGTAAGTATTCCCTAGGCCCATTTGATGGGCAGTTGGTCTCTTTAGAACTAATATAGAAAAGTCTCAAGACATACCGTAGGGGTGAGGTGGGGATTTCTAAGACAATACATAATGACTATACTTATGTTACAGAAATACAGAAAATAATACTGTAAATGTGGACATACTTATAAGTAGGTTAAAAAGAATCATGGAAAGAACCTTAAAAGCAACACAATCAAAATGACTGTAGGGGTTATTGCTGAGAGGAGTAGAAAAATAAACCAGGATCAATGGTATTGGCCATGGGGACCTTTGTTTTAATTATAAGGTTTAAATGTTTCTCAAGTACAAGGTACACATGCATTATTTGTGTAGTTGAAATCAAAATAAAACTCCTTAAGACAAAATGTCCATAAGCTTCTACCCAAAAGGTCAAGAAAACAGGGTTCTGTGCTCCTGGAAAGAGAGGCACTTTATTCCTGTGATATAGGCCCTCCTTCTCTAGTGACCCGGGTTTCTTGAGTGGCCCTATACTTCTCCCTACAGAATACTCTGTAGGATATATGGCCAGATTAAGACTCTTAAAAGCCCCTGAAAAACACTAAAAAGATTATGGTTCTCCTCCCTCCCCTACATTTGGGATTCAAAAGAAAAAAGCACTTATACAGAGTTTTGATTTTTCCTGTATGACTACAGTGATGCTTTTGATATTTGAAAAAATGTTTAATTTCTCAAAAAAGTGTGGCTTAGCTGGGGCTAACCAGGGAATTGATTTTCTGGGTAATTTAGCACTTGGCAATACAATGACAAGAAATGACATCATCAACTTTGGGTCATTTCCCAAAGAGAAGGATAAAAGAATGGAAGGAAAAGATAACAGTTTAATCATTATGAGACTCCTCAAACCAGAACTTTAACAACCTTGCACACAATTAATTTGCTAAACTGCCAGGTGCAAAACTGGGTGTGGCATTTGAGCTACAAAGAATGGTACAGGCTGTGGTTACGGTGGCAACCACTTCTCTCCAAAGGCTCACTCAAAGCAACAAGGACTTGCTGGGTCTTGCCCCTGCAGCAGTGGTTCCTGGGCTGGTTGCCCAAGGGTACTTCAAGTTAATTCTCTCAGGACTGGGTCTCCAGTGAGGAGATTTCTCTAGCTCTTCAGAGACCTTCAGAACCAAATTCCCTTAGCTTTTTGCTCAGCTGTTCCCCATGTGTGTAGGGAAAGGGAAGAGTACTGTTTGTTAAAATTTTGCATTGATGTTCCCCATTTATTAAAATTACTTTCATAAAGATGAAAAGTCAGTTTTTCCAACCTCATTAAGGGAATTGGGTGGTCTTCATAACTTACTAGGTATTCCTGGTCCCACATTATTCTGGCCAGTTTTTTAACTTCCTGATGCTGGGGGGAAATATTCTTCCCTGAATTCCCCCTAGACTATACTTAAAGTTGTGGTACACTATCCAGCAAATGGTTATATATATATGATTTAAGTGGATCATACATTAATTTATGAAATGACTTACTTCCAACTCAAAGAGAATCTCAGGAAAGGCACCTTTTTAAAAAAAATAAATATTTATTTTTTTAGTTAGGTGGACACAATATCTTTATTTTATTTTTATGTGGTACTGAGGATTGAACCCAGTACCTCAGGAAGGTGAGGCAAAAGCTCTCCCTCTGAGCCACAATCCCAGCCCTGGAAAGGTACCTTCTTGATCTATGTATACCATCTGCACCCAGAGGATTTGGAGCCTCATCTCTAGCGATACCTGGCCAGCCAATTTAGGTCAGTCTGAGGGTCTGTGGACAGCCTGCCTTCTTGTGTCATCATTATTAAGCTAATATGTGTTATGTTATGGTTCAGATGTGAGATATCCCTGAAAAGCTCATGGGTGAGATAATGCAAGAGGGTTTAGAGGTGAAATGATTGGGCTACAGAGTCTTAACTTAATCAGTGCATTAATCCTCTGATAGGAATTAACTGGGTGGTAACTATAGGCAGGTATGGTATGGCTGGAGGAGTTGGGTCCCTGGGGGAGTGTCTTTGGAGTATATATTTTCTCCTTGTTGAGCCAGGTTGTCTCTCTGCTTTGTATGTCCATATTCCCAGCTGCTTTCCATCGTGATGTTCTACCTCACCTCGCACCTCAAGGAATAGAGCTGGATATTTATGGAGCAAGACCTCTGAAACCATGAGCCCCTAAATAAACTTTTACACCTCTAATTTGTTCTTGTCAGGTCTATTGACACGATGATCAAACAAAAACAAAAACAAAAACTGACTGACTAGGTTGATGGGTAAGTATAAATCCCAAGACAAAATTCAGTTTTGCACAGAATAGCAATCTTCACTCCTTTTAAGTCTTCCACAACTGAATTCTGCTTTGAAGGAAAGGTCAGGAAGAAATTTTTTGTTTCTTTTTTTTTAAACCCTCATTTCCTCTGGCAATCTGCTTGGGGGATATGAACGAACCTCCTGGGTTAATAGGACAGTGGTTTCTTTTTTGTATTCCACTCACTTTCCCTTCCCTGTCCAGGACCTAGGCTCTAGTGATTCTCTTTCAGGAGGCAAGTAAGAGACTCCTGAAAGAACCACAGACATCACTTTCCTTCTGAGTCAAGACAGAAAGGCCCCCACAGGGCTCCCAGGGATGCTACAGAAATTGCTTCATGTCTCAATTCCCCAGGGAGGGAGCGAGCCTTGGGGTTTGTTCAATTGCGCAGTTTACTTCTGTAAGCAGCCATAGGTTCTCTTATCCAGCTATGTTTGGCTTTGTTTGCCTTCCATGGGAACACAACTGCCTTGCCTTCCTTTTCTCAGTTCTCAACTTATAAGAACTTGTCACCAAAAACCTGAGTCCTAGATAATGACCTGGGTATGATTCAGGTTTGTAAATATCAAGGGGAAAAAAAAGGCCCATGAAGAGGTGTGACCCCACTCATTCTTGATCATGTTCCCATCTCACCAAATTGTTTTTACCTTCATTTATTTGGCTTCTCTACCCAGCTTAGAATACTCCTCAATCCTTTTCAAATTTGCCTGATTTTTAAAATTTTGGCTTACCATCTTTCCTAACGTCTCCAGGTCCCACTGCCCCTTCTCTTTGCTGAAACTCATAACAATTGTAGTTTGCACCACTCAATTGAGCAAATGAGATTTAATTGGCTCCTGACTTGTGTATTACTTGTAAATTGTTACCGGTTTCAGTTTCTTAAGGAGATAGTTCCTAAGAGTAATGATAATAATAGCAGCAGCAGCAAACATGTGTTGACTCTATGCCAGGTAGTGCTCCAAAAGTGGAAATATTAACTTATTTTATTCCAGAATATGCTACTAAGGTAGGTACTATTGTATCATCACCTCATTTTTTACAAAAAAAAAGGCATATAACTGTTAAGCTGCCAAGGTTACATAATTAGTAAGAGAGTCAGGATTTTATCGGGATATTTTGCCCATAAGGCTCCAAAAGATGTCTTTTATACTATATCCTAAATCCCATTTAATCCTAATCCTGTGAATTAGATTTAACATCCCTATTTCCAGATGAAAAAACTAAATTTTCTGAGGTCAAGAACCTGGTGTAGAACTGAGATTCAGATCTAGGTTTGACTAATGCTATCCTTTCCTCACCAAATGTAATACTCAGCTCAATCATCACATCTCTCTCTCTCTCTTTTTTAAAAAAATTTTTTTTTTGTAGTTGTAGATGGACAGAATGCCTTTATTTGTTTATTTTTCTGTGGTGCTGAGGATCGAACCCAGTGCCACGCGCATGCTAGGCAAGCACTCTACCACTAAGCAACAGCTCCAACCTCTCTTTTTTTCCATGATATTGGGAATTAGAACCCAGAGCCTTGCCCGTGCTAGGCAAGCACTCTACTACTGAACTACATTCCCAACCCTCATCACATCTCTTAATGCTTATTCATTACATGCACATTTGTAGAGTAAGTTGGAACATAGCACAAGGTAAAAGGGGACAGAAAAATGTATAATATATGGTACCTGCCCTTAAGGAGTTCATAGCCCTGTAAAGACAGATGTGAAGACAAGGAGGTCTACTAAATATAGCTACTGAGATGGCAGTTAAGGAAGTTCAGCAAGCACAAAGTTTAAGTGCTTAGAGGTGTCTGGGACTGACACATAGAGAAGTGGACTCAGAATTTACAATTTGTTATACAAACAAAAATCTTCACTATAGGAAATGTAAATCTAAATACAATGAGCCAGAACATAGGCATTTTTATAAGCACATTTTTTTTTGAAGGATCTAGCAGGTAGAAAACAAAAATAAAAGAAAGTAGGGCTGGGGATGTGGCTCAAGCGGTAGCGCGCTTGCCTCGCATGCAAGCGGCCCGGGTTCGATCCTCAGCACCACATACCAACAAAGATGTTGTGTCCGCCAAGAACTAAAAAATAAATATTAAAAATTCTCTCTCTCTCTCCTCTCTCACTCTCTCTTAAAAAAAAAAAAAAAGAAAGTAGCCCTGAACTTTCTTCCTGTCCATGCACTTGTGCAAGTCCTCTGCCCTTTCTACCCAGATGTTTTCTTATTACTGACAAAATTCTAAAATAGCTTCCACCAGAACTTACAAACCAGCCATTCTAAGATCTATGCCAATTCTTAGCCATGTTTCTAAAAATAGAATAAAAATCACATATGATTCCCAAATTTCTACTTCTTTAATATAGAAACTGTGTGATAACATTAAAGGAATGAGATTTTAAAAAATATTTCATCCTAAAATTCTTTTAAACTAACAGTTTTATCTTCTTTCACTTGAACAATCAAATTCATATTTCTCCCTTTTGTCTCTCCCCCACTTGTATCCTGTGAATCAACAGAACTTAAATCCCTCACACCACCAGAAAACCAAAACCAGTCAAGAGTAGGTGAAAGAAAAACAAAAGCTCTAATTACAGGTCTTAGTGAATAAATGATGCAAATATGCATATTTTACTATCTACTCATGTGCAGCTTTAGTAATTTATTCTGATAATTTATGTACTGAACTTTTAAGTTCTGTTAGCTGGCACCCTTATCTGACAGGCAGCAGGCCTAAGCAGATTTCTTTGCAATAAAGGCTAGCTCAATGTGACATACAGCTTGATGTTATGTGAGACAATTAGGGTCATCCCCATGTAAGGGCAAATTGACCATACTTAGATAAAATTGTTATTTCTCAAATTTTGAAGTTTAAAACTATACACCCTATAATTAGAGTTAAGCACAAGCTAATTATGTTCTTTTTTTTTTTTTATTCTTTAATGTACTCATTTATTCGATTTCTCTTGCTATCAGTTCTGTTACATTGACATTAACACCTTTATTTTCCCCAAAAATGATACCCAACAGACTACCATAATTAAACCCAATATGCTAGAAAATGTTAAGCAGCAAAATAAAACAAATGTTCCCAATGGGATATGCCAGCATCCCTTAAATTCATCATTTAAATTATACATTTCTAAGAACTACTGCATTAGCAACACAAAGTATATTGTATGTTCAACAAGTTTTACTTATTGAAGTTTGGTATGCACAGATCTTGACTTTTCCTATTAAAATATCCAATTGGCAGGCATCGTAGGCATTCTTTATTAAATACAGTGAGGCAGCTGCTTTGATTTTTTTTCCCATGCAAAGTCCTGTCACAGTATTATTAGTATGTTTACACATGTCACAGGTACACTGAAGACAGGAGGGAATGGGGCTTGGACTTCCTTGAAGCTAGATCCACATAGCCTTCTGAATGGCTCAGCCAAGAACCTGCTCAACTATCCCAACATACGGAATTGTTCTTACATTTCTTTCTATAGTGACGAAGTTTTACAAACAGACTGGAATGGATTTCAACAATTCCCTCGTAGGAAGGGAGTCTGTCAAGATCAGACAAAACTGCTCAACCCAAATGATATGATAAATTCTGATGTCTTTTCATTATATTTCAAGCTTAACATTACTAAATCCAACAGTAAATGCACAAAAGACAAAACCACCAACAAGGGAAGCAGCAAAAGGGTTATAGAACAAACTCCTATACTTAAAAAAAAAATGTAAATAATAGGGGAGAAAGAACAATTTGGAGAAAACCCTGCACTCCTGACAATATAAACATCGTCTATATACTAGTAAGTTGTTTTGTCTAGCAATCAATAGACTTATATAATCAAGAAGTGTCTAGACATTAAAAATATGCCATGCACATCGCTTAAGTATTATATACATTCAAAATAATAATAGGCGGCAAAAGGCATTTATATATAACTTTAAATTTCAATCTGCCAAATTATTCTAAGTGGTTAACTTGTATCTAAAAACTTGAAAGAGTAAGATTGGGCTAGTTGAGAGAGTCAATGTTGAAACACTACTTAAGGGATTAAAAAGAGTTCACTAAATTTTTTCAGAATAATGCTATCTTATAAGTTATTATGCTAATTATGTTCTATTTAGGTTTTCCCTTCTAAAATATGCCAACACCTTAGCTGTAAAAGTGGAAAGCTAAGAATTGTAAGAAAGCAGATGTCCCCAAAAGGGGTACAGCATCCTGTTCTCTTAGGAAAATATCCAATCATTTCTCAGCTGATCCTAGGATTCTTTCTGTATCCTGGTTCTTTTCACTGGTCTAGATATTTACTGTTCACTTCAGAAAACAATTATTTTCTAACATTTATTTTCCTTTGATATTTATATTCTGTTTTCCAAATTTTCACCCAGGTCTAAAAAAAGAGCTTCAACAATTAATAGCTCCGCATGATGCCAGCTATTTAAGACTTCAGATACTCAGTGTCATCCTTTGTTTTTCACCGCCTTCTTGCATTCATAGGAGAATAGTTAGGATAAGGTTTTTAAAATGCTGTAGTTCTTTTTGAATCATCATTAAAATAAGACTGGGAAAAGAGAGATTATATAAAGGAAAGAGGAGGCCACACTGGTAGAATTCAGGTCTCCACTGATAAAGCTGATAAATCGGAATCAGCGCTTCCAAGAAAGCCAGCCCTGAGAACAAGGCCAAAACCTGCTCATTATCAACATGAATCTACCGAAGTCTGGAGTTACTTTCTGACTAGATTTTTACTTGGCTGGATTCTTTCTACAGACTGAAGCTACAATGCTTATTGCTGAAGTAATTTTGACAAAACCTGATTCAGGCTGAGAATTATTTTGGTCTTTCATTTCCTGAACTTGAAATAGTTTAAATCTAGAATCACCAAAGTAGAAAACCTTGTAGTGGAGTAATGGAGTCTCTGGGATCTTTAGTTCTCTTCCTAGGTCCTTTCTTCATGCTTGCATTGTCTCTTGCAAAAATTTACAAAAAAAAATCTTAGTTTCACAAAATATAAAAAATAATATACTTTCAGGTAAGAGAGTGATTTATTCTCATACTTTCTGAGAGGGAATACAAATTTATATAACCTTTCTGAACAGCAATTGGGCAATGTTTATCAAAATCTTAAAAACCATATATTCCACTTCCAGGAATTTATTCATGGAAAGTAAACTCTTTTCATAGTTCTCTCCATTATCTCTGTACATAAGGTTGATGGGTCATTTCATAGTTCTTGTTTGTTTCTAAATTTTTACAGTAGACTATAATAAAATATATTCCTTTTACAATAAAAAAATCAATAAATATAAAACATATCCTATTCAAAACAACTTTCATTCAAAAGTGGTTAGTATTAAGTGTGGAGACCATCTTTGGCTTTCTTTTTTTCTTTTTTTTTTAGTTATTTTGAAAAACATTAATGGTAAGTTTTTAACAACCTAGGGACTGGGGATTTAATAAACAAAAAAACTCATGCCCACTTTTGTGACTATTACTTTCATAGGATAACTTAAACAGATTCAAACCACACTAAGTGGCCCATGGACCGTTCCTTCATGCTTCCAGACTTTCATGGGCTCTCTAAGTCAGTATTAATATGGTAGCTATAGTTCTTCCTTCTAAGACCATCTGGAGTTCTATTATCTGATGAGATACTCTCCTCCATTTTATAGCAGGAGAAATTATCTAATGTGTCCTTGATCACATGGTGGTAGCCTGGGGATCAGAAAACAGGTTTTAATAGTGTTGTTTTATTTTTATTTTTTATTTTGCCAAACCACATGTCTTTTCTGAATCTACTTAAAGTACTGTTTCAAGATGTTTTCTGAGGGGCCCATAGGGGCTACATTTAAAACCTCTGGTCATTGTTTGCTAACTGCTGGGATGGTTTCAATCAGGAAGAAGCCAATATTTTCAGTTTGAGTGCTGGAAAAGCTCTTAAAATGTCTCTAAACGATTTAAGAGAAGCTCCTTAACAGAAAAGGATTTATGCTTGTCCTAGAATAAACTCATTAGAACTGACATATGCTGCAACCACAGACCAAGAGAACCACATTTTTTGAACACATTATATCCCAAAATCAAATGAGATTTCCAAATATCATCAGTATTAAATGACAAAGCTGTTCAAAAAGGGCTACAGCCTCAATATGCTGGTTGACATGCTCCTTCACCTGGAATATTCTTTATGTTTGATAACGTATTATGGTTTAGATATTAAATGTCCCCTAAATTCATGTGTTGAAGGCTTGATCGCCAGCCCTTGGTGCTATAGGAAGGCAGTGGAACCTTTAGGAGGTGGACCTAGTGAAAGGAAGTTAAATTATGGAGTACGCACCCCTGTTCTATCCGGCTTTTCTCTTTGCTTCCTGGCCATAATGACATGAGCAGCTTTGCTCCAACATATGCTTCTCACCTTGAATATTCTGCCTCACCACAGGGCCAAAAATAATGGTGCCAAGCAACCATGGACCTTTGAAATCATGAGCCAAAATAAGTCTTTCTTTTTTTTTTTTTTTTTTTGGTGGTGCTGGGGATTGAACTTGTGCTGGCCTTGTGCATGTGAGGCAAGCACTCTACCAACTGAGCTATACCCCCAGCCCCTTCTTTCCTCCTTTTGACTATCTCAGGTATTTCTGTCTCAGTGATAGAAAGTTGACTAACCCCCTTTTCTACTAGGACCTACTTTTTATTATACTAGTTTTTCTTGAAGACATGTTCTGGAGGAGGTTTTGTTTGATAAGTCAGGTAAATTTTTCTGAGGTAAAAGACTTCTAAGCAGACATTTTCCCCTCCTCACAATCCCAACTTGAGTCAAGAAAAGGAAGGGAGTCCCTTTGTTTGGAGGCCAATTTAGTTTTATGCTCCAGAAAGATCCAATTCTCAGTAGCTGAGATCAAACAAAATCCTCCCAAACTTAGGCGGAACTAATTCAATTATCTGCATCAGTTTGAGGAGAATCTCATTAAGGTCAGGTAAATCTCTTCTGGTTCAGGTAGCTTCCTCTAAGCCTTAGCTTAGGACACATGACACTTATTAAAAAATATTTATTTATTTTTTTGTTTTAGGTGGACACAGTATCTTTATTTTATTTTTATGTGGTACTGAGGATCGAACCCAGTGCCTCATGAATGCCAGGTGAGCACTCTACCACTGAGCCCCAGCTCCAGCCCCAGCATGACACTTTGATGAACACTATATTTGCATGACTAAAATGTTTTCTTTCCCCTTTACTAATTCTTGCATGATTTATCATATATAAACTCCTAAAATTTTTCTCAGGAATAACCAAAGGAAGGATTACCAAAGATGACTCCACATAGCCCAATCCTGATTCCAAGTCTCTGAGGGTAAGGCCCTAAAAGCCTGTTTTTTCTTTTTGTTTTTATTTGTTTTTGTGTGGTGGTAGTGGTACTGAGGATAGAACCCAAGGCTTTACAAGATAAACAAGTGTCCTACCACTGAGCTACATCCCCAGTACCCCCATCTTTAAAATAGTTTAATCTATGCTTTCAAAAAATACACCTTGTAGTTCTTCTGCTTGCTGAAGTATGAGAACCTTTACACCAGAACAACTATAAGAGTGAATGAAAGGGAGTGAAAGAAATCCTGACAAGCAAAAGTAGGCAAGATTTGACTTTTAAGGATTTAATATCAATAGGGGAACAAGATTTTAAAAAGGTCAGTAGGGAAGGATTGTGAATATTGTTTCAATAACTCCAAGTCTTTCCTACATCAACTTCAGTTAGGCTGGTTGCATCAGTGTGCTGATAGTTTCTTCTACCTCTGAGAGCTTCTTCAAGATTTGGTTGACTTTGATCTCATCAAACTCCAAACACAGAAATTCAGATTCCTGTAAAACACAAAAGGATGTTTTAGAAGAGATCCCTAAGATAGCTAAAGTTTTTCATCTGGCAAGCTCCAGAGTCCCAATGCAGCAAGTCCAGCTCAGGTCTTCATACCTAAGTGATATATTACCCCATAAAGCAAATCCATATTATACTCTAAATGAAATTGCTTGTATGATGGTGTTTCATAAAATGTAAAGAGATATACAGATCTCAGGTACTCTCATTATGAGGACTATAAAAATTTCTTCCCATTTGTCATCTAATGTCATCCTATAATAATTTTAAGTAATTACTCAAATATTGCTATTTTACAGATGAGAACTCTAGGGTACAAAAAAGTTAACCTATATCCAAACAAATTAGAAAATGGCAGATTGGGATTATGAACTCCCAGTGTTGGGTGACTCCAAAATCCATGCTATCTCCACAGCACCCTGTAGACTAACAATGAAAGAAGGATTTTGATTTGCAAGTTTGTCTGGGTTAACTCAGATTTAGTGGTTAAGCCAGAAATTGTTACAAATTTCCTTGGGAAACATTAGTCAGACAATTAAAATACCCAGATATTGAAACAGCAACAAATATTTCTCGGGTCTTTCCACTTACTACAAGATATCTCTCCTAAGGTTCCCCAAATAAATTCCCTTCAATCAATGTTAGGATTACTAAATAAATCATATATATATATATATACTTGTCCGATATACATGGCAGAATTTTCATGTATATTGGACAAATCCTAGGTCTGCAATGTTTTGAGAGAAAGGGGAAAATTACATGTATCCAAGAATGACAATATTCAAGATCCTTAAGAAAAATAATCCACTAATTTTACAGTAGTAAGAATCCAACAAGATCATATAACCCAATTGCTTTGTTTTCTAGATAATGAAATTAACATTCTGAGCAAATTAAATAACATGCCGAATCACTCTGTTTGTTATTGCAGAGTCACCAGTTAATGCTCTCTTCTCTACATTTTCTTCTTTATATATTAAAGGAGATCAGAATATGTCATCCCAAAATATGTCACTTTGGAATATGAATTATTTTGTCAACTAAGAATCAACAAGTGGAGAAAGTCTTCTTAAAGTTTCCTTTATCTGAATAAAAAAGCAGAAACTTCTGAGAAATGAAGACTGCCTTATATAAATCCCTCCTTTGATGGAGTTTTATGGAAATAAAGAAGATGGAAAGTTGGCACCAAGATGAGTCTGCATAAAACAGGCTCATTAGCTGGACCTGAGGGTAATCCCAGCTACTGAGGAGGCCATGGCATAAGAAATAAAGTTCAAGGCCAGCCTGGGTAACCATCAGAGACTCTGACTAATAAAAGAAGAGAGGAAAAGAACTGGGAGTATAGCTCAGTGGTAGAGAACTTGATAGTGTGTGCAAGGCCCTGGGTTCAATTTCTACTGCAAACAACAACAGACAAGCTTTACTAAAAACCCTAATCTACCATTAGTTCCCCCATATAGTTATCTTCCCATAATTTAGTACCCCTAGTCACTTCATAATTTATCACCCTTTTATTAAGATGGTATATAAGATTTCAAGTCTAACTGCCTCTTTGGATTTTTAAATATATATTTTTTTCCTGTATAGCCCTTGTGAATATTGAATATATCAACATCAGTAAAAATTGTAACTTTTTCTCCTGTTGATATTTTCTCAGTTTAATTTATAGCTTTCATGCAAAAAACCAGGAAGGTGGAGGAAAAGCTTCTGTCCTACAATACCACAGCACTTCCCACTCCTATCCCCAAATGGGCTGGTAACCAACAAATCTCTTCACCGCCTAAATCCTTAATGTTTTAGATCAAACTCATTTCCTACCAGGATCTGAAAGTATAATTATTATTAGTCTATAGAATAACTGAAGGTGGCTATTAAGCAAATGTTTGGTTCTTTCCATCTATATACTAAATAACTTCTTTGTGTATAACTTCCATTTAAATGATCTTATCTAGGCCCTATAAGCTATACCTGAATCTTCTGCAAAACAATAAAATTATAAAATAAAAAGATAAAATAATAAAATTAGAAAATAAAAAGACATGGCATTAAATACTTAAGTGGAAACATTTAGAACAAATTCAACTGAACAAAAATTCTATAATTTTCTATGCTGTTACTATTTCTCACTTAAAATTTCACAAAGCTGTAATTAATTTATTGATCTCATTTATCAATATAATACAAATTTGGCAAGTTCTAATGTATTGTGTTTTCTTTTAAAAATGATAAAACTGGTGAAGTAGGCTACCAATTTCATTTCAAAGCATCTCTGTGCTTGCCAAGTAGACAAAATGAGCAAAGTTAACCCTCCCAAACTATATATATATATATATATATATATATATATATATGGAGAAGTTATTGAAATTAAATGGTGGCAGACATGTCCAGGGAATATTGCAGGGATTTGACCCCATTATGAATCTTGTGATAGATAAATATGGAGATGGCAACTAGTGGGCAACTGAACAATATTGGAATGATGGTAATATGAGGAAATAGTATCATGTTAGAATCCTTGGAATGGGTATAAATAATGGCTGTTCAGCAGAGAAATACATGTCCTCTCTCCAAACAGCCTATTTAACTAAGACATAAAAATCAGGTCATATACATTTTCATGTTAAACTTTTTATTAAATAAACTTTTAATAGTTAGAAAAAAAGAGATAAAGTTGGGGGAAAGAAGGTGTCAGTAGGAAACAGTACCTTAGAAAACCAGTACTAATTAAAGAGATTCATGTAAAAAAGCTGGCTAGGTTTTATAAGACTCATTTGCAAAATTTTCTTTTGGTTTCATCAGTTGTTATAGAGACTACTTACTGAACATAAACTCTGGCCATAAAGCCTGTTGTCTGGCCTGTCTTTTCATAAATTTAAATAACTCTCCGACTTACAGGTATGCAATCTGTATATTCTGTGTTTAACAACTAAGAGACAAAGAACATGGAAGTAGAGGTTAAAATTGGCACTGGCTTCTTGAGATACAATTTTATAATAAATAAGATTTCCAGTAGTTCTGAAATTGCCCATCAGAGAAATTCAGAACATCTTGATAAGTAAACTTGTATTCTCCACTCATTTCACAGTTACTGGGGTTTTCTCAGAATTATCATTGATACTGCTCCTTAACTCCTTCATGATACCTTGAATCCCAAAAATAGCTCCTCTGCAGCAAAGATATCCAAGTTCCTAAGTAACCATTTATTGAAAATTAAAATTTTATAGTTCCCTGAAAACTGTGCTGATTATTCTCCATTTGTCCTATCATATCCATTCTCTACCATTCTGTGCCTTGTTTCATGTCCTGTGAAGCTGTTTTCTGAAGGCACCGTCACTCTTTTGGTCTCTAGCTGGGTTTAGGCAAGAAGAGAGAGAGGTCATAAACTTTTATTCCCTAACCCCCAACTCCTCTTCTTCTACCATTTTCAACATTGTCTATGTAGGGATATTATTTCTTATTTTCCTACTTTACTTACTGACCTCAATTACTCCATCTGATTCACATAGAGCGGAGTCTCTTCAAGTACAGTATAATGGAATACAAAACCCAAAGAGGAGGAGAAGAAGGATTTTTTCATGCCTAAATTGATAAGCCTTTTCAAGTGATTCCCCTTTCATGGGGAATATGTACAAGACCCCCCAGTGGATGCATAAAATCACAGATGGTAGTAAAACCTAAATACACCATGCTTTTTTCCTTTACATATGCAAGCTAACTTACTGCCTTTTACATCTTAATGAAGCACTTATGTTACACTATGGCTGTAATTTTTCTAGTATGAGGTGTGACAATAAAACTAGCATGAATTTCTTTTTCTTTCTTTATTACTTCATGGATAGAAAATTTTATTCTCACTGTGGACTTCCATAACCTCAACATATAATTTCTCTTATTGATAACTTCTCATTTGTTATTTTATTATTATTTTTAACTGACACATAAACAAATTATATATATTTACGGGGTAACGTGATATTTTGTTACATGTATATATTGTGTGGTGTTTAAATTGGATTATACATATCTATTTCCTCAAACATTTATAATTTCTTTATGGTAAAAACATTGAAAATCCTTTCTTCTGGCCTTCTGAAATATAAAAAATATCATCTCTAGTCATTCAACTGTGCAATAATATACCAGAATGTCTTATGCCTATCTAAGTATAATTTAGTACCTATTGATCAAACTCTCCATCTTTCCTTCTCCAATATTCTCTGCAGTCTCTGGTAACTACCATTCTATTCTCAAATTCTGTGAGATCGACTTTTTTTTTTTTTGGTGCTGATAATTGAACCCAGAACCTTACACATATTAAGCACACATTATCACTGAACTATAATAAACATTTTATTTTTATTTTTTAGTTTAAGGTGAACACAATATCTCCATTTTATTTTTATGTGGCGCTGAGAATCGAACCCAGTGCCTCATGCATGCTAGGCAAGCACGCTACCACTTGAGCCACATCCCCAGCCTGAAATAAACATTCTTAAAATATTTTTGTAGTTGTAGATGGACAACACACCTTTATAATATTTGTTTATTTATTTTTTTACATGTGCTACGCAAATGCTCTACCACTGAGCCACAACACCAGCCCTGAGATAAACATTTTAATATTCAATATGAGTGAGATCACATAGCACCTGTTTGTGCCTGACTTATTTCATTTAACATAATGTCCTCCTGTTCCATACATGTTGTTGCATATGACAGGATTTCATTCTTCGCTATAGCTGCATAGTATTCCATGGCATGTGTGTGTGTGTGTGTATGTGTGTGTGTATATACACACACACACACATATACATACATACATACCACTTTTTAAAAATCCATTCATCTATCAATGAACACTTGTCTTCATTTCTGGTTATTCAAATAGTACAAAATAAACATGGGAATAAAGATGTCTCTTTTGACATACTGATTTCATTTTCCTTTGGTATATACCTAATAGTGGGATTTCTGGATTTTATGGTAGATCTAGTATTAATTTTTTGAGGAACCTCCACAGAGTTTTCCATAACAACTGCACTAATTTATAATTCCCCCATAGTGTGAAAGTGTTCCCTTTTCTCCACATTCTTACCAGCACTAGTTATCATTTGTCTTTTTTTATCATAGTCATTCTGATTGATATGAGATAATATCTCATTGTGGTTTTGGTTTGCATTTTTCTGATAATTAGTAATGTTAAACATTTTTTTCAAATATCTGTTGGCCATTTCCATGTCTACTTTTGAGAAAACGTCTATTGCCCACTTTTTAATCAGGCTATTTATTTTTACTATTCAGTGGTTTGAGTTCCCTATATATTCTAGATATAACCTCTTATCAGAAGTATAGTTGACAAATATTTTTCTCCAGTATTGTTCTCTCTTCACTATGTTGATTTTTTTTCCTTTGTAGAGAAGAAACTTTTTAGTTTGATACATTTGTTTTATTTTTACTTTTGTTTCCTGTAGTCTTGACATCTTGTTCAAAAAATTCTCAAACATTCCAATGTTCTGAAATGTTTCTCCTATGTTTTCTTTGTTTTGTTTTTAATGGTACTGGGGATTGAATTCAGGGTCTCATACATGCTAAGCAAACATTCTACCACTGAGCTGTATCCCTGGCTGCTTCTAGTATATTTATTTAATTAATTTATTTTTGGCACCAGGGATTGAACCCAGGGATTGGTACCAGGACTGAACCACTGAGCCACATCTCTAGCCCATTTTTATTTTTAAATTTTGAAACATGGTCTCACAAAGTTGCTTAGGACCTTGCTAAGTTACTGAGGCTGGCTCTCAACTTGCAATCCTTCCTGCCTCAGCACCACCCCCAGTCCCACATTTATTTATTTTTGATACTGGGAATTGAATGCAAAGGTGCTTTGCTACTGAGCTGCATCCCCAGACTCTCCCCACCTTTTAAATCTTTTTGCTTTGAGACAAGGTCTTGCTAAGTTGCCCAGGCTAGGCTCAAACTTGCCATCCTCCTGCCTAAGTTTCCAGGTTGCTGGAATTACAGGTGTGCCACCATGCCTGGTTCTTCTAGAAGTATTTTAAGTATTTTCAGGTCTCACATTTAAATTTTTAATCCATTTCGAGTTGATTTTTTGGCATCTGATGAAAGACAGGTCCAGCTCATTCTTCTACACGTGAATATTCAATTTTCTCAGCACTATTTATTGGAAGACTGTCCTTTCTGCAAGGCATGTTCTTAGCACTTTTGTCAAACATCAATTGGCTGCGGTGGTGTACACCTGTAATCTCAATGGCTTGGGAGGCTGAGGCAGGAGGATTGTGAGTTCAAAGCCAGCTTCAGCAATTTAGCAAGGCTCTTAGCAAGACCTTGTCTCTAAATAAAACATAAAAAAGGACTGGGGATGTAGCCCAGTGGTTAAACAATCTTAGGTTCAATCCTCAGTATATAAAAAAAATCAATTGGTTGTAGATGCATGAGTTACTTCTAGGCTCTCTCCTCAGATCCACAGGTCTATATATCCTTTTTGTAAAGGCAGTATAATGCTGTTTTGATTACTACAGTCTTGTAGTATATTTTGAGGTCAAGTAGTATAATCCCTCTTGCTCTGTGTGTGTGTGTGTGTGTGTGTGTGTAGCAGCCACTGGGACTGAACCTAGGGGCTTATGCATATTAGGCATATTCACCACTGAGCTACGTCCCAGATTTTTATTTTTAGTATGTATATATGTATTTATTTATTTATAGACAACAGGTCTTGGTAAGTTGCTTAGACTGGCCTCAAACTTGGCAATCCTTCTGTCTCCATCTCCTAAGTAGCTGGGAGTACAGCCATGTGCCTCTGTCTGGTTTCTCTTGCTTTATTCTTTTTGGTCAAAGTAGCATTAGAGTTTTGTGGTTACACACAATTTTTAGAATTGTTTTTTTCTAGTTCTATGAAAAAATGTCGTTGGTATTTTTATAAGGATTGAACTGAATCTATCAATTGCTTTGGGTAATTGGAACATTTTAACAATACTGTTTCTTCCAATCCATGAACATAGTATGTTTTTTCATATGAGTGTGTATTTGAGGCTACTATAAATGGAGACTATTTTCTTGATTTATAGTTAATTTGATATTGGTGTATAAAAAGGCCACTGATTTTTGTATGTTGATTTTGTATCCTGCAACTTTGCTCAATTTGTCTATTAATTCTAATAGTTTTTGGTAAAGTCTATGGGGTTTTCTAAATATAAGACCATGTCATCAACAGTTATAATTTGACTTCCTCTTTTCTAGTTTGGATCCCTTTTCTTTCTCTTGATTGGTGGCTCTGGTTAGGACTTCTAGTACAATGCTGGGCATCTCTGTCTCAGAGCTTAGAGATTAATCTTTTTTTCCATTCAATATGATATCAACTAGCTTATTATATATGGCCTCTATTATTTGAAGACATGTTCACTCTACTTAATTTATTCAGTTGTTGTCATAAGGCATTATTGAATTTTATCAAATGCCTTAGATTCTGCAGCTACTGAAATCATCATATGCTTTTTGTCCTTCATTCTGTTGGTGTATTTAATTATGCTTACTGATTTCTGTATGTTGAAACATTCTTATATCCCTGGGATGCATTCTACCTGAACAACTTTTTTTTTTTTTTTTGAGGCGGGGGTGGGGGGATGGCAGGAGAGTGTGCTGGGAATTGTCTGGAACATGCTAAGCACAACCTCTACCAGTGAGCTACACCCCTAGCACAAAGGTGAATAATCTCTGTTTAATGTGTCCTAGATTTAGTTTGTTATTATTTTGTGGAGGGTTTTTCCCTTCATGTTTATCAAGGATATTGGCTTAACAAGCTTTCTTTTTTGTTGTGTCCTTGTCTAGTTTTGGTATCAGGGTAATGCTAACCTCACACAATAAGTCTGGAAGAATTCCTTCTTCAATTTTTAGAATAATCTAAGAGGAACTGGTATTAGGTCTTCAAATTTGGTAAAACTCAGCAGCAAAGTCATCTGATCCTGGGCTTTTCTTTTATGGGCAACTTTTTATTACTGATTCAATCACATTAAGTGTTATTGATCTGGTTTTCTATTTCTTCGTGATTCAATCTTGGTGAGGTTTATGTGTCCAGGAATTTGTCCATTTCCTCTAGGTTATCAAACTTGGTGGCTATTATGGTTGGCATATAAGGTATTCCCCCAAAGCTCATGAGTGAGACAATGCAAGAAAATTTATAGGTGAAATGACTGGGTCTATGAGAGCCTTAACCTATCAATATCCTAATCTACTTGAAGGTTAACTGGGTGGTAACTGTAGACAGGTAAGGTGTGCCTGGGGGAGGTAGGTCACTGGATCTGACTATATCACAGCAATCCTGCAAAAGGTTTTATAGAAAGAGATTAGAATTATTGGGAGAAACTTGAACTGTTACTTCACACAACTATTTTTGAAAATTAAGCCAGAAAGACCTTTTATTTGAAATATTTTCCTCCCTTCAATGAAAAGGACTACATTATGTCTTTGAAACATAAACACTTTTGACTAGCAGTAATGCAGTCCATAACACTTTTAAATTAAGTAAATATCAGGAGATTTGGCCAAGTGAATTGCTCAGTGGTAGAGGGCCTTGGTTTAATCCTCAGCACTAATAAGAACAACAACAACAACAATGATGACAATGATGATATCAGATTTTTTTTTTCTCCCAGAAAGAATGCACTCAAGTAACCTGCCGTAAAGCTCATGGTTTACACATTAAGAGGGGGTTGGGGGTAGAGGCTGTACAGGGGGGAACAAAACATAAAAGGAGGAAAGTACCAAACGCAAATCCCTTTCCTTACCCAGTAGCCCCTATCAGATGCACACACATATCCATAGTGAAATAAGTTCAGTTACTCAGATCCCTTGATTCATACCCTCCCTGTCCTTCTAATTACCCATTCACTAAGGCTGCTAGGCATTAGGAAAATCTAGGGACCTTACAAAAGGGAAATTAGCAAGATAAACTCAAAAAAATGTCTAAGCTTTCCATTGCTATAACACATACCACAGATAATCAACTTATTTTTTTTTAAAAAAAGGTTTGTTTTGGTTCACAGTTTGGAGGTTTCAGGCCATGATGGATTGGTGCTTCTGCTTTGGGCCCAGGATGGCATAGTATCTTAGTGTAGAAGTGCTTGGAGGTAGTGCGGGCCTATTCACTTCACACAGGGAAGTGAGACAGAAGCAGGTAGATGGTCCCACTATCTTACTCAAGGGCATACCTGCAATGATCAGAGGACATCCCACTAGTCTTCACTTTTAAACTTTCCATCATCTCTCAACAGTGCCAAGATGGGGACTGGTCTTTTAAATAGAAGGACCTTTGGCGGACAAATCAGATCCAAACTATAGAAAAACAAGGCTGACTTTATACATACACACCCACAACCACCTACAACTTACCCGCAAAATACACATCCTTTTGCTCCTGTGTTTTCACTTTTATCTATAGGCTTGGGGCTGTGAGCTAACAAGGCAATGAAACTGCAAGAACACTGTCAACTCTAAGTTGTTTTAATTTCTAAAAAAGAAAAAAAATGGGGGGCTAGGGTTGTGGCTCAGCAGTAGAACATTTGCCTAGCATATGTGAGGCACTGGGTTCATCCTTAGCATCACATAAAAATAAATAAAAAAAAACAGAGGAATTGTGTCCATCTACAACTAAAAAAAATTTTTAAAAAATGGAATATGTCAAGATTCTTCTCTAGGTTTAAGATTTCTTAGCTGGAAACAAGCTAGAGACATGATTTAGAAGAAAACTAGACAAGCTTTTCCTGCTGATGTGTGGACAAAAGAAACATGTATTTTGGCTCAGGCAACGCTGACTTATTTCTAAAAGAGAGAAAAATAGTTTTGTTCTTACAAGAATGGGTGGAGTGGACCTATCATTGGATAAATTACATACAGTTAAAGATTAGCAGGGTGCAGTGGTGCATGCCTGTAATCCCAGCAGTTTGGGAGGCTGAGATGGTAGGATCCCAAGTTCAAAGCCAGCCTCAGCAACTGTCTGAAAATAAAATATTTTTTTAAAAGGATGGGGATGTGGCTTGGTGGTTAAGTACCTCTGGGTTCAATGTACCAAATAAAAAGATTAACACTATTATTTTCCCCCAGAGTGTTCAAAACAGCCTGACATGCATTCTACTCCCCATGATAAGTCAGGGAATAATGAAAGATAGACATACCATTGATCATCATTTTACTACAAGAAACCAACCAACCAACCCACCCACCCAGAGATGCCCCAATTATGGAAAGGCCAAAATTTCCAGTTTGATGCAACCCATCTGACTCTTGAGTCTGGTCACTTTTGAATTTGATTAGGGTACATTTAGTAAAATAAAAATTCATTAGGAATACTAAATTTTATGTTGTGTATATTAGCATGAGGATCTAAGTAAACCTTTACAGAAAATTTTAGAAATATTCAACAAAACAAAACAAAACGTAGCCAAGTTATATAAACACTAAAAGCTGAATACCAATGAATCACTCGATAATTTCTATATTTTTTTCAAAATCATACCCCAGTTCATTTTACAACTTCTAATTTTTTTGGGGGGGGCGGGAATTAATGTTTAGCTGTTAAGATTTTCTGTATTTTGAAAACCTTTGGCTGAAAAATATTTTGGTATAAAATTATTTTTAGGTACTCTGGTTTGATCTGCAGGAAGCCACACTAATTTTTGACAATGGACAGAGTACCTAAGGAACAACTATTAAATAGCTGCAAGGCAAACCACATTGAAGGAAGGAGAAATTTCACTTAAATCTTTCAGAAACCAAATGACAAAACTCCTAGAACATTAAAGAAAGAATGTTGGGCCTGGAGTTGTAGCTGAGCAGTAGAGCGCTTGCCTTGTACATATGAGGCACTGCATTTGATTCCCAGCACCACATATAAATAAGCAAAATAAAATAAAGGACCATCAACAACTAAAAAAATAAAAGAAATAAAAAAGAATGTTGCTGATTTTAGATTGAAATTCAAACTGGAACTCATCATCATTCCTAATGAGGTAAATACTAGAGCAAATTCATTTGCAAACAGTCCACAGTATATTTACATGAAAGGAATTGAGATTACCCCTCCCCCACAAATAAAAGTCATCTAGAGTTACCATACTTGAACATCATTAGTGAAGCTGCGCAAACTACGCAACAGCACTTGCTTTCTAAGGGGTTTTTAATAACCTACAGATTAAGATCAGAAACATGGTGTAATACATCTAATATAAAAACAGGAGAGCAATGATGAATGACAAACTTCTTGGCAGGAAGGAAGGCAGAAGTGGTACCAATCAAACCATTTCTGGGATTGTGGGTTTTCTTCAACTAAAGGAAGAACCAACATGCTCTACCAACAGCGCCATCTATTTATTTCCAGCATTCTCAATGTGGTTTAGGTTATTAATGACAGTATCACTAAGCAGAAACAGGCATAGTTTGAAAATAAGAAAGCAACATATCTCTATCCCTTCTCTAGAAGAAACAAATAAAGCTATGTAAGAAAGACAAAGTTTGAAATGATCAAGGACAGAAAGATTTTCAAATTCAGAATATGTTAATTCAGGGAGAAAAGTTTTATATTTTGTTTTTGGTGGGGAATTGGGGTTGTTGGAGATTGATTTTGGGGGTTCCCAACTGCAAAATGTCTTCCAATTTGTACCCCTGTATTAGTTTTCTAGGGCTGTCATAACAAAATACCACAGATTGGATGGCTTACACAACAGAAATTTGTCACCTTTCTGTAGCTTAGATGTCCAAGATCAATTGGCCAATAGATTTGGTTTCTTCTGAGCCTTTTCTTTTTGACTTGTAGATGGTCATCTTGTCATGTGGTTTTTTCCTCTGTGCACAAGCACCTTTGGTGACTTTCTCTTCTCATTAGGACACAACTCATTTAGAACTCAGCACAATGTCCTTTTAACTCAGTAATCTCTTTAAAGAATTTATGTCCAAGAATAATTGTATTTTGTAGTATGGAATGGAATTTCAACATATGAATGGGGGGAACACG
Source organism: Ictidomys tridecemlineatus (assembly GCF_052094955.1). Classification (NCBI taxonomy): domain Eukaryota; kingdom Metazoa; phylum Chordata; class Mammalia; order Rodentia; family Sciuridae; genus Ictidomys; species Ictidomys tridecemlineatus. The sequence continues at coordinate 71,197,919 of NC_135488.1, forward strand.
ATTTAGTCAATAACAACCCCTAGTGCTTAGGGGGTCCTTCACCTATCAAGAATCTGGTATTTGTGGTTGATATGACGAGGACACCAACCTTACACTTCACTTTTAGTTTGCTGCTCATGTTGTACAAAAATCTCTAGTAGTTAGTTCAGAAATAAGAAAAAAAGAATACAAATACAGAAAATCTATTTGCTCATTGGCCAGGTCTGCCATCCCAGTTTGACAGAAGCCATATCTGGCCTCACCCTCACTGAACTTTATTTTGAAATATCATTTAATCTATAGTGCTGCCAGGACAGGGATTAGATAATGGCACAAAGAAATCTCTCCTAATTACATCCTAATTACAGCTCCTTCTTACATCCTATTAAGTGCCTTGCCTACCATGTTGTGTCCTAAAGTCTAGACTTGGGATTTGGCACATATTCTGTGACAGAATAATGTGGGCCTGAGGGAAGGAGAAAGGACTTGTAGTCACACATGAAGTTAGTCAGTTACTTGCCCCTCTAGTAAGAAGTAGCTTACTGCAAACTTCTGGAGGTGGTATGCAGGGGGAAAAGAAGAGAGGAGGTTGCATCTTTATAGTCTAGAGTTGAATTCTGACATAACTTGCTGGGGACTTTGTTAAAATGCAATAATCAGCCCTCACATTAACACAGTGCTTTAGTTTAGAAAGCCCTTGCACATGCATAATCTCATTTGATCCTTATAACGGTTTTGTTAACTAGGAAGAAACAAAGCCAGAAGGTAAGCTTCTCTGATCAATTATAAAAGTGACAAAATTTGCTCATCTGACTCAAAGCAGATCTTCAAGTCATATCTGGCAGAAAGACTGTCAGAAAATGTAAGAGAATTTGCAGGCTTTGATACACTGTGACCCTATTAATGGGAAAAAAATAAGCATCATTTATTTAAAACTGCCCAAAGTCTATAAACTACAATTTAAAAGTTTATTTCTTTGCAAAAGACACAACAAGCAAGCAGGTCCTAACTAGGGAAGAAGTATGATTCTTACTTGGTCATTACCATTCATGCAGTAGACTTTGGAAGTAGTGAAGGGAACAGAGAAGTTTGGAGGTAGATGGGATACAAGGATCGTCTCTGGGCCACTGGGAGAACAGATAAATTTGGAGGTAGATGGGATACAAGGATCATCTCTGGGCCATTGGGAGAAATGAAATGCCACTATTAAAGAAAAATAAGCATGAAAGATAGGAGTTGAGATTGTAGGAAAAGGCTGACAAATCTGAAGACATCAGCAAATTCAAGGAAAGAAAATTATAGTTAAAATAATAAAATATAATAACATTAATAAGTAATGATAATTAACAAGGGCTAATGTATTGAATACATACTAAATATCAAACTTTGTACACACATTATTTCATGTAAGGATAATTTTATCACAAGGAAAGATAATATATAACTTGTTCAAAGCCACACAAGTAGTAAGTGGCAGAGTCAGTTTTAAATCCAAGACTGTCTGGCTTTAGAACCTGAGCACTTAACTATTTGACAAAACTGACTCACATTTATATACAACTTAAACCCCATCACTAATAGTTACTAAGTGCCTACACATGAACGCTATTCTATGATTCAATTAACCTTTTCAAAAAATATATTTTTGTAGTTGTAAATGAACACAATACCTGTATTTGTATTTATTTATTTTATGTGGTGCTAAGGATCAAACCCAGAACCTCACATGTGCTAAGCAAGCGCTGTTCTACTGAGCCACAACCCCAACCAACCCTTGATTCAATTAACTTTTAAGAAAGACTCAAAGGACAGCTGAGTGTTGGGAAACAGATACTCAAAGTCAATCTATAGTGACCAATAAAACCCATTTATAGATAAGCACATCCTGGCTCCATTTGGAAAACAATAGTGTGATGGGGCAGCAATACAGCTTATTAATATGCACATGTACCCAGGTGAGAAACATATTTTATTCTTTTTCAAATATCCATCTTTTAGTTTTAGGTGGACACAATATCTTTATTTTTTACATTTATGTGGCGCTGAGGATGGAATCCAGTGCCGGGTGAGCGTGCCACCACTGAGCCACAACCCCAGCCCCCAGAGAAACACATTTTAAAGAGATTAAGTTTTTACAATGATCTCTTATCTTTTCTCTTTCTGTTGGTATGGAGGTTGAGAGGCAGGGAAGATTCACAAGATAGCTAGCTTCTTATTACATCAGCAGGAGAGCTGAAGCAAGGTTTACCTTTGTTATTCAATGGACCAAAGTGTGATGAAGTTTTGAGAATGAGATTCCTTAAATTAATAGAACCAAATTATCTGCTTACACCCAGGGTTCTCCTATCTTTAATCAGGAGGAATTCCTAATTCTGCCTTCTTGTCTGATCCAAGAATATCAAATTACTCATCTTTTAAAAATCACATCAGAATTTACAGGCACTTTTGGAATGCAAGATGAGTATATTAAATTGTGGATTTAAACCTTTAATATCCTTCATATTGGCCCACATCTATTCCTTAATTGAAGAGTAAGTGATACTGCTGGTTACTGGTGACGAGTTTTGCTTCCTCACATGTTGAAGTTTAACATTAGAAAAGCAAGAAGAAGCAAGCATATAAAGCAGGGTTTATTTTAAAAGGGGTAACATAGGCTTCTCCTGGGAGGGAGAAGCTGGTATCCTGGTATCCCAAGAAGTAAGTGTGTTCTGCCTTTTTTTAATATGTCCTTGGCTTCCTTTGTTCTCCTGTTCTCCTTATCTAGGCCCAGGAAATGGCCCATGTGAGATGGCCAAAAGGCAAGAAGCAGATGGACAGGAGGATGGAGTGATCCAAGCAGGAAACAGCCCTCGACATATTAATTAACAACTTTTATAACTACAAGGGTGGAAGAAGAGGTCTAAAGGAATTAACATTTCAATCCCTTATGGGTGGTTTCCAACTTCCCAGACCCAAACTGGCCTATCTGTCTTTAATTCTGGCTTCATAAGTAGGATTAGGTGAGGCTGAGGTTGTGACTCACCGGTAGAGCGTTCACCTAGCATGTGTGAGGCACTGGGTTCTATCTTCAGCACCACATAAAAATAAATAAATGAAATAAAGGTATTGTGTCCAACTACAGCTTAAAAAAAAAATTTCAAGTGAACTAGGTGGGTGGAATAAAGGGAAAGAGAGCCCTGACACACTCATACATAACATGATCAAGGCTTGACTGACAACCACTAAAATATAAGGAGAATGCAGATAATATGTACACTGATATAAATAAACAAATAATTAGTAAAAACAAATAATTTTTGACTTTGTAGCTTATCCTTTCATTAAAAAGAAAACATTTACCACGTTACTCAAGCTTATATTAATAAATAAGAATATGAATTATATAGGAAAACTACTGTTTGGGAAGACAGTATTAGCCAAAGAACTAATTACTTGGCATAAAAGTAAGGTTATGACCCCAGTGGAAATATAAGAAAAACATCTTGACTAAAAAACGACTTGTGTATTTTCTCTGTGAAATTACTCTTTGTCTTACTAACTTGGTTTGGGAAATTTCTTTGCCAAAGGAGGAAGCATAAATAGAATATGAACCTTAAATCCTTGTTGAACTGCCTCATCAGCTAGGTTTTGCTAGTTTCTGGAGAATTTTAGCCACATTTATAGAAGGTAAGACATCTGACAATTTTTTTGTTGTTGTTGCATAATTTCAAATACACATAAAATATAACAAAAATATGACTCTTTTTTATCCACATTCACCAGTTGTTCAATTATTATTTACATTTTGGTATAGTTGCTTTATCTTCTACTTCTCTCATAGCCACTTGAAAATAAGTGTGGGATGTCATGCTCCTTTATTCCTTTATATATTAAACTTACTTTATTGTAAAATTTTCTAAAGATGAGAACATTATCTTTTATAGCCAGTTATATAATATTGATAAATTGGGGTTGGAATTGTGGCTCAGTGGTAGAGTGCTTGCCTAGCATGTGTGAGGCACTGGGTTCAATCCTCAGCACCACATAAGAGTAAATAAAGGTACTGTGTCAATCTACAAATTAAAAAAAAATCAAAAATATTGATAAATTGAGGTTGAGCATCCATAATCCAAAAATCTGGCATCTGAAATACTAAAAAATCCAAAATTCTGAGTGCCAACATGATGCCAGATGGGGAAAATTCACACTTGGGTCACAGTCAAAACACTAAAATACTAAATAAAATTAAAAATACTATAAATAAAATTATGTTCAGGTTGTTCAAAAGGTTGGTATATGTGAAACATAAATGGATTTCATGCTTAGAGTTGGGTATAGTCCCATCCCCAAGATATCTTATTATTATTTTGGTACCAGGGATTGAACTCAGTACCCATTGAGGCGCATACTCAGCCATTTTTTCACTTTTTATTTTGAGACAGGGTTTCACTAAGTTGCTTAGGGCCTCACTAAGTTGCTGATCCTCCTGCCTCAGAACCTCCAAACTGCTGTGATTACAGATGTGCGCCTACACCCAGACCCAAGATATCTTATTGTATGCAAATATTTAAAAATCTGAAATAATTGAAAAACTTCTGGTTTTATGCATTTGAGATGAAGGATATTTAACTATACTAATGATTTATTAATCTAATTCTGATAATATTCAAATTTTATGAATGCCCCACAGATTTGTTTTTTCCTAGTCTGAAACCAAAGTCATGATCACATACTGAGTTCAGATGTCATTATTATCTTCTACTCATACTATTATTCCCACAAGGAAAGTCCTCACTTCTAAATTTTACATAGCCTAGAGTAAGTCTTACTTCCTTAACGAGAATTTTCTTATTTTTTTCATTCAAATAAACCTGTTCCTTTCTGAATTTCTAAAAAACTTAGTGATCTTGTAAATGTAACAACTATTGCACACACAGAATTTTTTTTTTTTTCCAGTGCTGGGGATTGAACCCAGGGCCTTGTGCATGCAAGGCAAGTACTCTACTAGCTTTGCTATATCCCCAGCCCCTTGAACACGCTCTTATAGTGTCTGATTCTCTGTGTGCATATATGCCTAGTTACTGGTTCCTATCTCCAATGATTAGCAAACAAAGGTTTTGAAGTTGTACAAACCTAAATAAAAATCTAAATCAAAATTCTATCACTTTCTACCTGTGTGGTTGATTAGGTTTTAATTTCCTAATCTGTAAAATAATGATTTTTACAGAACTGATGAGGTTTGTGTAAGGATTTTACAATAACACATCTAAAGCAACTCAATAGTTTCTGGGGGCAAAACTATTTCTTATGTCTCTGATTTTGCCATGGTACCTTACACTAACATTAAAATTATATTTGTTAGTTAAGCAGTATTTCTTATTTTCCAAAGGGAAAAATAAGTAGTTTACTTTGCCACTAACACACTGTACCTCTAGCAATCTAGACTGGCCAACATACTTCACTGCCAGCCTGAAATCAGCAGCAGCATCCTTTCCTCTGAGCTTTGGCTGCGACAGTGGCTAGAGAAGCTCAGTAGAAGAGTATGACGGGGCACAAATGCAAACAAGAACTAGAGTTGCCAAGAACATGCACCTGCTTGGGTGACTATTAATGAGCACTCTGACTAAAAGTATCAGGAACTCAGGTGCAAACTCTCCCTCCTCTCTGTCCATTACTGTCAATCCTGAGAATACCCAAATCAAGCACTTTTCTTATAACCAAATTGAAAGATAATTTTAATATTCAACAATAACATTAAAAAAATCAGAAGTCCACAGTTCAAATGCCATTCATATTTTATTTTCATAATTTCCTTGCTCTTAGTAAAAAGGCAAGAGAGCTAGTATGCAGAGCATTTCAAAACTGTTGTTTTGATATGGTAATCTCAACTTCCCCATCTCTGAAAAAATATCAATAAAGTCATTTATGTTAAATGAAACCTCTATGTCAGGGATTGGAAAAACAGAAGAAGAAAAAAAAAAAAACAAGAACTACAGCATCTGTAAAACTTTAAAATATAAACCCACTGTAAGATTTGGAATAAAAAATTGAGTTTTTCTGCCATTAACTCAAATATTCCATCAAAGTGGAATGCAAAAAATCGTGCTAAAGTGATTTGTTACCCCCTCCATCAGTTGGAACCGCAAATGAAAGTCATGTGTTCCCTAGGAGTAAAAAAAATAAAAATGAAACAAACAAGAAAATCCCTGTATCCTTCATTTCAAGATGCAAGGAGGGGCTTCCAGTAAAGCTAATAAAGGTTTAGGTTTACATCTGTGATCTAAAAACAAAAAATTCTAAAACAGAACCTTTATTTTTATTTTTGTCAGTAAAGAGTAAAAATACTATAACATGAACATTAAAATGGAATGTCAAATAATTGTCATTTATAGAGTAGAGGCCCTAAGTTTGAGACTTTCCTCTGAGAAATACATTAAACAGTTTTAGAAATGTGAACTCTCAATTCAGGTTAAATCTAAATACATGACAATGAAAATGTTATAACCTGAAGGTATTATTAGTCTCTGTTCCTTTGGAAATTTCCAGAAATTCACAAATACTTTATTATTATTTTTTTTTGGTAGGAGAGGGGTACTGGGGATTGAACCACTGAGTTTTTACCACTGAGCTACAACACCAGCCCTTTTTTATTTTGAGGCAGGGTCTAGCTAAATTGCCAAGGTGGATCTCAAACTTGGAATCCTCTTGCCTCAGTTTCCAAAGTCACTAGGATTATAGGTATGCACCACAAATACTTTTCTGGATATTTTTTTGGGAAGGTGGGGGACCAGGAATTGAACTCAGGGGAACTTGAACACTGAGCCACATCCCCAGCCCTATTTTGTATTTTATTTAGAGACAGGGTCTCACTAGTTATTTAGCACCTCACTTTTGCTGAGGCCGGCTTTGAACTCATAATCCTCCTGCCTCATCCTCCTGAACCTCCAGGATTACAGGCATGGACCAACATGCCCAGCTTTTGTGGATATCTTTAATTTGGGGAGAAAAGCTCATCTCTCATTACTCTGATGTGCTGGGGCTCAAAAAATGATACCCAAAAGTATAGTATTTTGACATGCTTATCTAAAGTAGTCTCAACATCTCCCTGCCTTTCCTTTTGCACCCTGTGTCTTGATTCTCTTTTTTTCCCAAAATACAGGATGGGACTTTTCTCTAAAGTTTATCCACTAAAGGCCAGGTCTTCCAGAAGAAAGAAAAAAAGACTAGAGTTGAACCCAAAGCCCAGTCTGAAATTTGTCTCAGGTTAGTGTGTCTATTCTTTAGGCATTCACATCCTCTATGATAACCTCCACCCCAGCTTAATTATTCTTCTCTTTCCCTTGTGAAAAGCACATATATGCCTCAATCACCTAGTCCTTGTTTGAGTTTTCATATTTTGGATGACTCCCAAAATATGGCTCTCATATTTTGTTTATATTAATTAAATAAATATATTTAAAATATTTGTTTATTATAGTTCATGTTCATCAATTGTTTTTGTTTTCAGTCAAACCTACAGAAGACAAGGGAAGTTCCCTTAGTCTCAACAATTGCATCACTCATGAGATTGTCATATGATGTTTAAAACTTCCGTACATTTAAAACATTTTGAGTGTTAGGGTTAAAAAAGGAGTCTGTGAATGTAAATTCTGCTATCTTATACCCTATTTCCCTCTCCTTCTATAGGAAAGTCAGAAATTGAGCCCTCTCCATCAATACTGTGGAACTCAAAGCAATATTAGGGGGAAAAAATCAATGATTTGATAATAATTTGGATTTGGATCTGGCTCTAACATTATTAGTTTCATGACCGTGGGGGAACATATATTTTTCTTAACTCTTGGTTTCCAAATATAAAAAATGGAAAAAATAATACCTATTTTGTAAGAGCGTTTAAGATAACTACGTGTACAAGGCCCCACCACTGTTTCCTGTATGAAACAGGCTCTCAATAAATGTTAGGCTCTCTTCCTACACTGTTACACATATCATGTCCCTTGATACTTTATAAAGAGACCTACTAAATACTTGGACTAACTGCTCTGTTTTCTCCCCAAAAAGGCAGTTGGCTCTTAATAGTGACAGCCATGTGAGAGACTCTTGGGGCCTGACATTGTCCCAAAGAAACAAAAAAGTTCTCATACTGATGAAAAACACCAACTGCTTCAGGCTATAACAAGCCCCAAACAGTAAATCCCTTCCTGCATGTTTTTATAGTGTTACTTAACATCCTGAGAGCTCTATGCTCTTCCAAGAGTCTTTTATCCTTGCAAGGATCAGGCACACTGTTTACCTTATTTTTCTTTCTTAATAGAGGTCTTTATTGAACAAGACCACCTACTATATTAAAATATTAGGAATCAAAAAGGGCCAGGTTCAACCAGGAAGAAAGTGACAGTTTTAGGACTAAACAGTAAGCTGTTCTTAACCTTTTTAGAATCCAGAGTTTTATACTTTCTGCTCTCAGAAATAGCAGAGTTGCTGATGCACTGGTTCAAACATGTCTGTGTATTTCCCTTGCCTATACTACCAAAGAACTCTTACCATGTGGGAGACTTCCTACTGAATGAAGTCCACAGTCTCAGACTACAACTATAATTTTAAAAAGCGGTGCATCTCAAACTCTCCCTTCATACAATAGATAACTTTGAGACATAGCACCTCTTGGAAAGCTCTGAACTAAAGTGTCTTATAAGCAATAGTGGCTACTGCATCCCAAAACTCACTTTAGGAAACCAGAATATGCTACTTCAACATAACCGTTTTGGCCAGGTCTTCTAGAAGAAAGAAAAAAAGACTAGAGTTGAACCCAAAGCCCAGTCTGAAATTTGTCTCAGGACTATTTTGAGAAACTGCAAACACAGTTATCCTTTTGTAAGAGAAATTTATAACTAAAAAGAAAATCTCCATTTGTAAGGGTACCCTCTCTATGGCAGCAGGATGACTAAACCACTAAAGGCTCTTAATGCAGAAAGCATAGACTTAAATCTGCATAATAAATCTTAACCTTTGTTTTATGGTGCTTTCCTGGGCATGTTAATCAGGTCTTTTCCCACATCTTTCTTTACTTTGGAGAATGATGGTATTTAAGCTTCAAGTTTAAACTACCTCTTTGAGGTCTACTGTAGAGACTGACTCATCTCTCTGGGTTATTTGTTTTATATATTGGAGCTATGTAAGTTATTAAACTTGTTTTTCTCTTGCTAATCTATCTTCTTTAATAGAACATCACAGTAAGAACTCATGAAGGGTAAAGAAATTATTTTTCCTCTCCTACACTACAAAGGGTAAAAGTACAAGTAGCACTGAATAGGTATGCCATCTAACACAGAAACTTTACCACATAAACTGTTTCAACTCCAAACAGCTCAAAGTCCACACTCTCTTACAGGGCTGATCTCTCTGTCAGATCTAAAGGAAAAAGTATACCTACAAAAGGCAACATACACTGACTTTCAGCAGCCATTTTTTAACATAAGGATCACAAAACCTTAAGGCATTGATATAGGCATAAAATACTCAATGTTTTATACTTGGCAGGAACAGTTCTAGACAGTGGGGATTCTATTTTAAAAAGCAGAGTCTCAGCCATTGAGGAGCTCCAATTTTAATGGAAAAGAGTGAATAAATTAAAACAACTTAAAAAAGTAATTTCAATAGAATGTATAGTCTACTATGGTAGACATGTAGAATAATACTTTTGATGTCATCAGAAAACTGTTAGCTACATCCCAAGTACCTTATTCAAAGGGGTAAAGAATTATAGAGGATGACCTAGTTCCAAAATTCACCTCTTACATTACTATTTGCTAGGGTTAACATCAAAGCCTCTGTCTTTTGGTAACATACAAAAGGAGGATGACATCATTTATAGGCAGATAATGAAGACCTAGGCAGTATAAAATTACAGAACACAAAACAAGAAATCAGATCTAGGATCTACTTCTAATTCTATCACTTGATATTCAGAGGAACTTGGGTAATTCACTTAAACTCTTGAAGCCTTATTTTCTCTTAATCTAGTCTGTCCCACTTCATAGGGCTTTTAGAAAATTTTAGTGAGTCAATAAAAGAACTTGAAAATGTTTAAAACATTGGGCAAATACTAACTACTCATGCTAATCAAAATGTTAAGAAGCTCAAAGGAGAACAAACAAAATTAACTACATTTAAGATTATCATGAGTCCTTGCTCCTGTATATTAATTGTTCTTAAATCTTTCCTTCCATATTGTTTCCTAAAAGAAATACCCACCTTTTCGAGAAATGATCCCCTCAAATGACACCTTTAGGAGCAAACTCCTATATTAACACACCTTCAAAGAATCCTTTCCTTCTGATTCAGCAAAATCTTTTTGGAGAAATTTAAAATGGGAGCTCCTCCAGCCAATATCACCAAGCTAATCTTTTTCTTTTAGATACCTAGAGTAAACCTGGCTTGTTATAATACTAGATTGAGCATGCCCAAAAGCATGTGTCTACCACCTTTAAGTGTCCATATCTACCATCTTAAACTTTTAACATATGATCTATGACCTTGAGCTGGGCATGCCCAGAAATGTACATCCTATACTGAGTGTGCTCAGGAATGTCCTCACTACTAAAGTGTCTTCCTATATAAATATGAATATGAACATGAATATGAATAGGGTCCCCAGTAAAATCCCCATGTTTCCATTCTTTAAGGAAACCAATGTTTTACAGAACTTTGGTATTCTCCTTACTTGTGGGTAATTAATCTCTCTCATAGGCCTAGTACATGTTAGTCAAGCACTCTACCTCAGACCTTTTAAAATTTTTATACCAAGACAGGGTGCCACTAAGGTATCCAGACTGGCCTCAAACTTTCAATCTTCCTGCCTCAGCCTCCCGGCCATCTAGGATTACAGTCATGCTCGGCCCATCTGGCACTCTGTGGGAGACCAACATTTCATGTGACTGAGTCATACTCCCCCCGCTGGGTGCTGAGGCGCTAAGTCACAGAAATATGGCAGAGCTTACCCTTCTTGGGTTCGAGGGATGGTGTCTCGTGCATGGGTGTGTCTTGCTACAGCCCCATGGGTGGAGCTACGCTCACCTGTTCCTTTGTAATACAACTCCTGTTTAAGACAGAATCTTCCATGGAAATGCCTTGTGTGTGTCCCCTTCTCTTACTATGCCTTTGGGTGTGGCCTACCTGCTGACAGTGGACATCATGAAGATAGACTCAGCCCCCTGAAACCTGACCCCTTGCCTCATTTGAATAGCTTCTCCTCAATAAAAGGGGTCAGTGCATGCTCTCGCTCTCTCTTTTTGTGGATCCTTAAGGTCAGAGGAGTTGTCACAGCGACCCCATCACTTGTGTGGTTATTTCGTGCAGCCCAGTTAGCCCAGTTCAACTGGAGTAACCCCTGAGCCTTTTAGTCGTGAGAACAGAAACCCGGCAGCACTTTCTCCATTCTTTTATCTTCTGGTTGTGCTCATTGGCTTCACACTTTTCAAAAAGAGAATCTATTGTGTTTGGAAACAATGTCCAGCTAAGAGCCAATTTTAGTGATTATCCCCTACCTCACTGGGCCAAGAACAAAAAACTATTTTCTTGTGTTTCACTTCTTGGTATTCTGCTCCATGATTAAATGCCCTTATTTTTGGGTGCTTACCTTGCCCCCATAGGGGGCAAACTCCTATACTTTTATAGAGAAAAAAGCTGCTGCCCTTTTAAAAGACTGTTAATGTGCCTTCAAATTGTTTTTTCTTTATGTTTCAGCTAAGAGTCTATGGAGAAACATACCAGGAGCCAGACAACATTACCAAGTCACTCTGACTCTTTTAAGTGACTTAAACTTTGCTAATTATGACAAAGAAGAAATAAAATGAGAAAAGTAGAAAGGAGAAAAAAGGAAGGAAAAGAAGACTATATTTTAAAAGCCTTGTCCTAAAGTTCTTCATACCTTTCCTCCCCAAGCCAGTTCTCTCTCCCAGACCATCCCTCCAAAATTTCTATAAATCTTCACTCACAATCTTAAAGTTACTGGAAATTTGCCCACTTACAAAAACTGCCCTGTTCACTGTTTAATTGGCCTATAAATACAAGTATTTTTATAATAGATTGAGAAAATGGAGATATAAAATCTATAACATAAGGTACTTTCCTAATATTTTTATCTATTGATCAAATAATGGAAAAGAATCAATCTTAGGATTCTAGGAATTACCAGGCCACTGTAAACCATTTTGTGATCCCCAGATTGATGTCAATCTCATGTACCTTCCCATTGCCACCCTCACCAAGTTCCCTTTAAAAGAAGAGCCTGGGAACCCCAAAATTGTTTCTCACTCTTGAGATGGACCACTGAAGAAGATAGAGTTACATGAAGGATTCAAACTCAAAGGCCAAAGGTCATAGCCAATAGCCTTGATGCTTTTTCAATACCTGTGTAACAGATTTTGACCAATGGCCTTGATACTTTTTCATTTAACACAGATTTTGGTCAATGTTCATACCACAAAACTATATATGTCCTAGGATAACACACCAAAAACAAACAAAAATGATATCCTGCAACCAGGTCCCCTTCCACATGGAGGGAGTTCTATCTCTTCTCTTCTCACTTAAATAAATCCTGCTCCATTTACTCTTGCCTTCTATTATCGTCTATGAATTTTATTCTTCAAATTTGTGAGACAAGAATCCAGGAGGAAACTGGCTTGAGTTACCAGGGTTTTCTGTGATACTAAGAGCTGCACCACACAATTCGGTAGTATTAGATATGGAAAATGACAGACGCCAAAATAATGAGGCCTGGGAAAAGGGAGTGAAAAAGAAAGCCATACACTGACAGCATTGATTCTTTCCCAATACATTCTTTCCCAGTGATAAGACAAGCCCCAGGGAGGAGATAGGAGATATCCACCACATCTGAAATTAGAGTCTCTGGGAAGAAGCCAAAGCATTGATCCTTCCCTAAACAAATCCTTTCCAGATACCAACCATAACCCCAGGCCATCCATCTGGTCCAGTAAGATAAATTCCAAATATTGACCACTGACCCCAGACCCCTTCCCATTCTGCCCAATAAAAAAGACCCCCAAATTCCTGAGTGCCCAAACTGACACATTCATTTATTAAGTCACCTCTCAGTATAGCCTAAAGAAGTCCAATCCTCTTCTTTGTTTAGTGGTTCATTTTCCACGAGGAAAGTGGGTCCACCGGTGTCACCCCCGTTCTTGCCCAACCCGTTCTGGCATGAAACTTCATTCCTGAATAAAAGGTTGTGATGAAGTTTGCATCAGGCCCAGTCCTTTTGTGCTAACAGGTAGTAGCAAAGAATCTAGTTTTGCCAGCTACAATCCTTGGGGCTGATGTTGGCAGATATCATCTGCTGTGTACAGTTACTAATACTAAAATGGACTTTATTGGCTGTAGAAGCCTGTACCCTGCATAAACCCCATTTGCTAACAGAAGCAAGGAATGTAGTTTCTTCTCAAATTCTGGTTTCACCACAATCTCCTTTGAATGTGTACTCCTTGCTTTCCTAAATAAATCTCTGTCCCTCAATATCTGATGCATGCTGAAATTCTTTTCTATCACATCCACCAAGGACTCCATAGTCTTAAAGTTAGGCACCCTCTCTGGGACCTCTTGGGATCTCCTCCAATGACAATTATAATACCAAACTCCCTGCCCAGAAGGATTTGTGCCTGCCATCTTCCTTTTGAATATGATTTATGACTCTCAATTAAGCATGCTCAAGAATGTGCCCATCCCACATGTGCTTTCCTGTATGAATATGAATATTTTATAGGTTTCCCTAATAAAATACCCTTGCTTTCTTTGTTTTGCAAAGAATCTTTCCAGTATGACTGCAAGAACTGCTAATGGAGGACCACCACAGCTCCTTACTTGCTGCAAGTAATCAATCTTTTCTTCATTCTTTTATTTTCTGGTTGTATTCATTAGCTTTCCACTTGTCAAGAAGAGAATCTATTATGTTCAGTTATACTTACTGTATGAGTTATTCTTAATGATTACTTTCAACTTGGAAGTAAAAAGTAATAGATGTGAACAGTAGAACACGTAGTTAAGGGAATAACTCTATAAAACTGGACCTTCTGTGCTGACTCCAACATGCTTTCTTTTAAGAAGCAATTTATGGGCTGGGGTTGTAGCTCAGTGGTAGAGCACTCACCTAACACATGTGAGACACTGGGTTCAATCCTCAACACCACATAAAAAGAAAGAAAACAAAGGCATTGTATCTATCTACAACTAAAAATATATATATTTTTTAAAAGGCAATTTACCTTCAGCTCTGCCTGGCTTAACTCAATAGAATATGCTATATTTCTCAACAAACAACCTGTTATCTACAGGAAAAATGCAATCCTGAAAGCCTCATCCCTGCTAATAAGAACATAAGTTGCCCTGAAGGGGTTACTTTTCTGGCCTTTACATAGATCAGATTCCAGAATTCAGGGAGATAAAATATAGAACCAGTGGAAGTCTGATGCAATCCCACAGTCATTAGAAATCAAGAGGTGGACCTGGGCTGGACTCTCTGGAAACTTCCTTGGGACTCCCAATAAAGAAGGAGGACAGGAGGGGCACTCTAGCCCTCTCCTCTATCAGAGGACCCAAGCTCTCCCATGACAGTGTCCCATATTTCCTTTTATATATCCCTTCTCATAAACTCTTACCTGCTACTCTGAGTGACATGTCTGGAATCTTTCCAGTGTGGCTGCAAGAACTGCTAATGGAGGATCACCACAGCTGTCTCAGCTCAGTGGTGGGTAGAAAGTTAAGTATAAATTCACCTCTCAGCTATTAAGACACTGATTATCAAGCACCTTAATAACCTCTTAGTAACCTCTCTTTTTGGAAAACTGCCCTTTTGTTCTCCAGAGTATTTCTATAGCTACTATTTTAAATTCAATTGCATGTGGGTCAGGAGGGCCAAGTAGAGTGTTAAAGTCAGCTGGAGTAATGTGGGGAAGAGAGCAAGGAGTGGTGGGACTGAAGTGGTGAGTACAAGGATCATCTAAAGGGATAATCATTTCTTAGCTCTAGCCTACTATTGGTAGAAAATTCAACCCAGTATTGCCAGACCTTTGTTATTTCAAAAGATTCCAGAAACTATATTCTTGTGTGACATTCACAGGGGCTATTATAAATTGAAGGGAATCACAACATGATGCCCCAAAACACTATGATGGCATAAGGATTATCTTGAACTGTAACCATAGAAAACCTCTCTACTTCCCCATATTTACCTAAAGAGAATTTTTTTTTTTAATACAGGAAAAGCAGAACTACTCTAAAATCACCTGAGAGGACTCCAGATTCTTATCAGCCCATAGCTGGAATGGCAGATATCTATATAAAAACCTTACCTGAAACAATCCTTATCTTCCACTAGTTTACCCTTCCACTACCTTCCTATAATTTACTATCCCTAGAAAGCTCAATTCCCTTTTCCTTTGTCTTTCCACATATCCACAATCTTCCTCTGAGGGTTACAAAGTTCTAAGGCTTCTTTGGGTCTTCACTTCTTTTCTATAAAGTCCTCTATATACAAACATAAGAAATCATTTCTTCCATTAATTTGTTTTCTGCCAGTTTAATCTGCAGGGCCCCCGGCCCTGAATCTAAGAGTAAAGGAAAAAAATTTTTCATATATTTCATTATGCAGATTTCCTTTGCCATTTTATGAAAAACTGAGTTATTTACTTAAAAAGTATTTACTGATGCTGATATGTAATTTATCATTTTTTTCTGATATGTGGAAGTAAATATTAAACCTGGCCTTGTAAGCTAGACTTGGAAAAAGAGAAAACTTCAGGCTAGGCAAACTTGATGTGCAAAGACAGAGGTAGAAATATGCCTGGCATGTTGGAGGAGGAAGGAAGATTGGATTTCTTTAGAGAAGTAGAACATAAATAGGAAAAAATTGTGAAAGATACTGAATTCTAAAGATTTTCATGGATAACTTTTTACTTTCTATAGCTTTACTGAGGTAAAATTGCAGTACAATAAAATTTTTGTGGACCTGCAGGGAACTCAGGCTCACAGTAGGCCCACGTCTATCCTGCCACTGGTAGACACACGCTGGAGCTCAGGCTCCGGACTGCCTCGTCCATTCAACAGACCACCTTGGGAGCTCAGGCCCAGCCCACATCCACCCACACCAACATACGCAGCAACCAGGCCTGAGTTCGTCACCTCCCACTTGGGAGGCCAAGCCTAACCCACTTCCATCTTGGGACACTGCAGATATCGCCATAGCCTTCCACCACACAGTAGCCCCTACCTTTTTGACAAGAAACAGGGCCCAGAAGCAGCTGCATCTCAGAGCAGGCATCCCAAAGACAGTGTAAGGCCTACCCTTTAAGCCCCATCCTCTGTAAGACATTGCATCCATATTGGAGCACCTCCACTATTATCTCAAGTAATCTTGGCTATTTCTGCCACCACCTTTAGTTGCAGTAGCATATATTGAGGGACACCAGCAAGGTCTGGAAGCCCACTATCAAGGTGAGGTGCAGACAATCTGCACAGGTACTACAAGAATATAGGGTAGAAACTGTAATATCTCAGATCCACACTGCAAGAAAGGAAGATACATAGACAACATGAAAAAACAAGGGAGAAAAGTGCCCCAAACAAACCAGGACACTATAATAACAGAATCCATGGACAGAAAGTTGATGAAATGTCAGAGAAGGAGTTCAGAAGGTTCACATAATTAAAATGATCTGTAAATTAAATAATGACCTAAATGAGCAAATACTAACAAAAAATTGATCACTCCATCAAAGGGATAAGAGAGCAAATTCAGGTAGCAAACGATTACTTCAAGGAAGAGATAGACACTCGGGGGGTGGACAGTCAGAAATCCTTGAACTGAAGGAAACAATAAAACAAATAAAAAACTCATTAGAAAGCATAACCAACGGACTAGATCACTTGGAAGAAAAAACGTCAGATAATGAAGACAAAGTATACAATCTGGAATATAAAGTTGACCACACAGTGAAGATAGTAAAAACCATGAACAGAACATCCAAGAATTATGGGACAGCATCAAAATACTTTGGTATTTGTCTAAGAGTTACTGAGATAGAGGAAGGCATAGAGTTTCAAACCAAAAGAATGAGCCATCTATTCAATAAAATAATATCAGGGGCTGGGGATGTGGCTCAAGCAGTAGCGCGCTCGCCTGGCATGCATGCGGCCCGGGTTCAATCCTCAGCACCACATACAAACAAAGATGTTGTGTCTGCCAAAAACTAAAAAATAAAATAATAATAATATCAGAAAATTTCCCAAGCATAAAGATTGAATTGGAAAACCAAATGCAAGAGGCTTACAGGATGCCAAATGTACAAAATCACAACAGATCCACACCAAGGCACATTATAATAAAAATGCTAACATACAGAATAAGAAGAGAATATTAAAAAGTCATGAGAGAAAGGAATCAGATTACAGATAGGGGGAAACCAATATGTGCAGATTTTTCAACCCAGACCCTGAAAGCTAGATGATCCTGGAACAACATGTATCAAACTCTGAAAGAAAATGGATGCCAACTAAGAATTTTATGTCCAGTAAAATTAAGCTTTAGATTTGATGATGAAATAAAAACCTTCCAAAACAAAAGTTAAAAAAATTTACAACTCGAAAGTCTACACTACAGAACATCCTTGGCAAAATATTCCATGAAGGGGAATTGCAAAATAAAAATAAGAATCAGTAAAGGAAAAACTAATCAGAGGAGAAACCAAGTCAAGTTAAATATCAAAAATAAACAAAAACGCCTGGGAATACAAATCATGTCTCAACAATAACCCAGAATGTTAATGGCCTAAACTTACCAATCAAGTCATAGACTAGAAGATTGGATAAACAAAATTGACCCAACAATATGCTGCCTCCAAGAGACTCATCTCATAGGAAAAGACATCCACAGACTGAAGGTGAAAGGTTGGAAAAAAAATCATAACACTCACATGGACTGCAGAAGCAAGCAGGGGTTTTCATTCTCATATCAAATAAAGTAGACTTTAAGCTAAAGTTAATAAAAGGGATAAAGAAGCACACTATATACTGCTCAAGGGAACCATAAACCAACAAGACTTAAAAATTGTAAATATATATGCCCCAAACAATGGACCATCTACATTCACTAAACAAATTCTTCTCAAGTTCAAGAATCAAACAGACCACAACACAAGAATTTTGGGTCACAGTAACATACCTCTTTCATCACTAGATAGATCTTCCAAACAAAAGCTGAACAAAGAAACTACAGAACTCAATATAGAATCAATAATTTAGACTTAACATATATAGAATATTTCGTTCTTCAATGAGAGAATACACTTTCTTTTCAGCAGCACACGGATCCTTCTCTAAAACAGACCATATATTATGCCACAAAACAACACTTAGCAAATATAATGATCTGCATTCTATCAGATCATAATAGAATGAAATTAGAAATCAATGATAAAATAAGAAATAAAAGCTACTCCAACATCTGGAGACTAAATAATATGCTATTCAATGAACAATGAGTTGCAAAAAAATATCAAGGAGGAGATTAAAAAATTCTTAGAGGTAAAGGAAAACACAGATACAACATATCAAAATCTCTGGAACACTATGAAAGCTGTACTAAGAGGAAAGTCTGTTGCATGGAGTTCATTCCTTAAGAAGAAAAAGTCAATAAATAAATGACTTAACATTACATCTCAAAGCCCTAGAAAAAGAAGAACAAATCTACACCAAAAGCAGCAGAAGACAGGAAATAATTAAAATCACAGCTGAAATGAATGAAATTAAAACAAAACAAAACAAAAAAACAATTCAAAAAATTGACAAAACCAAAAGTTGGTTCTTTGAAAAAAATTTTTAAAAATGATAAACCCTTAGCCACATTAACAAAGAGAAGGAGAAAGAAAACTCAAAATTACTAAAATCCGTGATGAAAAGGGAAATATCACAATGGACACTACTGAAATACAGAATATAATTAGAAACTATTTTGAAAATTTATAGTACATAAAATAGAATTCTTGATGACACCAACAACTTTCTAGAAATGTATGATCTACCCAAACTGAATCAAGAGGGCATTTACAATTTAAACAGATCAATTTCAAGCAAGGAAACAGAAGATGCCACCAAAAGCCTACCAACCAAGAAAAGCCCAGGACCAGATGGAAACACAGCTGAGTTCTGCAAGACCTTTAAAGAAGAACTGATACCAATAGTCCTCAAATCATTTTGTGAAATACAAAAAGAGGGAACACTTCCAAACTCATTCTATGAGGCCAATATCACCCTGATTAAAAAACCAGACAAAGACACATCAAAGAAAGAAAATTTCAGACCAATTTCTCTAATGAACATAGATGCAAAAATTCTCAAGAAAATTCTGGCAAATCGAATACAAAAATATATCAAAAAGAATAGTGCACCACAATCAAGTGGGGTTCCTCCCAGGGATGCAAGGTTGGTTCAACATACGGAAATCAATAAATGTAATAATATCACATCAACAGACTTAATGACAAAAATCATATGATTATCTCAATAGATGCTGAAAAAGCATTCAATAAGATACAGTACCTCTTCATGTTCAAAACACTAGAAAAACTAAGGGTAACAGGAACATATCTCAACATCGTAAATGGCATCTATGCTAAGCCGTAAGCCAACATCATTCTAAATGGAGAAAAATTAAAGGCATTCCCTCTACAAACTGGAACAACACAGGGATGCCCTCTTTCACCACTTCTATTCAACACAGTCCTTGCAATTATAGCCAGAGCAATCAGACAGACAAAAGAAATTAAAGGGATAAGCATAGGAAAAGAAGAACTCAAACTATCACTATTTGCCGATGACATGATTCTATATTTAGGAAGATCCAAAAACTGCCACTAGGAAACTTCTAGAACTAATAAATGAATTCAGCAAGAATCAGAACACAAAACCAACACCCATAAATCAAAGGCATTTCTGTATATATTTCTGTATATCAGTGACAAATCCTCTGAAAGGGAAACAAGGAAAACTACCCCATTTACAATAGCCTCAAAATACATAAGTAAATAAACAAATAAATAAATAAATATAATGCTTGGGAATCAAACTAACAAAAGAGACCTCTACAGCAGAAACTACACAATGCTAAAGAAAAAAATTTAAAAAGACCTTAGAAGATGGAAAGATCTCCCTTTTTTGTTGGATAGGCAGAATTAATATTGTCAAAATGACCATACTACCCAAAGCATTATTCAGATTTAATGCAATTCCAATCAAAATCCCAATGACATTCCTCATAGAAATAGAAAACGCAGTCATGAAATTCATCTGGAAAAATAACAGACCCAGAATAGCTAAAGCAATCCTTAGCAAAAAATGTGAAGCAGGTGACATCACTACACCAGACCTTAAACTATACTACAGAGCAATAGTAATAAAAACAGTATGGTGTTGGCACAAAAACAGACTGGTAGACCAATGGTACAGAATAGAAGGCACAGAGACCAACCCACATATACTTATCTCATGCTAGACAAAGGCGCCAAAAACATATAATGGAGAAAGGACAGCTTCTTCAACAAATGGTGCTGGGAAAACTAGAAATCCATATGCAACAAAATGAAAATAAACCCCTATCTCTCACCATGCACTGTTGAGAGCCACAGCCAAAGGGGCCCCAGCAAACTTCTAGCTGCCAGCAAACTTCCAGCTGCCGGCTGATGATCCAGCTGCCAGCAAACTTCCAGCTGCCGGCTGATGATTGGCTCACAGCGGCCCCAGCAACATCTAGCTGATTGGCTCCTCTGCGGTGATGTTCATTGGGCTGTTTCCCTGCCCTTCAGACTGCCAGCTGATGATTGGCTCACAGCGGCCCCAGCAACATCTAGCTGATTGGCTCCTCTGTGGTGATGTTCATTGGGCTGTTTCCCTGCCCTTCAGACTGCCAGCTGATGATTGGCTCACAGCGGCCCCAGCAACATCTAGCTGATTGGCTCCTCTGCGGTGATGTTCATTGGGCTGTTTCCCTGCCCTTCAGACTGCCAGCTGATGATTGGCTCACAGCGGCCCCAGCAATATCTAGCTGATTGGCTCCTCCACGGAGCTGCTCATTGGGGGACTTCTTTGGCTCTGCCCACGCAACCCAGCCAATCGGCCTCAAGAGCAGGAGGATTGTGGGAGATTGAGAGGCTGGTGTGGGGGTGAGAGGCTTGTGGAAGCCGGTGGTGGCAGTTGGGCTCTGAGGGTTTTTTCCCTGAGGAGCTGTTTTGTTTGGCTTTTGTAGTTCTAAAAATAAAGTTAGTTTCTTTTGACAAGTGGCTCCTGAATTGTGCCTAGCCAGACTGCGGCAATGCACAAAACTCAACTCAAAGTGGATCAAGGACCTAGGAATTAAACCAGAGACACTGTGCCTAAGAGAAGAAGAAGTAGACCCAAATCTCCATCAGATCAAATTAGGCCCCAACTTCCTTAATAAGACTCTTATAGTGCAAGAATTAATATTAAAATCAATAAATGAGATGGATTCAAACTAAAAAGCTTCTTTTAGCAAAAGAAACAATCAGTGAGGTGAATAGAGAGCTTATTAATGGGAACAAATTATTACCACAATGAGTCAGATCACTAATCTCTAGTATATATATAAGAACTCAAAAGCTAAACACCAAAATAATAATAATAATAATAACTCAATCAAGAAATGGACCAAGGAACTGAACAGACACTTCTAAGAAGGTGATATACAATCAATCAATATATGAAAAAATGTTCAACAACTCTAGCAATTAGAGAAATGCAAATAAAAACTACTCTTAAGATTTCATCTCATGCCAGTCAGAATAGCAGCTATTAAGAATACAAACAACAGGGGCTGGGGTTGTGGCTCAGTGGTAGAGTGCTCGCCTAGCACATGTGAGGCCCTCTGTTCAATCCTCAGCACCACATATAAATAAATAAATAAATAAATAGAGGTTATTGTGTCTAACTACAAATAAAAAATAAATATTTTACAAAATAAAAAAGAGAGAATACAAACAACAATAAGTATTGGTGAAGATGTGAGGGAAAAGGCACATTCATACATTTCTGGTGGGACTGCAAATTGGTGCAGCCAATATGGAAAGCAATATGGAGAATCCTTGGAAAATTGGGAATGGAACAACCATTTGACCTAGTTTTCCCACTCCTAGGTCTATACCCAAAGGACTTAAAAAACAGCATACTATAGGGACACAGCCACATCAATGTTTATCACAGCACAATTCAAATAGCTAAACTGTGTAGACAACCTAGATGCCTGTCAGAAGATGAATGGATAAAGAAAATGTGGTATATATTCACAATGGAATATTATTCAGCATTAAAAGATAATTAAATCATGGCATTTTCAGGTAAATAGATGGAGCTGGAGAACATAATACTAAGTGAAATTAGCCAATCATAAAAAAACAAATGCTGAATGTTTTCTTTGATATAAGGATGCTGATTCATAATATGCTGCAAGAGGGGTGGGAGGATTAAATAAACTCTAATAGGGCAAAGAGGAAAGGGGAAGGGAGGGGAAAGTAGGGGACATAGAGGTAGGAAAGACGGTGGAATGTGATGTTCGTTATTACCCTAAGTACATGTATGAAGACATGAAAGATGTGACTCTACTTTGTGTACAACCAGAGATATGAAAAATTGTGCTATATATGTGTAATATGAATTGTAATGTATTCTGTTGTCATATATAACAAATTAAAATTTTAAAGACAGTTTAAAAATAAATAAATAAATAATTTTGGTGACCTATACAATCAATTTAAGAAGCATTTCCATGACTTTTTTTAAAATTTGAAATCATGCAGACTATGTTTCCTGCCTGATTCATTATATTACAAATCAATCACTTAAGATATATAGAACCCCACCCCCACATGTCAACAACTTCAAAATTAAATAGACACTTATAAATATCTCAGAGGTCAAGGAAGAAAGCACAAGAAAAGTAAATAAAAAGTGCTTTGACCTAAATGATAATAAAAGCTTAAAATATCAGGATCTCTGGGATGAAACAGTACTCAGATGAACACTTATAACTTAAAGTACCTGTATCAAAAAGAAGATAGAATAACAAATTATTTTCAAATTACATAGTAGAAAGGAATAAATAAAGAATAGAAGCATGAGTATATGAAATAGAGAGGAAATATTACAGCTAAAATTTGATAAAAAATTAAGTCTAATCAAGAAAAAAGTAAGAACAAAAAATTTGTATCAATGGAAAGGGAGCTATCAAAATAACCCTACAGATGCTTATATATTAAGGTAATATTACAATTGTATGACAACATATATAATAACTTACATAATATGGTCTATATTATAGAAGAATCCATATGCTACTAAGAAGAAATGTATTCAGTCATTGATGGATGAAATATTTTATATGTCTGTTAA
Source organism: Ictidomys tridecemlineatus (assembly GCF_052094955.1). Taxonomy (NCBI): domain Eukaryota; kingdom Metazoa; phylum Chordata; class Mammalia; order Rodentia; family Sciuridae; genus Ictidomys; species Ictidomys tridecemlineatus. Next base: position 71,221,346 of record NC_135488.1, read on the forward strand.
GTCTAAATTATCAATTGTACTTTACTTCTATAGCATCTTTGTTTAATAGTTTTTGTTTGCAGAATCTATGGGGAATCTAACATGCCTCTGCATGTTAAAGTTACCCAGTATTATTGTGTTGTGGTCTATTTGATTCTTGAAATTGAGAAGGGTTTGTTTGATGTATATAGATGTTCCATTGTTTGGGACATAAATATTTACAGTTATGTTCTTGTTGATGTATAATTCCCTTAAGCAGTATGAAATGGCCTCCTTTGTTCCTTCTGATTAATTTCAGCTTAAAGTCCACTTTATCTAATATAAGGATAGAAACCCTTGCTCGATCCATGTGAGTGATGTTTTTTTCCCATTCTTTCACCTTTAATCTATGGATGTCTTTGCCTATGAGGTGAATCTCCTGAAATAGCATATTGTTGAGTCTTATTTTTTAATCCAATCTGCAAGTCTGTGTCCTTTGATTGGTAAATTTAGGGCCTTATTGTTCAAAGCTATTATTGAGATATGATTTGTATTCCTTGTCATTTCAGTTTATTTCTAGTTTTTAATTTAAATTAGTTCTTGTTTGATAGACTATTTCTTTAGTGTAGTTACTCCCTTTGCTGGTTTTAACTTTTTTTTTTCCAAATTTAGCTTCATGGAATATTTTGTTGAGAATATTCTGTGCTGCAGACTTTCTATTTGCAAATTCTTTTAATTTTTGTTTATCATGGAAGGTTTTTATTTCTTCAAATCCAAAGCTTAATTTTACTGGATACAGAATTCTTGGTTGGCATCCATTTTCTTTCAGAGCTTGGTATATGTTATTCTAGGATCTCCTATCTTTGATGGTCTGGGTTGAGAAATCAGCTGAGATCTGAATTGGTTTCCCGCTATATGAAATCTGATATTTTTCTCTCACAGCCTTTAAAATTCTATCCTTATTCTGTATGCTAGGCATTTTCATTATAATGTCCCTTGGTGTGGGTCTGTTGTAATTTTGTACATTTGGGGTCCTGTAAGCCTCTAGTACTTGATTTTCCATTTCATTCTTTAGATTTGAGAAATTTGCTGATATTATTTCATTGAAAAGATTGTGCATTCCTTTGGTTTGTATCTCCATGCCTTCATCTATTCCAATAAATCTTATATTTGGTCTTTTCATGTTATCCCATAGTTTTGGGAAGTTCTGTTCATAGTTTCTTAACGTCTTCTTTCTGTAGTCAACTCTATTTTCAAGATTATATATTCTGTCTTTATTGCCTGAGGTTCTGTCTTCCAAGCGGTCTGATCTGTTGGTAATGCTTTCCACTGAATTTTTAATTTGGTTTACCGTTTCCTTCATGATTTCCTTCAGGATTCCTGGGGTATTTTTTTCCCCAGAATCTGCCTCTTTATTGAAGTGATCTTTCACATCCTGTATTTTCTCTCTGATTTCATTATCTGCCTCTTTATTGAAGTGATCCTTCACTTCCTGTATTTTCTCTCTCATTTCATTTCTTATACCGTCCTTTACTTCTCAGATCAGTTTAACTATGTACATTCTAAATTCCTTCTTGGACATTTCTTCCACTGTGGTGTCATAGATTCTGTTGTTGAAGTATCTTGGTTTGTTTCAGGCAATTTGTTCCCTTGCCTTTTTATATTGTTTGTGTGTCTACCCATCTATCAGTAGGGATCTGAGACAGTAGATTTTTACCCGAAGTGTCCCCGAAGGTTTCCAATACTTCACTGTTTCGGGGGAGACAAATAATAACAACCAATGCAAATAATATACAGCATTAAACCACACAGTTCCTACTATGATATCTACAATGTTAATTATCACAATAAACAGAAGTGATATGATCAGATATTGCCTACAACAAAAACAGCAAGTTTGCAAAAGGGTTTATAATTTCAAATGGTAGCCAGGGAAAGAACAGAAGTGATAAAGGATGTGATGAATATGAGGTAGGAGGAGAGAAGTAGTAAAATATTAAAGGAAGAGTGAAAGAGAGAACAAAGAGATTGGCTGTTAGCAGAAGAGAGAATCAAGGGAAATAGGTAGGAAAAAATATATATATAGTAAATATTTTTAAATTAAAAATAAAAATAAAAGAATACCAGATAAAATTAAAATATACTAATCAAATATCTTAGTACACACACACACACACACACACACACACACACACACACACACACATACAAATCCATAAAAACTAACTGGCTTCAAAATGCTAGAAATGAGAAAAAAATAAATATGTATAAATAGCCACACACCATTAAGGTCACAATTAAACAGAGAAAAAGAATTTTAAAAAAAAGACCTTAATAAAAGTTAAAGAATTCTTTCAGTTGGAATTCAAAAGATTCTGTTTCTCTACTCAGCAGTTTTTAGGTGGGGTTTACTGGAGTATGATGCTCCATTCTCTGGACTGTTGAAGTGAGAAGATAATCCTGTAGGCAGAATTCCTGGAGGAAGGGCTTATGCAGGCTCAAGGATCTTGGCTGAATGCCAATTGGTCTGGAGATTTTTAAATGAGCGCACCTCCAGCGCCAAGTACTGCTGGCCCACACTGGAGGACTGTACCCTAGGGATCCCCCCAGGTTCCAATTGTGTGGTGGGGGACCCAATTCTTAGCTCCCTACGTCACCTTCAGACCCCATGTTTCCTGGTTTTGGGTTCAGTCTCCAAACAATCTCTTCCACCCCTGCCCTTCCGAGTTCCTGGCCACATGCATCTCACCGAGCTGGTCCTGCAAGCAGTGGGATTGGAGGGAGAGGGGTACAGCCATGTGGGTTTCCACAGTTAGTTTGTCCCCTATGTAAACCTCTCTCCACGTTTGATTTTCTCCTGGTCACTTAAGCACACTATGTTGTGTAGTGTATGTTTACTGGCCCTGTATTTCAGGCCAAACTAGTCCCAGCACAGCAGCTGCAAAATGATTCCTTCCTTTGTCCTCTGCATGTCACCTGCAGAGATGGTGGCTTCTTTCCCCACGCACGGATATCAAGCAGTACGTCTTTCAAGATTGCTGGGCAATGTCCTTGATCTCTAACTGCTCAGTACCCAGAAACGATTCTGGCCTCCCCAAAATGTGGGTTTAATTCCTTTATCCCTCCTCTATGCTCATGGGGGGACCACTCTGGCTGGTGCCACTGGGGATTTCTTCCTTATTTTTAGTATATCAAATCTCCTGAGTGCCCGATCTCCTTTGAATGTCCAGTCTTAAATCCAGTAAAGTCCCCCCCCCTTTTTTTGTTTTGTTCATCCACCTTGCTAAGAAGCTGCCTATCTGTATTCTTGGTTTCTACCTATCTGTATTCTTGGTTTCTACAGAGCAACCAGGAAAGCAACTTCCTCTATTCCACCATCTTGAAAACCTCTCCTTTTAATGGATAACTTTTAAAGGATAAAGTCTATAAATAATGGAGAACCATTATGAGGAAGGATATCATTGTACTATATTTCCTATCTTGTCTATGGTCATGTTGATTTTCTTAACATTTTTGCAAAGTAGAAGATGAGGTTGAAATGCTAACCCATGAAACTTGGGAGTTCTGAAAAATTCCCAAATGAATACCAGACCAGTTTAACCAACCACACTCTAAGTCAACTCTGTTGGCAATGTGGTAGTCTAGCTTTCAAAGCAAAAATTAAATGATCTTTTTTTATATTTATTTTTTAGTTATAGGTGGACACAATACCTTTATTTTATTTTTATGTGGTGCTAAGGATTGAACCCACTACCTTATGTATGCTAGGCAAGCACTCTACCTCTGAGCCACAATCCCAGCCTCAAATTAAATGATCTTTAAAGGCTATTTCTTTTGGATCAATAAAAACATTTAGAACTTAAAACCCAAAGAAAAGGCTACTAGATAGTTTGGCACATTGTCAGATTCATCATCAGGCAATGTTTTCATCAGACTGTCTGTCATTTGGCAAGAAGCTTATTGGGCAAGTCCGGCCTCATAAAAGTCTTCAAGCGAGAACAAAAGCCCAGAATGCACTGCCGTCCATGTTCACCAAGTAGAGACATGCCTCCAGTGGCTCATGTTTTAGCCTTAGATCCATTCCTGTTTTCTTCTGCAACACATAATTCTGGGATTATCAGTCCAGTGATACTCTTAGTAAAATTGCTGAAAATAAATGGCCAGGAGAATAGAGCTAGTGATTTTACTATGATCAGAAATATTAAATTACCAAATTAAACACTTTTAAATACTCTTTTAAATAAAGAATTGTAGAGGACAAAGTTGAGAGGGGTCATACATATATTCTAAAGAACTTCATTATAAGGCAATGAAGAAATCATTAATCAATTCTGGCCAGGTAATGAGGGCCACAACCAAGTTAACATGGTGCCTGGAAGTATGCTAGGAGGAATGGTTTCTGAGCCAACGCCAATGAGCCATTAAGATGATGAGGATTCCTTAATGACTCATTGGCGTTGGCTCAGAAACCACTCCTCCTAGCATACTGCCAGGTGCCATCTTAACTTGGTTGTAGCCCTCATCAGCCAGGTAAAGAACACTATTAGATTTTAAGAAAAACTAACCTGGTGGCAATTTTCAGGCTCTCTCAAAAAGGGGAGAGAGATCAGAAAAGGGAGAACAATTCATGTAAATGCATGGATTTGAGAATCAAAACAGGGTAGGTCTTCATGATAGTGAGGAGACCCAGTTTGGGCCTCATGAGCCCAGGAAACCATCAGAAACTATTGGTATTTTTTAAAAAGCATGTAAATTTCTCTCACACTCATACTTTTACCCACTTGCATGTGTACTTCCCATAAAGAGTCTCTACTGTTTACTGATTCTGTTTTCCCCTTCCCTTCTATAAAATTTTTGTAGTACATAGATGACCAGTAATTACTACTACAACCTAAGCTCTACCTGACCTCTCATAGTGATGTAGGAAAGCTGACCCCCTAGCAGCTTTCCTACATCACTATATTAAAAACTCAAAGAAGAATCCATCTCACACAAAAACTATCATCTCCACCTAAGCAGAGCACATCACACCTAGCTATGACACAAATACTTATGAATGGGCCACTTGTGTTCAAGGTTTCGTCTGATATAGCTAATTGGGGCCAGGGAGTATGGTTGAAAGGCTGGCATGATATACCATTCACACAGCAAGAATAAAGTGAAAGTAGTTTCTTTTAGGTCATTTGACAGGTAGGTATTTTGTGATGCTATAAAAGAATACCATACCTTGGGTAATTTATAAAGAAAAGGAATTTATTCTTTATAATTCTGGAGTCTAGGAAGTCCCAAGATTGAGGGGCCTGCATCCAACAAGGACCTTCTTATTACATCATCCCATGGCAGAAGTGAAAAAAACAAGAGAGCACTTGTGTGAGAGAGCCAGAGGGAACTCAGAGATGTAAGTCCCAAACACCTCCCCAAACTGTTACATTGGGGATTAAGTTTCTAAAACCTGATTTTGGAGGGAACATTCAAACCACAACTATAAGGCAGGTAATGATAAGCTATTTTTTGCTATAGCCTAGGAAAAACAAAAAATAAAGGCATCTTACTCAGAGCCCAGAGAATATTTAAAACCAAATAAAAATGATAGCCATTTATGATCAGCAAACATGTAAGATTAATAGGTACTGACAGAAACAAATTGAACATCTGACTTAAAATGATGTATATGTGCCCTTGATCTAAACAAACTACCACATATACTTAATTTCACACAAGTGGAAAATGATTGTTTATTTTCTGAAGGATTTCACAGGTGTTTTAAATATAATCCCCTTAGGGCTGGGAATGGAGCTTGATGTTATTTGATTAGCATGTACAATGAGATTTGATTCCCAGACTGCTAAATAAATACATAAATAAATCCCTTAATACTGAAAAATTAAAGTTTCAGAAATTTAATGTTCACATGGTTATTCTAGGAATTTATATATTATTTATAATGACACATTTATTTAATAAATCATATTTAAATTTAATAAATTCTATTTAGGTTTAATATTTATATAACATCCTGTAATTCTGAACCCCAAAATACAAAAACTAAACAAAAGTAGGTGGGTAAATTGAACATCTGACTAAAAATAGTGTTATGTATGAATTGATTTATTTAGGTAAAGGCGGTGATAGAAAGGTAAATATTTCAATTTTAATTTAAATTCAGAGCAAGGAATTTCACCTAGATTCTGATAATCAAGCAGAGATTTTCTATGAGTTTTCTTAGAATTTTGTATAACTCATTCTACTCTATTTTATATTTTACATGGCTATTTCCTGAACCTACAATACAGACTGTTTTTTGTTTATAGTTGTATCTCCAGCATCTAGTATCATTGCCTGGCACACAATGGGCACTTCTAAAGGATAAATGAGTGGCTGGTAGGAAAGATGTATGAACAGAATAAGAGACATTTTGAATTTCACCAGTCCATATTATTGTTCTACAATAAGCTTTAATGAAAAGAAGACAGAAGTGACATGCACAACATTAACATTTTATTATTGAAAACAGTTTACTATGAATGTTAGAAGATTCTACTTATATTTCAGGCAACATCCAAAAACAGTAACTTTTTCTGAGCTTTTAACTATGAGAAGCAAAATTATTTTTTCTAGTCATTTAATTAGGGGTAATATGAAGATGAATGAATTCTTGAAATTGTTCAACTCCTCTGCTCAATGAATTATAGAATTCAAAGTTGAAAGCAAAGACTACAACATGCAAAGTTCTATACATAGTCTCTACCTATATAATAAAATCAAGGTGATATGGAAGAGATGTATATAAATGATGAACTAAATTTGAAGTAACATGTCACAGATACAATACTCCAGGTTTTTGTACATTCATATGGAAGTGAATATTAAGTCTGGCTGGAGGATTAAAGAGCTCTATGAAGAAAATGGCATTTGTATCAGGATTTTCACAAGAAGAAAAAGAGTAAGGATATTTTAAGTAGAGGGAGCAGCAAAAGTACCAAATGGTTAAAATAGTTGAGAATGTTTATATAAAATTTAAACGTAGAGTCTGATGGAAGGAGAGTCAAGGTGGGATGCAGTCAAGGTGAGAGGTCATGATAAGGCGTGAGGACTTCATACTTCTGGTGATGGGAAGTTGTGATACAATGGAAAATAAATATTTGGTCTTTGTCCCTGGTTCTGGCACATAGCTCCTAAAATTCTTGCTATCTTCAGTGACAGAAGCATTTCTAATGTGCTTTTCCTTGCCTTGTGCATCTTTTCCATTTGGCTGTCACTGAGTAGTATCCTTTAAGATAAACTGGTAATTAGTAGATACAGTAGTTCCCTGAATTCTGTGAGCCATTCCAGCAAATTATTGAACCTAGGAGGGGAAAATACTCAATTTATAGCCAGAATATACATAACAGAATATACATAACCTAGGGTATCAATACTAAAAAATGGCAACTGAAGAGGGGGTAGT